>NC_054380.1:7210000-7570000 GCF_017654675.1 Xenopus laevis
TGTAGCCTTTTTCTGACATCAGTGCAGGAGGTTAAAGAGAAACTTGGGACTTTTTGGGGCTGTCAAAATCGGGACTTTCCTGCAGAACAAAGGACAGTTGGGAAGTATGAAAGTAATTGCCAGCCCTGTCTCTGTACCTGAGGCATAGAGGTGGATAACACAATATATGATTGACAGCTGACATTTTTAAATACCTTTAAATACCTTACAATGTATTCTTAACATCTATCATCACCTTAAAGCTGGCCATAAACTATAAGATCTGTTCGTTTGGCCAAATAAATGGATCTTTCCCAAATATGCCCATCAAACGCAGGGCTATATTGGATTAATCCGAACGTTTGGCCCTAGGGCCAAACAATTGGATTACAACGAGGAGCAATGGGCTCCGATGGGTCGATCACTGGAAAAATTAAAACTTCCCGATCAATATCGTGACAGATATTGATTGGGAAGATCCGTCGGAAGCCCCCATACACGGGCAGATGAACTGCCGAATTGGTCTTAAGGATCGATATCGCCAGCTTGTACAAGTATGAACTGTTCATCTTAAAGTGGTCCTGATAGGTGTCCCTGTCTCCTGCTCTGTTCTGCCTGCCCTATGCTTCTATGTGTCTCATACTCTGCCTTCCCTATGCTCCCTCTGTGTGCCATACTCTGCCCACCTTATGCTCCGTGTGAGCCCAACTCTGCCTGCCCTATGCTCCCTGTGTGTTCCATACTCTGCCTTCCCTATGCTCCTGTGTGTGCCATACTCTGCCTGTCCTATGCTCCCTGTGTGTTCCATACTCTGCCTTCCCTATGCTCCCTGTGTGTGCCATACTCTGTCTTCCCTATGCTCCCTGTGTGTTCCATACTCTGCCTTCCCTATGCTCCCTGTGTGTTCCATACTCTGCCTTCCCTATGCTCCCTGTGTGTGCCATACTCTGCCTGTTCTATGCTCACTGTGTGTGTCATACTCTGTCTTCCCTATGCTCCCTGTGTGTGTCATACTCTGCCTGCCCTATGCTCCCTGTGTGTGCCATACTCTGCCCTCCCTATGCTCCCTGTGTGTGCCATACTCTGCCTGTCCTTTGCTCCCTGTGTGTGTGCCATACTCTGCCTTCCCTATGCTCCCTGTGTGTGCCATACTCTGCCTGTCCTATGCTCCCTGTGTGTGTCATACTCTGCCTGCCCTATGCTCCCTGTGTGTGCCATACTCTGCCCTCCCTATGCTCCCTGTGTGTGCCATACTCTGCCTGTCCTTTGCTCCCTGTGTGTGTGCCATACTCTGCCTTCCCTATGCTCCCTGTGTGTGCCATACTCTGCCTGTCCTATGCTCCCTGTGTGTGTCATACTCTGCCTGCCCTATGCTCCCTGTGTGTGCCATACTCTGCCTGCCCTATGCTCTCTGTGTGTGCCATACTCTGCCTGCCCTATGCTCCCTGTGTGTGCCATACTCTACCTGTCCTTTGCTCCCTGTGTGTGCCATACTCTGCCTTCCCTATGCTCCCTGTGTGTGCCATACTCTGCCTGCCCTATGCTCCCTGTGTGTGCCATACTCTACCTGTCCTTTGCTCCCTGTGTGTGCCATACTCTGCCTTCCCTATGCTCCCTGTGTGTGCCGTACTCTGCCTGCCCTATGCTCCCTGTGTGTGCCATACTCTGCCTGTCCTATGCTCCCTGTGTGTGTAATACTCTGCCTGCCCTATGCTCCCTGTGTGTGCCATACTCTGCCTTCACTATGCTCCCTGTGTGTGCCATACTCTGCCTGCCCTATGCTCCCTCTGTGTGTAATACTCTGCCTGTCCTATGCTCCCTGTGTGTGCCATACTCTGCCTGTCCTATGCTCCCTGTGTGTGCCATACTCTACCTGTCCTTTGCTCCCTGTGTGTGCCATACTCTGCCTTCCCTATGCTCCGTGTGTGCCATACTCTGCCTTCACTATGCTCCCTGTGTGTGCCATACTCTGCCTGCCCTATGCTCCCTGTGTGTGTAATACTCTGCCTGCCCTATGCTCCCTGTGTGTGCCATACTCTGCCTGTGCAACATAACCCTGGTAGGGGATTGTTCTGTGGGTTTGTTAGCATTTGTAAATTGTTGTTATGGGTCCTTAAAGTGTTTAATAATATGCTGGGGGTGCTGTGTTATCCACAGGGGAGGGTGAGGTATATGGATTTAAGGTTATATTTTAATATGACTTAACTTTTTTAAGTGGTCTTGAGGTAACATGGGTGTGATTTAAAAACAGGGAATGGTTAACACTGGTTTCCATTATCAGCCCCCCACCATGTAGGCCAGAAAAATTCCAGCCCTCGGTACCACAGAAGTTGGACGGCACTGTCCACTGTACTATTAGAGTATAAAATACAGAGTATCTAAGGAGTATAGATTATTTATTGGAGTATATAATATAGAGTATCTACAAAGTATCTATAGAGTATGGAGCATCTATTACAAATAGAATATAGAGTATCTATGGAGTAAAGATTATCTATTAGAGTACAGAATATCAATAGAGTATCTATAAAGTAGCAGGAGATGAAGAAACATAACACAAAGCAGCTGAAGTTGAAGAAAGACACGTGTTCATCAACTCAAGTCCTTGCCCTGAATAATCTGTACTTGTAGCTGATAAAGAAGAAGGTGAGAAATCCATGTGAAACTCAGGTATCCGACCACATGAAACACTGGGGATATTTCTATAAGATCCAGGCAGAGGGGCAGCAGTGTCGACAATACATTGAAATACATTCAGTTTAGGGTCAGTGCAGCTCACAACTGTGGTTATTAATAAGCCCCTGATATTTCACCTGATCCGGCTGGAAAAATGTGTCATCCAGAAACCAGGAAACAGAGGAATAAGTAAAAGGAAGAAATATATTAATATTAATGTATTAATTGGCCTCTAGGTATTATCATGAGCTCAGTCCAGTGCAGAGGCACAGGGAGCTATGGGCACAGGATTTTAGGCAGAGGCACAGGGAGCTATGGGCACAGGATTTTAGGTTGCATAGCAACAAGCATAGCAACACGCATAGCAACACGCAGCCTGTATAGATACATGATCCATACAAAGATCTGTCTGATCACAAAGAAGCAAAAATTAAATATAGATTTGCAGGTATAGATTTACTTTTAATTGCATCCTCTACAACCTCTAATTATATGTTTTCCCCAGTAATGAGAGAAAGGAGGAGTCACACGAGCTAATGGGCAAGCCTATGGGATCTGTGTGTTATTAATGAAGGTGTGAAAAAGTAAATAGGATATAAATATATTTAATGATGTTTTCCTTTTATGTCAGTCTTGGCATGTGGTTGATGTACCTGTAAATAAAGGGTGGCAGGTGTCACCTGAACTTGGATGCAGGAGATCTCCCAAAAAAATCAGTACAGGTATTGGACCTATTATCCAGAATCCTCTTTCTGAATAATTCGGATCTTCATACCTTAAGTTTACTAAAAAATCAAGTATACATTAAATGGATTAATTATACCTTAGATTGGATCAAGTACAAGTTACTGTTTTATTGTTTGACAGAAAAAGGAAATCATTTTTTAAAGGAGACATATAGGAGCTCCCTATAGATATTCTCTGGCCCCTGTCTGTGTTTCAAATGAGGGGTGGGCGTGTCCTAACGGTCCCTGGCAGAAGCACAGTAGGAGGGGACAGCCAATCACAGCCCTGCAGTCACACAAGCACAGACAGGCTTCAGTTCCCTATCAGGTCCAGCTAGCTGCTGATTGGTTCCTGTCCTACAGTGCAGTGAGCTGAGTGCACAGCCTGGAATTCAGGGAGAAGGAAGTGGAAGAGAAGGGAGGGATTATTAGGGTTTTTGCAGAAATATTCAATAAATCAGCCTGAAACACTACTTTTTTAAGCACAATTCTTCTATATCTAAATGAGAATAATGCACTGATACATTCTTATTTTTTACTCAAAATGTCTCCTTTAAACTTTAGAATTTTTGATTATAACGAAGTCTATGGAAAACAGCCTTTGAATAATTCAGAGCTCTCTGGATAATGGGTTTCCTGGATAACAGATCCCATACCTGTCTTCTGTTGGCTGGCAGGGGATGCTGAGAAACTGGCAACAGTTAGTAAGTCTCAGGCTGATGTAAACAAGACTTTTGCCGACTCATCACAGATCACAGGAAAAGGAGAATAATGATGAAATGGCACGACGGGTCGAGCAATAAGCAGAGCTCCACCTTTGTGTTTATACAGAGTTGGGAGTCTGATTCACACCCTGCAGAATGAGGCACCTGAAGAGGGGAACTGGTCTGAACCTGTCCCAGCCGGGCCTGATTTAATGTCCTGACTCAGTGTCAGTGATGCAGTTCTGGGAGCAAGAGTCTTGTGTCACTCTGTTCCGATAAAACCTTAAGAGTTTACTTTATTACATAACAGAAATAACATTGTGACCATGGTAACAACTTACTTGTATGGGCTCAAAGGAAACTAGAGTACCTGAAGAAAGCCCAAATCTCAGACCAGGGGAGGGATGGTGACCAGAATGGAACTCAGGTCCAACGCACTGCAAGGATACAGTAAAGTGGGGGAGTGGAGACGGATCAATTAGCTGTCATTTTAAATGAGGATGTTGGAGAGGAAATCTGTACAATTCTGATGTTAAAATAGAAAACAAGGAACTAATTGTTTCACTTGCAAAGACTAATTCCAATATGTTTCTGGTATATTAACAGTAAAAAGTTGCCAGCCTTGCAAGTTATTGAAATTTGACTTCTTGAAGGAATTTGGGCCTACACCTTTATCTACTCTCAGGGGCCGATTCACTAAGGGTCGAATATCGAGGGTTAATTAACCCTCGATATTCGACTCGGAATTAAAATCCTTCGACTTCGAATATCGAAGTCGAAGGATTTAGCGCAGATAGTTCGATCGAACGATCGAAGGATAATTCCTTCGATCGAACGATTAAATCCTTCAAATCGAAGGATTCGAAGGATTTAAATCCAACGATCGAAGGAATATCCTTCGATCAAAAAAAGTTAGCCAAGCCTATGGGGACCTTCCCCATAGGCTAACATTGACTTCGGTAGCTTTTAGATGGCGAACTAGGGGGTCGAAATTTTTTTTAAAGAGACAGTACTTCGACTATCGAATGGTCGAATAGTCGAACGATTTTTAGTTCAAATCCTTCGATTCGAAGTCGTAGTCGAAGGTCGAAGTAACACATTCGATAGTCGAAGTAGCCCAAAAAAAACTTCCAAATTCGGAGTTTTTTAAATCCTTCACTCGAAGTTAGTGAATCGGCCCCTCAGTGTCTCCCATTGCAATAAATGGAGACAATCCGTATGTTCAGCAGAGGCAATGAAAACAGCAGGTCATGGTATATCAGTGCATTTTGGACATTACTACATCATTTCTTGGTGCTGCTGGCCCTTTAATTCTCATGAGATTATTCCTCCATGACAAGGCAATGTATCTGATATCTGCCACAAAGGGTAGGTACCTGACAGTTGGGTTGGAATAGAAGTTAAAAAGTACAACCCCTATTAATTCTAAAGTTCTTTACTTGAGGTTGAGTTTTTGTGTCAACACAAAGGACTAGGAAATTCTCGAGATACTGGCATGATGTTACACAAGGTTATTCACCTCCACTATCTGACGTAAGCATTTCACTTTCTTTCAAATTGAAGCAGACAAGGGAAGGGCACATTGACTCCTCTGGTTCTTTCTGTGAGCAGGGCAGTGCCATAGTCCTGGAATAGAGTAAGCAAACATTTGTCACTGAGGGACACTAGTTATAGGCCAGGGTCAACACTAAACATGCATTTCTGAGAGATTAAGATGGAAACCTCGTGCCTCTGGGTCCCAGTATCTTTATGTTAATATGAGACTGGTACCAGTCAGTGAGAGACCCTTGCAACAAAGCAGGGCCGAAGCTGAGCAGGAATCACCTAATCCAAGGCTGTCCACCTTGAGTATCATGGAAGGGATTTGTATACCCCCAACTCAAGGGATTAATTGACTACTGTGTAACATTGTGTGTTGCTTCCCTCATATTTAGCTTGAGTTGCACGAACTTGCCCAGTGACATCTCCATTCAGCCAAATGACCCTGCCCAAGGCATTCAGGCAGAGAGATGGTTATCGGGAAGTGAGACGTCTTGGTCCAACCTCCTTCTCTACCTGAAATGGGACTCCAAGGAGAAGGAATGACTATGTGTGTGTGTGAGACAGTAATGAGGGAGATGTATCTGTCAATGAGATCTAAACTTGTGGGGATGATTGATTTGATGATCATTTCTCCATTTAAACAAAGTCTGAAGATCAGTTACAAATGTGTGTGGAATGTCCAAGCCCTCAAGCTCTTATTTAGCTTCAGACCACAGAATATTCCCAACAGGCCCAGACTGGCAAATGCCAGAGGGGCTGCTGTAAGATGCCATAGACAGTCACTATTTATTGGGCTGGTGGGGGGCTGCTTGGGCCTCTTTGTATTTGGAATGCCAGGGCCTATTGTGAATCCCAGTCTGGACCTGATTCCCAACAGAGGAAGGTCAAACAGCCCTGATATAAGAGAAGAATTAGGTAGAATAAGACAACAACACTTGGGTGATTGGCTTTGTTGAATTCATGGAAACCAGAACCAGATACAAAATATCAGTAGCTCCAAAGCTGCCTCCGAATCCATAATCATAATCAGCTGGGGGAATGTTCTTGGATTTCAACTTTTCCTTCTCAAGAAAATGGTGGCACTGGGAAGAGAGTTGTTCACTGGTTGAGTAAAGGAGTGGTGATGGGGACAGATTACTAGAAGGGCTTTAGCAGAGGTCCCCAACATTTTTATTAGACTTGCAGCCTACAAGAGGCTCTGTTAGGCAGTACACATGATTTTTATGCAATTAAAGCTTCCCTTTAAGTCAGAAATTCAAAAATAAACACCTGAAAGCAACATCCAAGGGGCCAGAGAGCAACATGTTGGCCACGAGCCACTGATTAGGGATCACTGGGCTATAGAGATGTGAGCTCGACTATTCTTACCACAGTTGGCTTTGCCTGCAGGTTGGTTTAACCCTCTGAATTTACCAATGCTCTGGCTACAGGTTTAACTGCTAATGTGAATGTTCTACAAGTTGGCTACAAGCCAAAAGCTCCGCATATTTTAGCTTTAGCTGGCTGCATCTTGGTCTGGCTATGTGAATATTCTAATGATCTGATTGGATAAAGGTATTTTAATTTTCTATATACATTTGAGTTGTCTCAACTGACTACACAGTGACACATGGAACAAAAAAATGGACCATCAGCTGTTTACCTACCTATAAATTGCCTTTGGGGGGTCCATTATCAATGTGGCCTTGTCCTTTGAAAATCAATGGGACAAGTTCAAGCTCCAGGATGTGAACCTGACTTTTTATTGGCAACAGCATGGCGTCCCACTGAGACCTCTCCGCTCACTGTAACTATAGTCTGGGATTAGTTATATATGGACCCTGGGAGAAAGAGGTGGGTGTGCTGGGTGTTCCTTGTATGTTGGTCCTGGGTGGGTATATTTAGTCAAACTGCACATGACAGAGCAAACTGAGACACTAGAGTAACTTTTAATTCTATTCCACCAACATAAATGACCCCTGTGTCTCAGCACTGACACTTGTAGAGCAAAACCTGCTCAAAGCATAAGGGGCCATTATGTCAATCTCAGTGATTTACCAACGGTTTCATTTTTTAACCCTTGAGTATTATGGGTTTTCTTTCACACACACAGGCCCTTTTATTGGCTGGAGACACAGCATCTCCATTCATTCATTGCTTCTCCCAGGGGGTCGCAACTGACCAAAACTTTCCAAATCCTACATCAAACAGGAGGGCTTTCAGGCAAATAATGGGCTCTGTGCTCTCTAATTAGCCAGGGGCAAAAGCATTATTTGTGCAAGGGCGGGGACAGGTTTCATCTCACAGTCAAGGGCTTCATTTAATTAGATTAGAATTAGAAATCAGAGAATTAGGGAAATATATATATTCTTTCTCTCTTTCTCCCGCTGTCTTTTTGGAGAGAGTCTGAATAAGAACAACAGTCTGGGGCCTAACGAGTGCCAGGGCTCAAACAGAGCAGCAGGTGTAGGGATTAAGAGTGGGAAAGCATGGTAGAGCAAAATATCAACAATGTCAGTAACACTGACATAGTGTTTCCCTTAGACAGTACAGTATGAGGGTGTAGCTAATTGTGTGCCCAGAACATTCCTTCTCTGTATATTTGTATTTATACATATGGGAGGAGGAGGTGCCATATTGATTCCCTTAGACAGTACAGTATGAGGGTATAGCTTATTGTGTGCCCAGAACATTCCTTCTCTGTATATTTGTATTTATACATATGGGAGGAGGTGCCATATTGATTCCCTTAGACAGTACAGTATGAGGGTATAGCTTATTGTGTGCCCAGAACATTCCTTCTCTGTATATTTGTTTTTATACATATGGGAGGAGGTGCCATATTGATTCCCTTAGACAGTACAGTATGAGGATATAGCTTATTGTGTGCCCAGAACATTCCTTCTCTGTATATTTGTATTTATACATATGGGAGGAGGTGCCATATTGATTCCCTTAGACAGTACAGTATGAGGGTATAGCTTATTGTGTGCCCAGAACATTCCTTCTCTGTATATTTGTTTTTATACATATGGGAGGAGGTGCCATATTGATTCCCTTAGACAGTACAATATGAGGGTATAGCTTAGTGTGTGCCCAGAACATTCCTTCTCTGTATATTTGTATTTATACATATGGGAGGGAGGTGCCATATTGATTCCCTTAGACAGTACAGTATGAGGGTATAGCTTATTGTGTGGCCAGTACATTCCTTCTCTGTATATTTGTATTTATACATATGGGAGGAGGGAGGTGCCATGTTGATTCCCTTAGACCAGGGATCCCCAACCTTTTTCACCCGTGAGCAACATTCGGATGTAAAAAGAGTTGGGGAGCAACACAAGCATGAAAAATTTTCCTGGATCAAACCAAATAAGGGCTGAAATTGGCTATTGGTAGCCCATATGTGGACTAGCAGCCTACAGGAGACTCTGTTTGGCAGTGCACCTGTTTTTTATACAACCAAATCTTGCCTCAAAGCCTGGAATTCAAAAATACGTGCCTGCTTTGTGGCCACTGAGAGCAACATCCAAGGGTTTGGGGAGCAACATGTTGCTCATGAGCTACTGGTTGGGGATCACTGCCTTAGACAGTACAGTATGAGAGTATAGATTATTGTGTGCCCAGAACATTCCTTCTCTGTATATTTGTATTTATACATATGGGAGGAGGGAGGTGCCATATTGATTCCCTTAGACAGTACAGTATGAGGGTATAGCTTAGTGTGTGCCCAGAACATTCCTTCTCTGTACTTTTGTCCCTGTCCCTACAAGCCACCGATGAGAGGTGAATATTTTTATCTTTATTCAGAGCCATAAAGGAAGACTTGGCCTTGAACTTTGGAGGGTTGATTGCATTGTAAACACCTTATAACTCCCAATGAATTGTTGTTTCACTGCTATTCACATCATCGAGCATCTGTATCCCTGTGCGACGCTGAGCCCTTTTATTGTAACTTTCTCTGCAACGGAAGTTTATCTTCCAGCTCATGAACCTGGGTCAGTCAGCAGTTGGGCTCCATATCAGCTTGGCCATCACCTAATGATTTCCTCCCTATGGCATGAGTTCATGGGAATTTAGAGGAGACCAACCACCGGGTTAATGACTCTGCGGCTTTTCATTGGCCAAGCTCTTTGTGCCATTCAATGTGCTCCATCCCAGCAATGAATGAACATTAGATCTGTGATAGGGGCAGAGCGGGGCCCTTTCATCAGCAAATTCCCATGTGACTGCTCTGAGCCACTGTGCCCAGTTCATGATCCAACATAGGAAATATCTCATTACACAAGGGGTCACAATAAGTGGAATTAATTCAGCGGTGCCTCTACATTGCCGTTTGCTGCTAGCATGGGTGGGGGCAATCTGATAAAGGGAGTGGGCTGAAAAAGGTCTGAAAGCCAGATATTTCTTTATGTTTTGGGTGTTTCAAACTCCCTTGATGAGGAAAACTCCTTGGCCTACAGTACTGAACAGACGTTTTCGACTTTTTGGGCTTAGGCTTCTGCTTTATATTCCAACACTTCGTTGCACCCACCTTAACAGGGAAAACATGGCACCAGCAACCACCACTGCAAAGACCACTGCTATACATGTTAATAATATATCATTGGGCCCTACCTAAATATGGAGTCCCTGATGTTCACGCATTATACAGAAACCATTGGGATCCCAACTTCCTTCTTCTCTTCTGCTTATCCTTGGCTTCTTCCCATTCTTTGTTTCTTCTTTACCACTTTCATCTCTTTCTCATCCCATAAACTTCTCTAGCCTTACTTTGCTCTATTCCAGCTTTTCCTCTTATATTAGCTTTTCTGTCTCATCTATTCTCTCTCCTATTGATCCTCCCACTCACCATTTTTCTCATCTCAGCTGTTGCTTCCCACCTTCTCCATGTTGCTATATTCAGTACTCATTGCCCATTGCTCTTTCTCCTTCCTTTTTTCTCACCTGAGATACATTTTCCTTCTCCATATTCTTCTAGTTCCTTCTTCTCTCCTTGAGCTTCTCTTGTTACAGACTGACCAATGAGATCAAGATGCATATGGAAGAAGAGGAAGGGAATGAAAGTGAAAAGTGGAGAGAGCTGAGGGGGAGGTAAGACTGAAACCGATAAGGATACAATAAGGTTAGTAAAGAACATGCTGAAAAGGAAGCGAGAAGCAGAGAGAAGTGAAACAGTAAAGAGTCACAAAAGATGGAACATGGTCTAAAGCATTGTTAGATGGGGGGGGGAGGGGTGCTACAGGCCCACCAGAAACATTAGCAGGAGTACTGTTGCCAAAAAACAGCAAAAAGCCGCTCCTGGTAAATTTAAGAGTCGGAATTCCAATTTTTTAATTGGAATTTTGGCTCTTCTAGTGCAAAGAACGCAATTGTGATCTGTGAATTACTGGTGCACCCCCTCGACCTGCCCAGATGCAAGAACACTGGACGATGGGGGTCCTGTACTTTAGTCCCACTCTCCAGATTTTTTTATTAGGATTATTATTAACATGTATTGGTGAAATGCCAACATATTCCACAGCATTGTACAATAAATTACAGTATCCTTCAAAGGACAAGGAAAGGATTCTTCTCAAAACCACATCATGTTAAAGAGGCCCCATTGGATGTACCTGATCGTTGACTTGTTTTTCTAAAATAATTCTCCAGTGGCTCCTCTCTGAGTTATCCCTCTCTCCCCTTGGTCTCGGTCCCAATTTTATTTTTGATGACGTAATGAAGAAATCACCTGCAAATTAAATGCGGATGCGCCAGTAATGTTCTTCCTTCTGCCTCTTTAGCTTTGTAGCAATAGAGATTCATCACGGGACTTTAGTTAGCAATTTTTCCTAGATCCCAGGGACTGAACTGCAAACGAGCCTATTACAGAGGGGAGTGGCAAAGGAAGAAGACATCACAATAGGCAGACCTTTTAAAGGAAAACTATACCCCCCAAACAATGTAGGTCTCTATAAAAACATATTGCATAAAACAGCTCATATGTAAAACCCTGCTTCATGTAAATAAACCATTTTCATAATAATATACTTTTCTAGTAGTATGTGCCATTGGGTAATCCTTTTAATAAATAAGGGCCGCCCCCTGGGATCCTACGATTCACGGTGCACTCAAACAAACCATACATGTTAGGTCACATGAGCCAATTGACAGAGTTGTGTCTTTTGCTTCCACACTTCTTACTGTTACTGTTAGAGCTGCAGTATTTCTGTTCAGCTGATCTCTTCCTGTTACAGTTAGAGCTGCAGTATTTCTGGTCAGGTGATCTCTTCCTGTTACAGTTAGAGCTGCAGTATTTCTGGTCAGGTGATCTCTTCCTGTTACAGTTAGAGCTGCAGTATTTCTGGTCAGGTGATCTCTTCCTGTTACAGTTAGAGCTGCAGTATTTCTGTTCAGCTGATCTCTTCCTGTTACAGTTAGAGCTGCAGTATTTCTGTTCAGGTGATCTCTTCCTGTTACAGTTAGAGCTGCAGTATTTCTGGTCAGGTGATCTCTTCCTGTTACAGTTAGAGCTGCAGTATATCTGGTCAGGTGATCTCTTCCTGTTACAGTTATAGCTGCAGTATTTCTGGTCAGGTGATCACTTCCTGTTACAGTTAGAGCTGCAGTATTTTTGGTCAGGTGATCTCTGAGGCAGCACACAGACCACCATGAAATGGGGGTTCAAGGCAAGAGATGTAAAAGGAAAATATTTACTTAAATATATATTCCAGTTTGGTAAGATTCTGTAATATGTCACTTAATTTGATAATTTGTTGCTTAAATATTCATTTTAGTGGTAAAGTTTTCCTTTAATACCTTTCCCTTGTCCTTTAAACATATAGGAAAATACACAAAAACAGGAGAGGCGCAGTCCTCCATATGCAGATACAGGGTTCCCAGCACAGTCTTTCATATACAGTTCTCTACAAATTGTCTGTGCATTCAACCACCATAGCCAAAGGAGTGCAGAGCTGTCAACTCCTATGATTTTTGCCGGGAGTTATTGCTCTGTCACCCATCCTCCATCCCCGTTTCTCTACATTCCCCAAATTTCTGACGATTTCTGACAATTTCTGACCATTTTTCGGCGGCCCACAGCATGCTGAGCTATTTCCCTGGGTGGCTGATATCAACAATTGAAAGCTTTTGGAGTGGAGTCTTCCATATACAGACATGGATGGTTGTCACAGGATTTTGTTAGGAGTGTCAGTGGCACTGCACATGCTCAGTGGGCTCTGAGCAGCTGTTGAGAATCTAAGCTTAGGGCTCGTCACTAATTATCCAGCAGAAAATGAGCTTCCCCTGTAATATAAGCTGATGCTACAGGTTTGCTGATTATTAAATTCTGATGCTAATTGCACTGGTTTCTGTGCTGCCATGTAGAAATTATGTGTATTAATTACTAATCAGCCTTCTATTGTGACATTTCTATTCTATGTGTACTGTATATTGTGAGTGGCTCCCTAAGCTCAGTAAGTGACAGCAGCACAGAGCATGTGCAGTGAATCAGCAGAAAAGAAGATGGGGAGCTACTGGGGCATCTTTGGAGACACAGATCTTTACTGCTAAAGGGCTGTGGTTGCCTTGGGCTGGTACAGAAGCACAAAACATCATGTACAACATTTCTACCTACTTCTTTAGTTAATCTTTAGCTGTAATATCCTTATATTTTACAACAAATACATTAAGAGTCATGTGACATAGATGACATCACCATTCCTGACTGATGACATCACCAAGCACCATGTATAAGTTTATCATTTCCAGGATATTCATGGCTCTAGTGTCATATATAGAACTACTAGATACTGTAGGATAATAATGATAAGTACAGGCAGAATAAGAAGAATAATAAGAACTAAACCACAAACTGAACAAGTGCACAACTTCCCCAAACTTCCTGTATCAGCTCTGCATCTTTATTCGGCCCAGAGGGAGCCGCCCATAGGCGTGTCTCAGCCTTGACCCCGCCCCGTCCCGATATGAAGCGCAGATCGCAGCGAAAGCTCAGTGTAGGAGACACGTGTCCCCGAGGAGCCGCAGCAGCTGAGTCGATGCTCAGGACGGGCGGTGGGTCGGTGTGGGGCGTATGGAGTTCGGCTCAGAGGATATTCCCACTCACACACCCACTCAGGGCAGCGGGTCACTACTGAACGCAACTTTCCTGCACTGGCTCGGGTTGTAGAGTGCGCATGCGCAGAGTCAAGTTCAAGCATCTCGGGGAGAGGGGGATCCCATGAGCCTGGAATTATTTGTTCCTGGGAACTGAGCCTGGCGCACCCCTCTAACTAACATGGTGGACCGGGGACCCATCCTGACATCTGCCGTCATCTTCTACCTGTCCATTGGGGCCGCCATATTCCAGGTGCTGGAGGAGCCCAACTGGAAAGCGGCCACTCAGCTCTACAAGGAGAACAAGGGGAAGATTCTGGCCAAGCACTCCTGCCTCAGCCCCAGGGACCTGGAAGAAATCCTGGAGGTGGGTGTGTGGGCTCTTTACTGGGTCATGGGCACTGGGAATGAGTGTTGGGTATAGACTGGGAATGACTACTGGCCACTGGGAATGAGATTTAGATTGAGAATGAATGTTGGTCACTGGGAATGAGGTTTTTTGGCTATTGATTAAGAATTAGTTTTTTGGCCATAGATTGAGAATGAGTACTGGCCACTGGGAATGAGTTTTGGCTAAAGATAGAGAATGAGTAATGGCCACTGGGAATGAATGTTGGTCACTGGGAATGAGTTTTTTGGCTATAGATAGAAAATGAGTACTGGCCACTGGGAATGAGTTTTGGCTATAGATAGAGAATGAGTACTGGCCACTGGGAATGAATGTTGGTCACTGGGAATGAGTTTTTTGGCTATTGATTGAGAATGAGTACTGGCCACTGGGAATGCGTTTTGGTTAGAGATTGGAAATGAGTTCTGGGAATTAGTGCTGGGTATAGACTGGGGATGAGTGTTGGGTACTAGTAATGATTGTTCGGTATAGACTGAGAATGCTGGGCACTGGTAACGTTTGCTGAGCATTGGGAACCAGTTCTGGGTATAGACTATAGTTTGGAGCTGGGCATGGGGTGCAGAGCTGGGCACAGACAAGTGTGTGTAGGATATTGGCTGCGGCTCTGCCTGATGGGCACAGACTGGAGTTTAATTGCCAGTGGTTTGATTGCTGTGCATGAATTACAGGTTCTTGAATGCCAGGGGTCTGGGCACACGAATGAGAGATTAGTTTAAGGAGTACATGAAGTTTGGGCATATGAAACATTCAGTGCCAGACATTCAGCTCTGTTTTTGCCTCTCCCATGGTTGCCAGGTGGGAAGGTGTCCCCTCTCCTGGGGAATTAGCTGGGAAACTATTCTCTTATGGAGATTACAGAGGTTTTGTTTCCATTTATTTGAGTATTTGGTGCAATCAGTTTGGCACAGCGGGTAGAGATCTAATGCTCTGGGTGCCATGGGACCCCCAGCTATAATGTATGCTCTAAATAGTGAGGTGCCAGTCCGGGTTACGTCCTGTACTCGAGGGAAGATATGTGATGATGATGATGATGATGACAAATTTTTTGCTGGCACTGTGCCCATCTGGGTCTGTAGCCAGAAAGGAGCATTGAGATCTATATCTTTATATTTCATTATGAACAGACCTTGTTTTGTGCCTGGTCTGGGTGGGATCATGGCATTGCCAGGCCCCCCCTGTGGGTACAGTATTGCCGAGCTGCATGAGTGGGCACAGAATGATTCACAACATTCTAATCTGATACATTTTCATTGTAACTTCTGAGATTCCAAGACACAGTGTATCAATCCTCGTCTAGTGAGCCTCACTGATTAGATTGCAAGCTCTGTGACGTAACTATCCGCGTCCATTGTCTGCATTGTATAATGAACACGTGCTGATCTAAGGGGTTCATACTGGCATGGGCCCCTGGTGTACAGCGTTCGAGCACTGCAGCTTGGGAACAAGCAGGAAAATTTCAGTTGGTCTCTTTGCTGAGCAGGTGCTTGGCGTGCGGGTGATGCCAGCTGGGCTTTTGTTCTACTAAAGCTTTTTGTTTCCCTCCAAGTGTCGCTTTCACTTGCTTAATCCTGAGAGTTGGGGGTCGCTGGCTCCAAACTGAATTTTATGGGGAGTCAGAGCTAGTCCCAACTACAGATCTAAAATCCCACTGTTCGTTAATAGGACAATAAAAGAGGCCGATACATTGTCTGTGACTTTGATACTTTGTAGCAAAAACTTTTTGTATGTTTGTCATGTATCATTGCAACAAAAGCTTCTTCATTCTGTGCAACAAATCTCTGAGCTGGTGGGAAACACTTTCCATGGACTGAGAAGGAGCAGCGGTAATAGAGATTGGATGAGGGTGGGTAACAGGCTTGAGCCTTTGGTGCAGAGAGTGAAGTCTGGGTTATTTGCCCCACAAGACGTGTGACTAAAGGCACTTTATAATTTCTGTTTGTTGAGTTGTTGGCGGGCGCTGAGCTGTGAAACTCACTTTCTAACTTCCTGATGGCTCTGGGGTAGGTGGGGCTTTGAGATAAGGGCCCTGCGCTGCTCAAGGGAATCTGAACTCACAGGGAGGGTGGGGTGAGGCCTCTCCCTATAGATTCCTCCAGCGCTGACATCCCGATACTTTGATCAAGGGACACTTATGTCTTTCAGAAGGAGAGCGGTGTCAGGAGTGGGTCCCCGTGGTCTCACAAGGAGGATTTTTTTTTGTATCGAGGATTGGGAGGAGCATTAAAGGGGACATTGTCATCAATAATAACGTTTTTATCTATGCCTGGAAACTGTTTATTATCTTTTGTAAAGTCTTGTGACTTTATAGCTATATTTGTATGTTTTTAGCTGTATTTATAACAGAGCATTTTGTAAAAGTGGCCCAGATCCTATCTGATCCCCATTGTAAGCAGCAGTCCTGTTCTGCTTTATGGCTGAGAATCTTCTGTATAACGGAGCATTCTGTCCACAAATCCTATCTGATCCCTATTGTAAGCAGCAGTCCTGTTCTGCTTTATGGCTTAGAATCTGTATAACAGCATTCTGTCCACAAATCCTATCTGATCCCTATTGTAAGCAGCAGTCCTGCCCTGCTTTATGGCAGCTGAGATCTGTATAACAGAGCATTCTATCCCAGTGGCTGCACAGATCCTATCTGATCCCCATTGTAAGCAGCAGTCCTGTCCTGCTTTATGGCAGCTGAGATTCTAGCTATCTGTATAACAGAACATTCTGTCCCAGTGGCAGCACAGATCCTATCTGATCCCCATTGTAATCAGCAGTCCTGTCCTGCTTTATGGCAGCTGAGATTCTAGCTATCTGTATAACAGAACATTCTGTCCCAGTGGCTGCACAGATCCTATCTGATCCCCATTGTAAGCAGCAGTCCTGTCCTGCTTTATGGCAGCTGAGATTCTAGCTATCTGTATAACAGAGCATTCTGTCCCAGTGGCTGAAAAAGCCCTTTCTGATCCATATTGTAAGCAGCAGTCCTGCCCTGCTTTATGGCTGAGATTTTAGCTATATCTATAACTGTACATCTTGTCACAGTGGCACTGACCCATCGTAAGCAAATCATATAAGTACATCCTTCATGAAGATCTGGAAATATTAATATACTAGGATTACCCAACCTTCAGCTACAAAGTTGTTGTTGAACTGCAACACTCTGCATTCTCTGACCACTGTAGCAGGAGCTGAAGGAGGCTGCGGATAAGACCATAAACTCCTGGCAGCAGTTGTAGGGTATTTCATTTTGGCTGGGGGGGGGGGGGGGGGGGTTGGCATGGTTAAAACATTTTGCTGTGTTTGTTTGTAATCACTCCTACAATTTCCTCTCTTGTGGCTTCGTTCAAAGCCGTGTTCCTTGTATGTTTGTTTTATGGCATGTTTGTATTCCATATTGGAGTGCAACCTGCAGCCTCGCAGCTGTTGCTGACTTCTAGCTCTCACGGGATGCTGGGAGTTGTACAATTGTAAAGGATTTATAAAGCGTCATTGTATTCCCTGTGCACTTGTGTCTATAGGAAAATGACGGATTCTCTCTGACCCCCACCCCGCCAGATGTTTTATTGATTTCACACTTTTTTGCTTTCCCTTTTTCTTGCACAGACACAGACAGTTGCACAGTGCAAACATGGAGCCCTGTAGGGCTTTAAGTGCTCCCAATACAAACCCAGGGCAGACCAGTCGGGCAAGTTTTCCTATCCGATTCTGAGGAATGTGCCGCTTAGTTCTCAACTCTAAATTCATGTATAATGTGTAAACACCGCTCGTTTCACTAATTGGCGCCTCCTGCAGCCCCACTGTTCCGGGGAGACTGGCACAATGGCTCGTTTGCAAATTCACAGGAGGTGTAACTGGCTGAGCCTGGGACGGAGCTTCTCTTTTATTGAATGGGGTAATTACGTCTGTTCTTTTCCAAATCACTGAAAGGCTGAGCCCAGTAAATCCAGTCTACACATTGTGTAAAAAACAAGAATGTACCAGTGCATTATACTCATTTAGATATAGAAGAATTGTGCTTAAACAATTGGGGGCCGATTCATCAAGGGTTGAATATCGAGGGTTAATTAACCCTCGATATTCGACTAGGAACTAAAATCCTTCGACTTCGAATATCGAAGTCGAAGGATTTAGCGCAAATGCTGCGATCGAACGATCAAAGGATTATTCCTTCGATCGAACAATAAAATCCTTCGAATCGAACGATTCGAAGGATTTTAATCCAACGATCAAAGGAATATCCTTCGATCAAAAAAACTTAGGCAAGCCTATGGGGACCTTCCCCATAGGCTAACATTGACTTCGGTACCTTTTAGCTGCCGAACTGGGGGGTCGAAGTTTTTTTTAAAGAGGCAGTACTTCGACTATCGAATGGTCGAATAGTCGAACGATTTTTACTTTGAATCCTTCGATTCGTAGTCGAAGGTCGAAGTAGCCCGTTCGATGGTCGAAGTAGCCCAAAAAACACTTCGAAATTCGAAGTTTTTTTACTTCGAATCCTTCACTCGAGCTTGATGAATCGGCCCCTTAGTGTCTCAGGCTGATTTATTGAATATTTCTGCAAAACCCTAATAATCCCTCCCTTCGCTCCACTTCCTGCTCCCTGAATTTCCAGGCTGTGCACTCAGCTCACTGCACTGTAGGACAGGAACCAATCAGCAGCTAGCAGGACCTGATAGGGAACTGAAGGTCTGTTATCTACTGGGTATCCTGTGCTTGAATGGCTGCCCCCATGGCTACACAGCAGGTGTTTATATAAACTATAGTAGTACTTATCTGTTATCTACTGTGTATCCTGTGCTTGAATGGCTGCCCCCATGGCTACACAGCAGCTTGTTTATATAAACTATAGTAGTACTTATCTGTTATCTACTGTGTATCCTGTGCTTGAATGGCTGCCCCCATGGCTACACAGCAGCTTGTTTATATAAAGAAAAGTTACCAGTTTTGCAAGTTCAGGGCAACATAACCTTTTATCGTCATTCCTTTAATACTTTTTTTGGTGTTACTGTTCCACCAAATTGTCAGGCTCTCACACATGCAATATCTTTTTAATAAATATTTTAATATTTGCTCATCTCATTGTCTGTTCCTTTGAGGTCACTGAGTTTGGAGAAAGGCACAGACAAAGGGCTTCTGTTCATGGGGCCTAATCTGTTGTGTAAGTGCTAAATGGTTCTCCGCACCCCCCGGAAAATCCATTGAGGCGCAGTAATGATGGGAAAGAGAAAGGATTTAGCTGGAGAGGGGGCCCGACAGCCTGTTCACCGGTGGAAAGTTTAGGAATCATTTGTTTCTTTTTTGCCACATTGGAGTTTAGATCTGTGGCTCTTTCAGTCCTTTGCACTGCTGTTTCTGACTTCTGAAACAATGTAGCAGATTCCATCTGATTTAACGCACCCGTCAGGAAGCCTAGATTGATGGGAAACAGGAGAGCAAACTAATGCTACATTGCTTCAAAAAAAAGGAAAGGAACAAACAGTCCCTACTCAGTTTTGCAGGGGATCCGGTTCCTCAGGGTGCAGCTCCGCGCTTCAGTGCAGATAAAGAAACAAATTTAATCCCGTTTGTTGTTCAGGGATCAGCACTCTTAGATCCTCACATTGGGGGCCCCTCGTTTACCTCTGTGCCATGAATAGGCTGTAGATTAACTCATGTTCTGTGTCATTGGTGCAGTTTTTAAAATGTTTTCCAGTTCAGTTGCTTTCAATTATTGTCAAAACTGGTTGGTTTTGGGGTTTTTTTCTATCCTTTTGGCGTGTGACCAGGGCCGCCATTAGAAATCACGGGGCCCCGTACAACAAAATTTGTTGGGCCCCGCCCACACTCACGCCAAAGCCCCACCCCCATATCCTGCCCACTCCACATCACAGTTAAAAGACCACACAGACATCAGCGCTAAAAAAATAACCCCCCCCCACACACACACAAGTTATAAAAAGCTATTGATGGTCAGGGCCCCCTTATAAGTTAAAAAAAAATTGGGGCCCCGAAATATTTTTTTAAAAATATATTTAAATTTTTAAAAAAAAAAAAAAAAAAAACATTGGTGGCAGGGGCCTATAGAATATTAAAATAATACATTGGTGGCCAGGGGATTAAAAAAAACACACAAACTGGTGTTCAGTAGAATTTAACTCAAGGCTTCAGGACTTCAACTTCGCCTACTTTCGTGACTTCGGGTCTTTTCGCCGCTTTAGGACTTTAATTTTCTGCTGGTTTTGTGTCTTTTCGCCGCTTCTGGACTTCGGCTTTTTGGCACTTCCACATTCGGCAACCTGTGAAATGGCCGCACGGCTCGGACGCTTGTAAGGGGGGCTCTTTAGAAAATCCAGCACTGCCGGGCCCCCCTTCAGGCCCAGGACACTTGTCCCCCCCCTGATGGCAGCCCTGCGTGCACTCTCATCGCACTCTCATCGCTTTAATTTCCGAAGATGCCCGAAGTTGCCTCACTAGGAAACTTTGGCCGACTTCAGAAATCGAAGTGACGCGAGTGCATTGGCGTTTTCTCATTATAGCAGCCGGCAGGCAGTTCGGGGAGATTGTCGCCCCGCAGGCGATGAGTCAGCAGGCCACTAAATCTCCCCGAATCTGCCCGTGTGCCCCTGCCCTTAATGATTTTTATTGTTTTTCCAAGTTAAACAAGCAGAAACGATGACTACAGATGACGGCTGAATTGTTCAAGAGATTTATACACGAGTTAAACTGGCCATAGATGTAACGATCTTTAAAAGATCTTTTCGTTATCATGAGACGATCGTTTAACTGTACGATTTGTCCTGGGTGATCAATTTTATGCACAAACGTTAAATTCCCACTAACTTCATGATAATTTTACGGATTGGTTGGATTGCACTGAACTCGACCGTTCACCAACGAAAGATCTTTGCGTCTATGGGGACCTTTACACCAATTATACAACCAAACTATTAAACTACCTAACCTTAAAGTAACACTCCGTGAATATTACAAGATTCTAAAATAGTACACATGTAATACGAATACATTTTAAGTGAAATCGCCTCTTCTTTGGCGAGACTAATCTCCCCGAACTGCCTCCCGCCGGCTAGAATCTAAATCGCCGGCGGGTTGGCACTCGATCTCTTCGTTTTCCGAAGTTGCCGAAGTTTCCTCTTGAGGCAACTTCTGGCGACTTCAGAAAACGAAGCGCGCTGATTGCCATCGCGCCAGTGATTTACATTCTAGCCGGCGGGAGGCAGTTGGGCAACTAATCTCCCCGAATCTGAGCGCGTGTCTCTGCCCTAAAAGCATTAACTGAATCCGCATCACAACATCACCCGGCAGTGCATTCCCCAACCTCACTGTCCTGACTGTGATGAACCCCCTACTCTGTTCCTTTAAATGAAACTTCTTTTCCTCTAGTCTGAAGGGGAGGCGTCTGGTACGGTGATTCTCTTTATGGGTAAAAAGGTCCCCTGCTATTTGTCTATAATGTCCTCTAATGTACTTGTAAAGTCTAATCATGTCCCCTCACAAGTGCCTTTAATCCGTCTTCCCCTAAATGCTTGGCATAATCATACAGAAAGAAGAGCCACTTCCTTTGTTTAGGGGCCCACGTGAGTGTGTGTTGGGGGGGTTGTGAGTGACCTCCAGTGCTCGTGAAATTGCAGGTCACCCATGATTATTTGGATTTTTAGATCATCCAGGTCATGCTATAGACTAGAGTATCTAGTAGAATTGATTCTAAAGCACATGGATTTTCTGAAACTTTTTTCAGTTCTGGACTTTCCAGAAGTCCAGTAGACTTAATTCCACTATACTATATATAAACACACCCAACTTCCTGTTTTAACAGATTTAAAATAATGAATATTTTTGCTCCACCACCTTCCCTGACTCTCCGTGGTGGGCACAGATCTAATTTCACAAGGGGTAGGAAAATGCCCAAAACTGCGCTTGGGGCCTCTTTTATTTCCATTGACACTGCCTGATAGAGTCCTGCAGCTGGTCGTGTACTCGCGTGTTACCCACAAAAACCTGCGGTACCCAGCAGATTGGGGGTAGAAGTTCCGGATGCGGCTATAGACGCGGGACGGTGGGTTTGCGGGTCTTATCAATAACGATTTTTACTCCCTTTTTCGGACCATGCCTACTTCTGATGATGTCACTCCCACTTGACAGCACCCGATTCTTGATGGTCAGTGGGTTCGGGTTGCAGATAAGGTACTTGCGGGTCGGGTAGCGGGTCCAATCGAGTAAGAATGCAGGTTGCCGGTCCGGGTTGCGGATTGCAGGTTGCGGGTACAGGTTCCAAAAAATGGACCCTCGCAGAACTGCCCGACACTGCTAATTCAAGCCACTGAAAAAACTCCCATGTACATTTTTGGGCAGATTACGCCTGTGCCAGCGGCTTCCAATAAAATCAGTGGGATGTGGTGTAAGCAATTTCGGGCATTTCTTCACCCCACGTGACATTAGCCTTATAGTAAGCACTTCTTCCCATCGTAATAAAAGCCTGGATCGTGGCTATGGGAACCCCCAGGCATTGTTCTTCAACCATCTTGCCCCACAGTCTGCAATTGCCATTATGGGCAGTAAAAACCTGATCTTGCCAGCCATACCCCCCTCACAAACACCCAACGGGGGCAGCAGTGAGTTGGAGCAGCAACGTATCAGGGAGCTGCAGGATTTCCATTGCTTGTGAGTAATTCGGCTCCCGAGGGCCTCACTGCGGCCTCATTTGCAAGAAACCACAAACTGCTTCTTTTTTGTGCTGAGCTCGGCGAGAGCGGCCGGTGGCACCTGCTGATAAAAGGGGAAATTCATTTCTGCTGATGACAGTATGAGGTTTCCTGCCCCTCTCCTGGGGGGGGAAGGGATATCCCACTGCAACTGCTAAACTACAATTCCCAGCAGCTCCCAAGATATCTCTGCTCTTCCTAAAAACATTATGTAACCCTTTACTGGCATTTCTGTGGGCACACTCGCACTCCGGCATACAAAGGACCCCTGCCACTATAGGAAAACTGTGATTCCCAGTGGGAGATAATAATAAAAAGCCATAGACGCACAGATAATATCGTACGAAACAAATTTTTCGTACGATATTCGTTGCGTGTATGGTGGGAAAAGAGCCGACCGATATCGGGCTGGACGGAAATTTTTTATCTAGAACCTTTGAAGGAACCCAAACATCGCCCATTGTTACTGCTGAATTTTCAGATACAGGTAGAATTCTATTGTTTCTATTGTATATCTGACCATTCAGCTCTACACGTGTGTATTGAAAGGAACGATCTTTCTTGGAAACTTCTTTTCCAAGAAAGATCGTAATTGTTCCGTCTATGGCCACTGTCTTTATCTAATGGGTTCCACTAAGACTTCATATAGGCAGTGTTTTGTTTAACATATATATTATGGGTGGGAGCCACCATGTTGACGCCTGGGCTGAGCATAGCAACAGCAGTAACGACAGCATTTACACAATGGCACTGGCAGGAACTGTGCTGTTCTTTTACACTATCACTTTAAAGGAAAAACTCATTATCTTACTGCTGCCAGTTATTTGCCCTTTACTAGGTGATGATGTCATTGTGCTTCACTCTGATGAAATAAGTCATGTGATTGCATCACGTTTCCTTTAGCCCCTTGCAGGCTCAGTCCACAAGCAGGCGCTCTAAAGTGGAGTGAGTAAGTCGTATAGCGCAGCCCCCTGAGTAACGTTTGGTGAATCACTTCCTGATTGATCGCTTCAAAACAGGAAGGGCGCGGTCGCTATTTGCTGCTGTTGCACATGCCGATCCAGTCCCTCTGGCCAATAAAGAGGCTCCTATTGGTTTCCTGCAATGTCAGATTTGCACCTGGTGCCCAGTTAAAAAATATACTGGTATTTACCCATATTTTGAATGGCAGCAAAAATGTATTAATTTTCTGCCTTTTAAGGTGCTGTGAGTTTGTATTTCACTAATAGCAGCTAATTCACTAACCCCATGGCGACCGATCAGTGATTTACTTCTGTTACTCCAGCTGCAGGAAGAATAATGGGGAGCTATATTTTGGTGTGTTGCCATGGGTTACTGCACTACTGCAAAAATTCCAACAGGTTGTAAATTAACTCCACTAATTGTGATTGGTTGCTCATTTGAGCAGGGAATCTCATTGGCTCACTGGGTGGCTTCTAACTCCGGCCTCTGGCTAAATCTCAATGCTGCTCCAGTCTGTAGGAAATAGCGGTACCTACAGCAATAAAGGGGTTAAAAAAAAGTGTCGTTAGAAATGCGTTCCCCAGCAGGTTGCACAATGCAGCCCCTCGGTATCAGATCTGCTGGTTAGTTGCAAGCCCCGATTCATTTATAAATCTGCAGAATTTCTGTTTCTAAAAGTGTTTTCCCTGTAGCCATAAAGTATTAGAATATTTAAAGAGTGGGGGGGGCGGGGTTTTCAACTTGCGAGGATCAGCTTGTGACTGGTTAATGCGGAGGAGGAGGAGGAGCTAAGTCTATTGGTATCTCTTGCTCACATGGGAGGGGGTGGGGGAATTATTTCCTATGTAATATTCAGGCACGTGAGTCTATATGGTACAAATGGGACAAGAGTTTTAACTTGCCCTTTGCTGAGTGAAGGGAAATCATTAATATAGGGAATAGGAAAGAAAAGTGGTCCCCTTAGGAGCAAGTGTGGGGACCCCACAAATTCATCTACAAAAAGGTTATTAAAGGGGTTGTTCACCTGCCAAACACTTTTTCAGTTCAGTTCACCTTAAACAAACTTTTTCCAATGACTTTCTATTTTCCGTTTTTTCTATGTGTTTTTCTAATATTGAAGTGTAAAGTGTCATTTTTCACCTTCTAAACCAATTTGGGGGGGGGTCGCCGACCCTGTTAGAATTCCCCCACCCCCTCCCATGTGAGCAAGAGATACAGATGGACTTAGCTCCTCCTCCGCATTAACCAGTCACAAGCTGATCCTCGCAAGTTGATCCTCTGTTCTAAATCTCTGAGTTTCATTAAAGGCAGCTGTTAGAATTGATACAATAGTTGCTGATACTCCAGAGATGCTGCTGAGAAATGTATTAACGAAGGGGCAGATTTATCAAGGGTCGAAGTAAAAAAATTCGAAGTAATTTTTTGGATACTCGAATAGGATAGTACGACTTTGACTTCGAATTCGATTCGAAGCAAAATCATTCGAATATTCGACCATTCAATTATCGAAGTACTGTCTCTTTAAAAAAACCTCTGATTTCAATACTTCGCCAAATTAAACCTGCCGAAGTGCTGTGTTAGCTTATGGGGACCTTCTAGAGCAATTTTCTAAGTTTTTTTCCAAGCATTTTTACTAAGTCGAAGTAAAATCATTCGATCGATCGCTGAAATTTTTTTTTGATCGAATGATTTAACTTTGACCGCAAATGGCCAAATTCGATGTAAAAAAAACTTCGACTTCGATATTCGAAGTCTAAGTATTGCAATTCGATGGTCGAATTTTGAAGCTTTTTCTACTTCGAAATTCGGCCCTTGATAAATCTGCCCCTAAATGTTGCAAAATTGTAACAGTTCAGAGTCTGCGCCTGAATTACTGAGCTGCCAAACTCACCACAGACAGGGACATTCAATTTAAACTTAGATTTTGGAAAAACGGTAAAAAATTAAAAATGCAAAGTAATTGAAAAAAGTCTTTATTTTTGGAGAACCATCTGAAAACAGCTGAACTGAAAAAGTGTTTGGAAGGTGAACTGCCCCTTTAATGCACCTCTAATTCCAGCCCTCGGCTATAAAGCAAATAACGGGACTAATAAAAGTACCAGTTGTACAAGGAAAGTGCAAAATTGCAATTTTTAGGTGACGTTACAGAACTGTGACCCAAGTGTATCTGTTTCATACATTGATACTTTAATTTCCTCCTCCCCCCAAAGTTGAAAAACTAAGTTGGTTTCAGGAAATATGAGGAATTGGGTGGGTGGAACCAGATGGGGCTCTATGAATATCAAGCTGGGAATTGGGCTTCTTTCCCCCAGATAGGCAAATGGTTACAATGAACTGTTTCACCTACACGCGCCCCACACCCTCTTCACTAACCCCCCCCTGCACCCGCCCCCGGACCTGGGAATTCCCACGACTGTGACGTTGGTCAGGGAACGGCAAGTGCCACCGATGAAAAGGAGCGTTTGTTACAGAAATATCATCCCATCCCTAGTGCCCCACAGCCCTTTATTTAAAGGGATACTGTCATGGGGAAAAAAAAATTCAAACTGAATCAGTTAATAGTGCTTCTCCAGCAGAATTCTGCATTGAATCCATTTCTCAAAATAGCAAACAGATTTTTTTATATTCAATTTTGAAATCTGACATGGGGCTAGACATTTTGTCAATTTCCCAGCTGCCCCTGGTCATGTGACTTGTGCCTGCATTTTAGGAGAGAAATGCTTTCTGGCAGGCTGCTGTTTTTCCTTCTCAATGTAACTGAATGGGTCTCAGTGGGACCTGGATTTTACTATTGAGTGCTGTTCTTAGATCTACCAGGCAGCTGTTATCTTGTGTTAGGGAGCTGTTATCTGGTTACCTTCCCATTGTTCTGTTGTTTGGCTGCTGGGGGGGGGGAAGGGAGGGGGGCAATATCACTCCAACTTGCAGTAAAGAGTGATTGAAGTTTATCAGAGCACAAGTCACATGACTTGGGGCAGCTGGGAAATTGACAATATGTCTAGCCCCATGTCAGATTTCAAAATTAAATATAAAAAAATCTGTTTGCTCTTTTGAGAAATGGATTTCAGTGCAGAATTCTGCTGGAGCAGCACTATCAACTGATTCATTTTGAAAAAAAAATTTTTTTCCATGACAGTATCCCTTTAAAGGTTTTGGAATGGAAACTTCCCATAGGGGACAGGGCAAGGATAATGTGTGAGTTTTACTGGTCACTATAGGGGATCACGCCTCCCCTCGTCCAGTCATTGCTTGTCCTTTAAGCTCACTTCTTCAGTTTGGTTTGTCTGGGGTCTCTGCATGATGGGCCCTGAGCTGGAAATTGGGCCCTAGGGGTCGGGTTGAAAATCTCTTAAAGGAGACATAGCCCTAATTTTGTAGGCAATAACAAATAATATATGGTGTTGCTTTTAAATGGTGGTAAAAATTAATATTCTCTTTAAAAATAGTCCCTTTATTGGAGCTCCCTATAGATGTTCTCTGGTCCCTGTTTCAAATGAGGGGTGGGCGTGTCCTAACTGTCCCTGCCAGACGCACAGTAGGAGGGGGGACAGCCAATCACGGCTCAATGTGAGAGCTTATTCCTAGATAACTGGGTTGATGCAAAAGTCTGGAGCTGCCGCATTGTTTTTGTTCACCTTGACTGCTGTGTTTATATATCTTTAGAAACTGTGCAGTCTTCAATGTTGCCCCCAGCAGTTCCCCATCTTGGAGCTTGTTAGGACTTCTTTTGTGTGTCAGTGGCACTGCACATGCTCAGTTCCCACTTCCCACATGAAACACAAAAAAGTGACACAAACTTTCTAGGGAGCTTATTAACTCCCCCCAAGATGTGCGTCATTAGTAATAAGAAGCCACTGACAGCACCAAGTGGACTTTGCTACAGAAATTTAGAACGTGGCGCTGGTACGGGACCAGGAGCAAAGTCTGTGTTTTATTTATTGGTGGAGCAGTGAGAGTTTTCCCCTAAGGAGTTTGGGTTTTATTGCTCACTTATCAGCCAGAAGGTAATTCTATCAGCTCTGTTGTTTTGCTGCACTGAGATCAAGGAGAACAATGACGTTCATGCAAAGCTGAAGCTGCAGAACAGGCCTGTAAAGAAAGAGGGGGCTTATTACTTTCACCCAATAATACTTCTATCAGAAGGAACTGGAGCCCCTGGTTAGCTCTAGACAAGTTCCTATTGGATCATCTGAATCCATTTAACGCTGAAGGGGAAAGTCAAGTAAATGTGTGAATTATGTGTGTCCTCCTGGGATGCGGAGCAGGTTGGGGGATACAGAGGGGCTGCAGAGCATTGCGGAGCTGCACTCGAATTTGTACAGGAGGAATTCACTGACATTACATAAGAGCGGAATTGCAGCCAGCTGCTCGCCTGCCTCACGTTTCACACGTGGCTTTTTGCTGCCGACAGGACTCCATGTGAATTTTGGGTCTGCTGGCAGCTTTGGTGAACTGCCGGTATATATCATAGAACCCTTATTGTGGTAAAACTACAACTCCCAGTCTCCCCAGCAAGAGTCTGTTGGCTACCCATCAGAATGTCAGCTCTTCAGGGCAGAGACCCTCATTTTATTTTATTAACTGTTTCCAATTTTATTTTCCCTGTCCTGTATGGCTGCTACAGACTACACTGCTCTTGTTAATGTGTCTTTAGAATTACTTAGCCCCCAAACAAACAGCCACAGAAAAAATTTTCCTGATCTTTTTTTGTCTTTCAGGGTTTTTAATGTTAAACAGCTAAATCTCTATTCCCACCACATTCTATAGGTGCCTAACATAGCAACCAATCAGCAGGTAGCATTTGCTGGTTAAATGGACAGTTCTAAGCAACTTTTCAATTGGACTTCATTATTTATTTTTTACAGTCTTTTTAAAGGGATTCTGTCATGATTTTTATCATGTAGTTTTTATTTCTAAATGACACTGTTTACACTGCAAATAATTCACTCTATAATATAAAATTTAATTCCTGAACCAACAAGTGTATTATTTTAGTTGTAATATTAGTGTGTAGGGGCATCTCAGGTCATTTTGCCTGGTCAGGTACTTTCAGAAAGAGCCAGCACTTTAGGATGGAACTGCTTTCTGGCAGGCTGTTGTTTCTCCTACTCAATGTAACTGAATGTGTCTCAGTGGGACCTGGATTTTACTATTGAGTGTTGTTCTTAGATCTACCAGGCAGCTGTTATCTTGTGTTAGGGAGCTGTTATCTGGTTACCTTCCCATTGTTCTTTTGTTTGACTGCTGGGGGGCAGGGAGGGGGTGATATCACTCCAACTTGCAGTGCAGCAGTAAAGAGTGACTGAAGTTTATCAGAGCACAAGTCACATGACTGGGGGCAACTGGGAAATGTCTAGCCCCATGTCAGATTTCAAAATTAAATATAAAAAAATCTCCTCTTTTGAGAAATGGATTTCAGTGCAGAATTTTGCTGGAGCAGCACTAATAACTGATGTGTTTTGAAAAAAAAAAAATTTCCCTTGACCGTATCCCTTTAAGTTTTTTTTTCTAACTCTTAACAGCTTTCAAATAGGGGCCACTGATCCCATCTAAAAAATATTACTTTTTATTTCTCATCTTTCTGATCAGGCTCTCTCCTATTCATATTCCAGTCTCTTATTCAAACCAATGCATGGTTGCTCTGGTAATTTGGACCGTAGCAACCATATTGCTGAAATTGCAAACTGGAAACCTGCTAAAAAAATCTAAATAACTCAATATCACTCTCTACGTCATACTAAAAGTTAAACAACCTCTTTAATGTTACACATGTAAAAGATAGAGGGAAGCCCCTCTCCTAATTGAACCTATTTGGTGGGGGCTGAGAGTGTGTTTGCAGGTGTCGGGGGGGGGGGGGGGCTTCAGGCTTCTATTGTGGGAGTAGATCAAATATTTGGCAAATACAAGGTGCCCCTGTGACCCCTATTTCCACATCTGGCCTCCGTTGTCTTCACATGAGTTTCAAATTGATTATCCACTGTTGGAATTGGGAGAAGTGGAATACAGTCGCTAATCCCACTTTTGTGCCAGGGGCCCCTTTCTTAAGTGCATGTCAAGTGCCTGAAGTGGAGGTCGTATGTGACCACCTGCACCCGTTCCTCTGGGTGACTGAAGGGAACCAGCTGTAAGGGCAGAGACACACGCTCAGATTCGGGGAGCTTAGTCGCCCGGCAAGAAATCTCCTCTTCTTCGGGGCGACTAATCTCCCCGAACTGCCTTCCTGCCGACTAGAATGAAAATAATCGGCGGGATGGCAATTGCTTCGTTTTCCAAAGTCGTCCGAAGTTTCATCGTGAGGCAACTTCGGAAAACAAAGCACTCAAGAGTGCCGTCCCACTGGCGATTTTCATTCTAGCCGGCGGGAAGGCAGTTCAGGGGAGATTTGTCGCTGCTCAACTAATTCTGCATTTGCACCAAAACTGATCCCTCCAAAATCTCTAACAATGAGTGTTGGGAGTCCTGGTTATTTGTGTAGGTAATCTGTGAATTCCTGTGTGCAGCTGTGCATTCTGGGTTATGCAATATACATATAACCACATGTTCTGTGCTCTTTCCTCACAGACTGTATCCAATGCTGCAGGGCAAGGGGTGACCATCACGGGGAACACTACATTTAACAACTGGAACTGGCCCAACGCTGTCATATTTGCTGCTACAGTCATCACCACTATAGGTGAGAACGTGCCTCATGGTGCGGGGTTCCTGCAAGTTGTTGCTTTGGTTGAGGCGTTTCTATGCTCATGGCTTATCTTGTGTTTTTTTTCCCACCCCAGGCTATGGGAATATTGCCCCAAAGACACCTGCTGGACGCCTCTTCTGTATATTTTACGGCCTGTTTGGAGTGCCCCTCTGCCTGACGTGGATCAGCGCCCTGGGAAAGTTTTTCGGAGGACGTGCAAAGAGGCTGGGGCAGTTCCTCACTAAAAGAGGTGTCACCTTGGTAAGATATAGATGATAATACACTAGTCATTTCTCTGTTTGGCATTATGTTAGAACGCTCCAAATGCCAACCACAGGCGCACTTGTGGCACAGTTTTGACTGTCATTACTCATATCAGTCTTGGGCAAGTAAGTGTACCAGGGCGCAAGCATGTATGCTGACCTATTTGTGCCTAATCTAATTAGTCAGTAAGTGCTGATTGACACATATATTGCCTGGCATAAGATTCCCCTATTCCAAACTAGATTTGGGTTTCAGAATTTGCTGTCAAATTTTTGTATCCCCTTCTCTGCTAATGTTACTACTGTAGGCTGGGGCCGACTTGGGAGTTATTAGAAAAAAATATACCTGGCTGTGGGGTAAGTTTTGCCCCGTAACATTTGCTTAGTAACATCTGGCCGAACACCAATCCAAGGCACGATTCTAAGTTGGGTTGAAGGGGAGAAAAATTTGATGGCATTGGAAGAAGCCTGGACTAGTGTGGAGATCTCCTTGGTGAGGCTCTGTAGGCTGAAGACCAGGGTATCTAATATTATTTCCCCTTTGCTTTTTAGAGGAAGGCACAGATCACTTGCACGGCCATCTTCATCCTCTGGGGGGTTCTGGTCCATTTGGTGATCCCACCTTTCATCTTCATGAAAACAGAAGGCTGGGATTATATCGAAGGTCTCTATTTCTCCTTCATCACTATCACCACCATTGGGTTTGGAGACTATGTTGCAGGTTCGTATCTTTCTGTACGTGCTGGGAGTTGTCCTCTTAACGGTGCTGGGAAATATGTGGAATAAATCTTTGTTGTTCTGTAGTATAGACTATGAGCCTTGGCATTGTGGGTTAGATGTCTATTGAAGAGACAATGCTGCTACTACAAGATGATCATGGATAATGTTCTTAGTCATCATGAAATACACAACAGGGAACATCTATCAGATCAATACTTCTTGAGTCTGTCATGTGAAATGGACAGATGGATCTCGGTGTTTGTGCCGGTACATTTTATCATGTATTTCCTTCTCTTCTCATTAGGTGTGAATCCCAATGTGAACTACAATGTTCTGTATCGTTACTTTGTGGAGATCTGGATCTACCTTGGCCTGGCCTGGCTGTCCCTCTTTTTCAACTGGAAGGTCAGCATGTTCTTGGAAGTGCACAAAGCAATAAAGAAGAGAAGGAAAAGGCGAAAAGAGTCCTTTGAGAGTGATCCACAGATTAAGCAAACCAAGGCCATGCCAATGACCAACCCAAAGGATGTCAATATTTTCAGCTTCCTTTCTAAGAAGGAAGAGACCTACAATGATCTGATTAAACAGATTGGCAAAAATGGTTTAAAGGACAGTCATGGGAAAATACTGAATGGTGATGCGTCGGCCAATGGTGGTGTGACCAACACAGAAAGAGACTTCATGGTGATGTACAGCAAACGCAACGGTATGGGCTATGATCAAGTCATGTTTTCAGACAGCCGTCAGAAAGAGAATGGGGCAAAGCCCCTTCAGGATGAAGACACAGTCATTCTTATAAACCAGCTGGACCGAATCAGCGAAGAAGAGGGCGACACATGGAACTACAAACCCAAAGACTACAAACCGCTCATCTTCCAGAATGCCAACATCACTTTTGTGAATGAGGAAGAGTGCAACAGCACAGAGGATGAGGAGAAATCAAAGACTTCCTATGAGGACAACATGGGTGAGCCACAGACTCCAACCCAGAAGGATGAATTCACTTGCCTGGAGCAGTCTTCCTTTTCCAGTAGTGATGCCGAAGCATCTGTTCCTTACGAGCAGCTCCTCAATGACTACAATACAGTGCACAGTGACAAATCAGTGACGTGACCTGGTTCTGGCCTGTTTTGGGATCTAGTAACACTTTATTGCAATTTCCTTAAAATGAGTTTTATTTTAATAATCTGAACCATTGGACTGACAGGATGGCAGCCAATGGATTTTACGCTCTTTGAACTTGTTTCTGGAGAACCAGCTGACTTTCATTTTTTCTTACACTGGGCTGAATAATAAAGGAGAAAGCAGTGTGGTCTTCTTTCAACCTTATGGGGGTACTTCCACCAGTACCATCTTACTCCTAAACATGAGAAATTTTCAATATCTTCTGGTGCCTCACCAGATCCAGTTCTCATTTCCTTGATGAAGATACTTGAAACTAAGAGACTATGGACCTTTTTGTATGTATAGATTATATTTATAACTCAGTATTCTGGCTCTGTATGGGATGTATGTGCCATATTTAATTTCAGAGACATTTGTGTGGCACTAAAAATGGGCTAGCCTTCTTACATCTGCCCCATGCCAGCTTGGGACCTTTGCATAATTGGTACTTTAGGTTAAACTTGAACCTGGGGTCTAGAATATGGGGTGCCTTCAACATTATAATCTAGAACTCGGTGTCTAGACCATTTGCAATCTAGATGTCTAGTGCCTTTTAACACTTTAAACTAGAGCTGGGCACCTTGAATTTTCCATTCTAGGCCAGTAGAACTTCAAGGTTATCCTGGAAAGATGGTTAGAACCAGCTCTTTGGATTGTTCCATTTTAATACTCGGTAACATTCCTTTTGTCTAGGAGGAACAAGTATTTTATTATAATTTAAATTAAACTTGTCCCCCCCCCAAAAAAAAAAAAAGTAATTTTATTTAAAAATTCATTTGCAGCCTCCTCGGTGTCTGTCTGCTGAAATCTGGGGAGCAGCAAATTGCTGGATCCTAAATGGTGATAAACAGAACAAGGTGGCCATACATATGTTATGTTCATGTAAAGCACTTAGTCACACTCCATATCCTTGTATTGACTGATACATGTGAAACTAGTTTTTTTTTTTTACCGCTCTCCTTTTCAGCCTCACATAAAAACCTCATGCGGCACGGCTAGTGAGCCATTCATTCAGACCCAAGTTTCATTGCCTTAAGCAGCTCTCTCCTTTCTGTTCCACTAAGCCACATTTATATGTAGAACGTCTTGGGGAGCAAGACTGGTCCAATATACATTTCAAGGGGTTGAAAAATAGACATTGGGACTGGCTATTTATTATCCTTGAGACGGTCTGGAACAACAACAAAGGGGGTGGTGACTTTCATGTTACTCATGGGAATCGCTGCCTTACACAAACCAGTGGAGCCTGCAGCATGTTTCAGTGCTGATGAGCCTTATAGGCTACATATTTACTATGTGTTTTGTTTAAGGCTCTAGCTCCATTGTTGGGTACTACAGATGCAGGTGCTGTATTTTGGGACCCTTATTTATATCCCAGTGTTGATTTGCTGCTTAATGATGCTGGGAACATTCCTATTGGATAGGGACCTCCCCATGTGACGAGGCAGAAGACTGTATATTTGTAACGTGTGAGCGTGTGAACAATTTGTATGTTATATCTATGTTGTGATACCTGTATCTCCTTTCCCCAAAAAGGACCACTGGATGGATCCTGCTTGCACCCCGCCACTGTCTTCTCTAAACAACTTTTTATAGCAAATCTGGTTTAGAAGTGGCCTTGAAAGGGTTAACTGCCCGCGGTTTGAGGTTTTTTTTTTACTTATTTTACTTATGTTGCTCATTCTGGGGAGACTCAGTACCAAGACGTTGTTGGGTTATGACGGTGACTTGCTAAAACACAACCATTTATCCATAAAATTAGTTTAGTGGCCCCTGCCGTATCTAGATGCCACAATTTGTTATATGGGGCCCTAACATGTAGTTTACTGTGTGTGCCTTACTATGAGTATCTCAGCAGCCATGTTTATTGAGGACATATGGACAGACAGAATGAGTGAGCTAATAGCTGGCCATCTCTGTTTGTCCTGGAAAATAATAGGGACAGAAATGGATTATATCTACTGATTGCAGCAATTACCCCACTTTTTCCAGGTACAGATGACGAATCATCCCAAAGCTCCCAACTGGAATGGCTGATATATTTGTGTGTGGGGTCCGGACAATGTTTGTGCCGTTATATGTGATTGATGCCTGTTCCACGGCTGGGGGGTCCCATTTTAACTGGACCTATCGCTATCGAAGGTTTCCTGCTCTCCGTGTTGTATATTCCTCTTAACTGTGACACTGCTTGGGGTTCCAAACAAGAGGATGGGTGGCCTTTTAGCAAGCGTTAGCCTTCCTCTGTTTGTACCAGGACATGCTGAAATGATGTTGCTCTTGTGTGGCCCTGATATGTAAGATTTGGGGGACCCCTGTGGTACAAGTCAGGCAGAGCCTTCATTATTTGTACCAATGAAAACACTGTATGTAAATATCTGATATTCCTGTGTATTATAGTGTAATTTATTTTAATATTTTGCAATAAAAGAAGTTAAAGCAAACTGCTCTGGTTTCGGCTTGGGATGGAAAAACCAGCGTAATATACTCTATCACTCTAGGAAAAAAAGTAATTATCTATACCAGGGATCCCCAACCTTTTGAACCCATAAGCAACATGCAGAAGTAAAAGGAGTTGGGGAGCAACACAAGCATGAAAAATGTTCTTGGGGTGCCAAATAAGAGCTGTAATTGGCCATTTGGTAGCCCCTATGTGGATTGTCAACCTACATTGAAACTCTATTTGGCAGTGCACCCGGTTTTTATACAACCAAAACTTGTCTCCAAGCCTGGAATTCAAAAATAAGCTCCTGCTTTGAGGCCACTGGGAGCAACATCCAAGGGGTCGGAGAGCAACATGTTGCTCACGAGCTACTGGTTGGGGATCACTGCTTTATAGTAACACTGTCATGTGTTTCCTGTACCAATCGATTTTATTTCTTTACTTCTCACAGTTACACCAGTCACAGGTCTCCCTAGTCAGCAGTTCTGTAAAGGGAACGTTCATAGAAATAGAACAAAAAGAGGCACCCCAAACGTAAACCATAGTATTATAATGTGTGTTAATGAGAACTCCCCAAAAATAAAGCATGGTCCAGGTGCACCAGACCTTCATTAAGGGGTGCAGAAAGTCTGTATACATCAGTCACAAAAAATTTGGAACAAGCTATGAAAAACCATGAAAGTTACCAAGTAGAATAAGTTCAAAGCTAAAACTTTTATGGTAACGACATCATTAATGCCTTACGCGTTTTGTGCTACATGGGCACTTAATTATAGGCCTATGATTACGAATCTGTATCCGTTTTGCTTCCCCAAAAACGTGCAAAAAAAAAAGTAGTCACCAAACGCATTGAAGTTAAAGGGATTCAAACCGTGCGGCAATTTTTCATACTACACATTAACCCCATGTGGCAGTTAGCTCACTGTAGAATATTCAGTACTGCATTAACCCCAAACATGCCAGTATTCTCACTACACAATATGGATCAGCATTGAGCTAACCCACATGCCAGTAAGATGGTTGCAGAAAGTAGATTTTTGCTCCATCCGCTACTCCAGAACAGGACGAAAACAAAATTGACAGGTACATTATCACCAGGGTCAATCTGCTGCATGTCTGTCTCTTTTGCCCTTCTCCTTTCCCTGCAGTTGTCTCACCCCTGCCCTGGATGTCACGGTCAGACATTGACAAATCATGGAGGAGGGAAATTAAGCCACACATATCTCTAAATCTCTCTAGGGTCAAAGGTGACTGCCCTTGAGTCGGCCCTGAATTGAAATCTCTTGTGAGACTCTAAGCCGCACTGTAAATCTATAGACTACGGGGCAGATTTATCAAGGGTCGAATTGCAGATTTGAAAAACTTTGAAATTTGAATTCAAAAAGACCAACCAAAATTAAATCAGTGTTTTTTTTGGGGGCGAATAGGTCAATTTTCAATCGAATTCAAATCGTACGAATCAAAGTAATAACGCGCATTTAAATCCACCAATTGACTCCAAATGGGTTCTAGGAGGTCCCCCATTGGCTAAAACAGCAATTTGGCAGGTTTTAGATGGCGAATGATCGAATTTGAATTTTTAAAGAGACCATACATAGATTTTGAAATTTGGACTATTCCCTGGTTGAAGTACACAAAAATTTGCTTGAAATTCGAATTTTTTTAATTCGCATTTTCACTTCGACCTTTGATAAGTCTGCCCCATCATGATAAATTTTGAAATTGGAGTTTTCAGATTTGGACTATTCCCTAGTGGAAGTACGCAAAATTTAGCTCAAAATTCGAATTTTCACTCTCGACTTTTGATAAGTCTGCCCCATCATGATAAATTTTGAAATTTGGACTATTCCCTAGTCGAAGTACAAAAAAATTAGCTTGAAATTCGAATTTTCACTTCGACTTTTGATAAATCTGCCCCTAAGTTTCATAAAGCAGGGCTGCTGTTTGTTTAAGGAGATAAAAGAAGTAGAACACAAGTACCAAATTCATGTGAAGGAGATGGGGAAAATCACATGAGGACTATACTGTATGCAGGGAAGCAGAAAACACCTACATGTACACACCACGGAGCATGGGATTTATACACTTTTCAATATAAATGCCAATCATTTAGCATTGGAAGGTCTAGTTCTGTGCGGCCGCTATAAAGTGTCAGATTCACTTTAAATGGATTTTAACTGCCCCGCTGGGCTACCACTGTACTTCTGCCGCCACCTTGCCCTGTGTGATCACAGCCGTAGGGTCCCATAAAAATACACAGAGAACCTGCCTGGGACCTGTGGTTTTATTGCCAGAAACCTTGTCATGATTTAACGAGGAATAACGGACAAATTGCTAAATGGGCTTATAAATAGCAAATTATAGGGAAGGGATTTTTATAGAAACAATTTAACACACAGCTTCCAGACTCCAGAGTTAATGAGAAACAGAAGTGCTCAGTCGCTGGAGGTGCGTCCTCTCGTGGCTACGTATATACAGTCATATGAAAAAGTTTGGGAACCCCTCTTAATTCTTTGGAGTTTTGTATATCATTGGCTGAGCTTTCAAAGTAGCAACTTCCTTTCAATATATAACATGCCTTATGGAAACAGTAGTATTTCAGCAGTGACATAAAGTTTATTAGATTAACAGAAAATATGCATCATAACAAAATTAGACAAGTGCATAAATTTAGGCACCCAACAGAGATATTACATCAATACTTAGTTGAGCTCCTTTTGCAAATGTAACAGCCTCTAGACAACTCCTATAGCCTTTGATGAGTGTCTGGATTCTGGATGTGGCTATTTTGGACCATTCGTCCATACAAAATCTCTCCAGTTCAGTTAAATTTGATGGCTGCCGAACATGGACAGTTTGTGTAACTTCAACGTTGTGACTGATGCTTGAACATTATCCTGAAGAATTTGTTGATATTGGGTTGAATTCATCCGACCCTCGACTTTAACAAGGGCCCCAGTCCCTGAACTAATCACACAGCCCCACAGCATGATGGGACCTCCACCAAATGTGACAGTAGGTAGCGGGTGTTTTTCTTGGAATGAGGTGTTCTTCTTCCACCATGCAAAGCACCTTTTGCAAATAACTAAATTTCTGTACAATCAGTCCAAAGCACTTTGTGCCAAAATGACTGTGGCTTGTCTAAATGAGCTTTTGCATACAACAAGCGACTGTGTTTGTGTTTGTGTGAGTGCAGAAAGGGCTTCTTTCTCATCCCCCTGCCATACACATGTTCTTTGTGCAAATTGCGCTGAATTGTAGAACGATGTACAGATACACCTATATCTGCAGCAAGATGTTCTTGCAGGTCTTTGGAGGTGATCTTTGGGTTGTCTGTAACCATTCTCACAATCCTCCTCATATGCCGCTCCTGTATTTTTCTTAGCCTGTCAGACCTGGGTTTTACAGCAACTGTGCCTGTGGCCTTCCATTTCCTCATTACATTCCTTACAGTTGAAACTGACAGTTTAAACCTCTGAGATAGCTTTTTGTAGCCTTCCCCTAAACCATGATACTGAACAATCTTTGTTTTCAGATCTTTTGAGCGTTGCTTTGAGGATCCCATGCTGTCACTCTTCAGAGGAGAGTCAAACAGAAGCACAACTTGCAATTGGTCACCTTGAATACCTTTTCTCATGATTGGACACACCTGCCTATGAAGTTCAAGGCTTAACGAGCTAATCCAACCAATTTGGTGCTGCCAGTAATCAGTATTGAGCAGTTACATGCATTCAAATTAGCAAAATTACAAGGGTACCTGGACCAGCCAGTTTTTCACATTTGATTTAATTCCATACAACTGAATACTGTTTCACTAAAAATCTTTGTTCAGAAAACTCCCCAGTACTCACTCCAGTGAAATACCACTGTTATCTTTTTTGTTGAAAGCAGAGTAAATTATTATGCAGGCTGAGAGGGGTTCCCAAACCTTTTCATATGACTGTATATAGTTATACAAAATGGGCAGGGGGTTATCTCCTTATAGATCTTTTTTTACTATTGTTATTAATTATTCCCAGCAATGTATAACACATGGCAGCATGTTATTAATAGGGCTCAGTGTGTCTATTTGTGGGGGTGGGATGCCCTTTTAGATCAAATTCTCCCCCCCAGTACCAGGAGGCTACACAATGGCCAGTGAGTCACACAGGAATTCATAGCTCAGGGGCCAAGGGCTGGATTCACATTCCTTCCCTGACATTACATAACTCCCATTCAACTCCCTGCAGAGACTGGCCCCCGCAGCAAATCTAAGGTCAAAACCTGCCAAGGGACCACACAGGAATGACTGACTGGTACAAACATGAAACCACCCAAATATTTGGCAGCTTCCGTTTCCAGGTTATTCTCCACTAAAGGGGAAGTAAAACTTATTTAAAGGCCTTAAAGAAAGTCCTTTCTTTATTATGTTAGGCAGCAGATCTGTCTGTTAGTCTGTATAGATTCACAATGCTAGTTTTACTGTAGGGGCATATGCACTAGGAACCACCCCCTAAATGATTCCAGTCCCCTCCCAGTACTGACCCAGGTACATACACTCTGATTCTTTGTACTTACTGCTTCCAGGCTGCTCTCTTTCCTTTGGTCAGGCAAGATAAGTGAAGCCAATGTCCTCTAGACTTCAGGCCTAGTTCAAGGGCATGATGACTAAGGCAGTTCCTTAAGTCCCTGAGTTTTAGAGCACCCGTCCCTATCACCCTTGACATGTAGCAAACCTGAAAGGCTTTGTTTTTGTCTTTCCTTAATTTCCTGTCTTTATATGCCCGAGATACCCAGGGCAAGGGAGAGAAAGTTGTCCTGAAGGAAGTACAATAGAAACATAGGACAGACCCCTGTTGTACTCCATTTACAACACTGTTCTATTTATTAACTTTCTGTGTAATACTGTATCAAATGCTTTAGCATACATATATCACATCCACTGCCATCCTAGAGTCAAGGCATCTTCTCCACTCCTCATAAAAGGCAATTACATTACTTTGGCAAGATCGGTTACACATAAAACCATGCTGGCACAAACTCATAGTACAGGTATGTGACCTGTTATTAAGAATGCTCTGGACCTGGAGATTTCTGAATAACAGATCTTTTCATTATTTATTCGTTCATTTTACTAGACAATCACGTTAACATTAAATAAACCCAAAAGGCTGGTTTTGCTTTCAATAAGGATTAATTATATCTTAGTTTGGATCAAGTACAAGGTACTGTTTTATTATTACAGAAAAATAGGAAATCATTTTTAAATATTTGGATTATTTGGATAAAATGGAGTCTATGTGAGACGGCCTTTCCGTAATTCAGAGCTTTCTGGATAATAGGTTTCTGGATAACCTGTCCCATACTTGTATTGTGATTTTCAGTGTAGTTAAGTATCTTATCCCTTATTATCCCTTCCAAAAGCTTTCCTACCTCAGATGTCAGACCAACATGCCTATAGTTTTCAGGCTGAGAATGGCATTGCTTTAGGAAAAGCAACATCACATTAGCAATTTGCTAATCTGCCAGAATCCAAAAAAATAAGCAAAATGGTTTGGAAATCACAGGGTTAAGCTCGTTCAATACACTGGGATGAATACCATCCTGTCACAGACCTTTGTTTACCTTTATATGCTTAAGTGTCTTTGGAATTTTTCCCCTGAGTGACCCAATAATCAATAATTATTCAAAGTATTACAAAAGGAAGCCTTCATTAGCGGATTCCTCATTTGTGTAGACAGATGAAGAATAGCAGTTTAGAATTTCTGCTTTTTCCCTGCTCTCATCAACCGACTGACCCCTCTAATAATAAGGGTCCCATTACTTCTTGCTTAATTCTTTCACTGTTTATATATTTAAAAAGAAATTGGATTCATTTTACCCCTTGCTGCAATACCCTTTTCCACCTCTTTAGGTCTGATCATTTTGCACATGCTTTATTGGCCTCTAATGAAGTTTCAGCTGTCCCATTTATCAAATAATAAAGCTTTTGCTTTGTGATAGATTTAAATAGTGTTCTTTTTGCAAGCCCACCCTCCTCATTTGGACAGAAACAATTTCCTATTGACTGTATAGCGCATTGTGTATAATGTGATCCAATAGAATGTTTTATACTAGCGGGAACATTGCTGGTTATTCCTACAGAGAACTGCCTGGGAGAAGTGCTTGGAATTGTCCTGCGCACAATAAACTCCTTGAAGCTGAGGAAAAAAGACTCCTTGTCTGTTATGGAAGTCTTCCTGCCATTTATACTCAAGGGCCCTAGAACACTGCCACTTGGAGTCCATAGGAAAGTCAATGACTTTATCTCCTAAATCTGCCAGATACAAAGGAATTATTGTTTGCTTAGTGAATGAGAAGTTCAGGCTATTTCCTGCAGTTCTGTATCTGATATCCCCACAGATTCCTCTTTATATGACTCCTCCATGTTCTGTAGTGCGGCACAGATACAAGTCACAACCATTACTATGAGCTGAGAATATAGTTAGGCTTTTGGGAGTAACTGGAAGGCATTAGGCTGTAGGTCCATGTAGAACACTGATTCAAGGCCAACCTAGAATAGAAAAGATTAAATGTAATGTAAAAGCAATATGTTGAGAGAAAAGGATCCCTGGGCGTTAGAGGATTGGGAAGGTGAAAGTGTAAAGTGGGTGAAGGAAGTGGAATGTGTAGTAAAGGGATAGTGGTACGAAATAAAGAGTGTCCTGACATTTTTCATGCCATGTGATCAGTTGTTTTGTCGATCAGATAGGTTAAAAGATTTATGCCGGCATTCAATAAGATCTCTGCATGTATTTCTTATGTGACAATATCAGTGGGCGATTGTCATTACTATTTGTCATACATAACTTGTTAAGAGCCCCAACCAGGAGTTTAGTGGAAGAAGACTTCCAGTAGATACTGCACCAGTTAGGGCAATAATAACAACCAGAAACAGCAGTAAAATGGGCTACAGGCCTTGGCCATCATGAAAAGTCCTATGGGGAATAACAAGGGGACAACAACGAGGAGCATCAGGTTGTTGAGGGCAATTGGGGATAGAGAGATCCCAGCGAGGGTGAGAGAGTAGTCCAAGGTGTCAAGACAAGGAACCTAACGTTATTAAGATAATGCTGCATAATTATCCCATGAGGGAGGGGAAATCTGCCTGCCCAGTGAACAACGGTTATTGAATGCCCTGTACATGTAGATGTGTGTGCCTTGATTGTATACCCTTGTATGCTTGTTGAAAAGAATAAAAACCATTGCTGTTTAATAAGTGGACACCTGTTTTATGTGAACTTTTACAGTAGCCATGCCTACAAATGGAGATGGAGGGCAAACTGCTCAGGCTGGTTTGGATAATGAATTTGTTCACTAGAAAAAAAAGTTATTTTCCTGCAGCAAGCGAGGTGCAACCAACTTGTCTATGACACAAAACAGTTAGACATGATTGGAGCACAAGGAACTGGGGAAGAATGATACAAAATAGTGAGAAGTAACCGAGCACAAGGGACTGGGGAAGAATGATACAAAATAGTGAGAAGTAACTGAGCACAAGGGACTGGGGTAGAATGATACAAAATAGTGAGACGTAACCGAGCACAAGGGACTGGGGTAGAATGATACAAAATAGTGAGAAGTAACCGAGCACAAGGGACTGGGGTAGAATGATACAAAATAGTGAGAAGTAACCGAGCACAAGGGACTGGGGTAGAATGATACAAAATAGTGAGAAGTAACCGAGCACAAGGGACTGGGGTAGAATGATACAAAATAGTGAGACGTAACTGAGCACAAGGGACTGGGGTAGAATGATACAAAATAGTGAGACATAACCGAGCACAAGGGACTGGGGTAGAATGATACAAAATAGTGAGAAGTAACTGAGCACAAGGGACTGGGGTAGAATGATACAAAATAGTGAGAAGTAACTGAGCACAAGGGACTGGGGTAGAATGATACAAAATAGTGAGACGTAACTGAGCACAAGGGACTGGGGTAGAATGATACAAAATAGTGAGACATAACTGAGCACAAGGGACTGGGGTAGAATGATACAAAATAGTGAGAAGTAACTGAGCACAAGGGACTGGGGTAGAATGATACAAAATAGTGAGAAGTAACCGAGCACAAGGGACTGGGGTAGAATGATACAAAATAGTGAGACGTAACTGAGCACAAGGGACTGGGGTAGAATGATACAAAATAGTGAGAAGTAACTGAGCACAAGGGACTGGGGTAGAATGATACAAAATAGTGAGAAGTAACCGAGCATAAGGGACTGGGGTAGAATGATACAAAATAGTGAGACGTAATCGAGCACAAGGGACTGGGGTAAAATGATACAAAATAGCGAGAAGTAACCGAGCACAATGGACTGGGGTAGAATGATATGGAACAGCAAATAGTGAGAGCGGTATAAGGGCACAGTAGTAAGTATATATTATACAGCAGTGGGGTAGAAGGCAGGGACTGGTGGAGTGAGATGCAGAACAACAAGGAGTGAGTGGAGCACAGGGCAACAGTAACAGCAACAGCAAATGATAAAGAACAGTTAGTAGTGACGCGACTAAAGCAGAAAGAGATTGACTGATACACAATAGTAAAGGGTGAGTGGAGTAGAAAGAAAAGAGAATGATACACAATAGTGAAGGGTGAGTGGAGCAACATGAAAAGGGAGGGATACAGAATAGGATATATGAAGTGAGTAAGTCATACAGAATAGTAAAGGGTAAATGGAGCAGAATGGAGAGTGAGTGATACAAAATGGTGAGGATTGTGGGTGAAATATAAATCTGTTTGGAATGTAAATCTTGTTATGTGTTTTCATTGTAACTCTCCCACCTCCACTCTTCTCATTTTTATGGTGCAGGATCCTGTAACCAGAATCCCGTGAGATTGTTCCACTCCTACAGACCACGCTCACTGCTCTTGCTCTTTACTTGAGGATCAGTTCTTAATCTCAAACAACAAGAGGGTAAATAGTAACATTGGCAGGAGCAGTGTTTGTATCTACTGAGTATATGGGAGGGGAGAAAATCTTGGTTGTTTTTGACCCTTAAAATGGATAAATTAACCCCCTATAGGACTGAGCACAGAAACATTGACGCACATGTAGTGCAAGAGAAAGCATGCAGCATCCTAACTGGAGGATTGAGAGACAGCTAAGAAGAAGGTAGAATAATAGATACTAAGGGAAGGATTCTGGGTGCATAATAACCAGCTATAATAACCAGAAGAAGGGAGGGCTGGTATAAGTGATGGTGCAGACTGGGACAGGGTGGTGCAGAATGGAGCAGAGTAGTGCAGAATGGAGCAGAGTAGTGCAGAATGGAGCAGGGTGGTGCGGAATGGAGCAGGGTGGTGGAGAATGGAGCAGGGTGGTGGAGAATGGAGCAGGGTGGTGGAGAATGGAACAGGGTGGTGCAGACTGGGACAGGGTGGTGCAGAATTGAGAAGAGTAGTGCAAAATGGAGCAGGGTGGTGCGGAATGGAGCAGGGTGGGGGGAATGGAGCAGGGTGGGGGAGAATGGAGCAGGGTGGTGCGGAATGGAGCAGGGTGGTGGAGAATGGAACAGGGTAGTGCAGACTGGGACAGGGTGGTGCAGAATTGAGAAGAGTAGTGCAAAATGGAGCAGGGTGGTGCGGAATGGAGCAGGGTGGGGGGAATGCAGGAGGGTGGGGGAGAATGGAGCAGGGTGGTGTGGAATGGAGCAGGGTGGTGTGGAATGGAACGTGGAGAATAAAACAGGGTGGAGCAAAATATGACGTGTATTTATTTATATGGCATTAATGAATTATGATGAGCTGTTAACATGCAAACAATTAAGATCCTGCGTGATTTATTCTGTCCTGGTGCCTGTTCCTTGGGCTCAGTGACTCCCTGAAGTGCTGCACAACAAGCACAGCCTTTTCTCTCCTCTCTGCTCTGCAAGGGAAAATATTGTTCTTTCTCAAAGCAATATTTGCTCTTCATGTGGTTCTGTAATCCAGAATATAATTCACATGGGTCCAGAGAAGACAAATAGATACATCAGCAAGATTCAGATTTTCGGCTATTTTAACCTCTGCAGTGCTGGCTAGAGAAGCAGAGTCTGGGCTATGGCACATATATTGGAATGATCCTGCGGTGCTCTGTGTAGTTCAGCCCAACCCTGCTCTTCTCTAAGGCACAACCAACTTGTTATTGGTCCCTACTCATTGATCTTCCATTGACTAAAGCTTTAAACACCTCAGCTTTAAGGGTTCAAGGAGTCTAGTGGTTGTTATAACCCATAAGCCTTTGGATGGTTTGGGATCCTATTGCTGCCCCGCCTGCTGGTAAATAAAGGATCCGGTCTACACAGTTTGACACATTTACTGATTACTTGTTGGCTTCCTGGGATCCCGTCTTGCTCATCCCTGAGAAAGAAATCTGCATCCAAGAGGGGGGTGATTGTCATGAGGCACCGGGGGGGGAATAGACTTCACACGCAAGGGCCACATCACACGGGCAGGTTCCTGTATGAAGAACATGCAGCTCTTCCCAGGGGAATTCTATTACTTCCTTATGATTTCCTGTCATTGTTACAAAAACCTCCTCCCCTATTGGCTGATAAACTGTACGGTCTCAACAAATTCCCTGCTCTGCGCCTACCGGCTGTTTCTGTTCTGTCCTTTATATGGGGTCCCAGTGGGGCCTTATCAGGGGCAATTTCTGCTTTATAGGGCCACATAAACACATACACTAATACATAGGCGGAAGGTGATTTTTTTTTTTAGTTTGGGAACATTAAAAGTCAAACAAAGGAACGTATCTAAAATTGAATAAAAATCCGTTTTCAAAAGCTAATATGGGACACACACTAAATAACCAAATGTATCAGGACACAATTTAAAAATGATGTGCCTCAGGGGCGTAACTACAGAGGAAGCAGACCCTGCGACTGCAGGGGGCCCAGGAGGTATAGGGGGCCCCATGAGGCTCAAATTCATGTACAATTTCAATACATTTTGGTAAAACAGGACAACCTCTGGATATGTTTGGGGCCCTAAAATTAATTTTCTGTGGGGCCCAGTAATATCTAGTTACGCCACTGATGTGCCTTCAGTTGGAACACTGTGCATAATATTACCCATAGAATTAAATGTTCAGGATTCGGCCTTTTTCAGCAGGATTTGGGTTCAGCCCGGCCGAACCGAATCCGAATCCGAGGGATATCGCGTGACTTTTTGTCACAAAACAAGGAAGTAAAAAATGTTTTCCCCTTCCCACCCCTAATTTGCATGTGCAAATTCGGATTCGGTTCGGTATTCGGCCGAATATTTTGTGAAGGATTCTGGGGTTCGGCCAAATTCAAAATAGTGGATTCGGTGCATCCCTACTTCATATGCAGAAGCCTAAACCCCGTACCTTGTTTATAACTTTTGTGCCAATACATGAGCTAGAAATGAGAAAGGCTGAACTTTGAGTCCCTATTTTGTACTTCAATTGACTAATATAATGACAATGCAATTTATACTGTAACGTTTGTGGACCCAGCAGTGTAGGGGGTTAGGTGAGTTTTTGATTGATGTATAATATCAATATATGTGTGAGATACAGATCATTACCCCAATATGTGGGGGATCCATGTGTATCAAGGGGTCAGTGGGGTCCCTGTTACATAGTTAAGTTGGGTTGAGCTGTATGGAGCATTTGTTTTTAGCTGGAACCCCCATTTGAAAGCTGGAAACAGTCAGAGGAAAAAAGGCAAATCATTTAAAAACTATAAAATAAAAAAAAGAAAAAATGACGGCCAATTGAAAAGTTGCTTAGAATTAGCCATTCTATAACATACTAAAAGTTAATTTAAATGTATTCCACTCCTTTGAATAAAAATCCGTTTTCAAAAGCTAATATGGGACACATACTAAATAACCAAATGTATCAGGACACAATTTAAAAATGATGTGCCTCAGGGGCGTAACTACAGAGGAAGCAGACCCTGTGGCTGCAGGGGGCCCAAGAGGTATAGGGGGCCCATGAGGCTCAAATTCATGTACAATTTCAATACATTTTGGTAAAACAGGACAACCTCTGGATATGTTTGGGGCCCTAAAATTAATTTTCTGTGGGGCCCAGTAATATCTAGTTACGCCACTGATGTGCCTTCAGTTGGAACACTGTGCATAATATTACCCATAGAATTAAATGTTCAGGATTCGGCCTTTTTCAGCAGGATTTGGGTTCAGCCCGGCCGAACCGAATCCGAATCTGAGGGATATCGCGTGACTTTTTGTCACACAACAAGGAAGTAAAAAATGTTTTCCCCTTCCCTTCCTAGGGGAGTTTTTGATTGATGTATAATATCAATATATGTGTGAGATACAGATCATTACCCCAATATGTGGGGGATCCATGTGTATCAAGGGGTCAGTGGGGTCCCTGTTACATAGTTAAGTTGGGTGGAGCTGTATGGAGCATTTGTTTTTAGATGGAACCCCCATTTGAAAGCTGGAAACAGTCAGAGGAAAAAAGGCAAATCATTTAAAAACTATAAAAAAAGAAAAGAAAAAAATGACGGCCAATTGAAAAGTTGCTTAGAATTAGCCATTCTATAACATACTAAAAGTTAATTTAAATGTATTCCACTCCTTTAATATATGGCTTTGCCCAAACACAAGGCTGTATCCCTGCATCATATCTGCAATGCTTACCCCGACCCAGGAGAATACTATTAGGGCAGAGACACGCTCAGATTCGGGGAGATTTAGTCGCTCGGCAATAAATTGCCTCTTCTTTGGGGCGACTAATCTCCTCGAACTGCCTCCCGCCGGCTAGAATATAAACCACAAGCGGGAAGGCACTCAGAGCTCTTCCTCGTGAGGCAACTTCGGGCGACTTGGGGAAACAAAACGCACCGATTGCCATCTCGCCGGCTGGGCTGCTAATTATGGAATCAAATTAAGCAAACTGGATTGGTTACTTGGCTGAACTAATACAAACACTTTCTTCCCCAGGAGCCTTTATTCCCGGGAGTTGTGTTGGCGTTATTGTTGGGCGACAGATAGGGACTGACAGTCAAGCTACATGAGCAATAGATATATATACAAATAGATCATAGAGATCCCCACTGCTGGCCACACTCACACTGTGTCATTAGCTACTGTACAGCAGCGCCATTGTATCAAACATTCACAAACATGCGGGAGGGGAGAATACAAGGGTCCCTTCTTTTACTTATTCTCCTTTCAAGGAACATTGGGAGTTGGAAATGTCTAATCTCTTGGCAAATGACATTTTGGAGGGGGGGGGGGTGACACTTTTGTTTCACACGTTTTTTTGACATTATAAAAATTTCTCACTTTGGTGTTTTTCCTGGCACAGAACACTAAACATTTGGGTCGCACTGAGTCCTTTAACTTCCTGCTTTGTTTTTTAATAAATACACCTCTATAAATAGAAGTTTAGGAGTGAAAGGGAGATAAGAAGAAGAACAAACATGTTTTGGCCAAACGAAGGTTCACAGATCCTAATAATTGCAAGTTGTGAGTTAAAGAGCTAAAGCATAAAAATGAATATGGCTAGATTTGCTGTATTTTGTATACTGTACTTACTGTATCAGCTCAGAGGTGCAGCAGTTCTATAACAGTCATGATGCAGGTCTTCAAATATTTGTGTGCCAGTGGCACTGCACATGCTCAGTTGTGAATCTGAATTCATTACTAATCAGCCTTGTATTGACACTGTTATATCTTTACATACTGTACATTGTGAGGGTTATATTGTATATATACATTACATTATGAGTGGGTCCATAAGCTCAGTAAGTGACAGCAGCACAGAGTATGTGCAGTGAATCGGCAGAAAAGAAGATGGGGAGCTACTGGGGCATCTTTGGGGGCACAGAGCTGCCCCGATAAAGGACTTGGAACTGAATCCTAAACCATAATGTGTAGTATTTTTATCCTAGTTGTTTGAGTGGCTGTTGTAGTTGGAAGTTTGCTACTAGGGACCTGTCTGGGTCTCAAACATGACGGCAAAATAAGGGTGAGATGCAGCACCAAGCTGTTAGTGGCCTGTAACGTGTAAGTGGAACCAGAAATGTAGACAATGGCGCTGGTAGCAGTGCAGCTAAATACTACCATCTCTCAACAGGGAGTTAATAGGTAAGTGGAAGTATGAAAGAAAATGGGGAACATGGAAAAATGAACAAACCCCTTTAATAATGGTTATAAATAAATATATTGGTTCATTCTTCCCCTTTGACTTACCTTTGCACTAAATGAGTGAATAAAGCGGATTTTCACTTCCATTTTCTGCTTCTCGGTAGGGTCAGTGCTCGTCACAGGACATGATCTCTGGAGAAAACAAAAAGAGTTTATTTAACTCTTAGGGCTCTTACTGACAAGCGTTTTTACCTGCGCTCCCCTGCGTTCCGTTTTTCTGCGTTCAGCCACAGGGGAGCGCAGGAATAGACGCATTAGATTTTTTCCAATGGGGCTGTACTCACACAGGTGCGTGTAGGGACTGAACGCAGGTTGAGACGCAACATGCTGCATTTTTCCTGCATTTGGCGCCTACACGCGCCTGTGTGAGTACAGCCCCATTGGAAAAAATCGAATGCGTCTATTTCTGCTCTCCCCTGCGGCTGAACGCAGAAAAACGGAACGCAGGGGAGCGCAGGTAAAAACGCTTGTCAGTAAGAGCCCTTACTCTTGCAGCTTTTATTGAATCAAGCCCTATACTAATACAAGTAGTGAGTTACTGAAACCAGTATTCAAATTCTCTCCAAAGCCCAATTATCCTCCAAACATAATATCAAGCTGAACAAACCCATTATCTAGGAGCAGGGTTTTATTGGTTTCTATAGATTAGGGGTCCCCAACTTTTTTCACTCGTGAGCAACATTCAGATTGAATCTGAACCCTAATTCTAATAAGCAAATTAGCGTCAACAAGGGTGAAAGTACTGCACGCTAAAATGTTTTTTACTTCCTTGTTTGGTGACAAAAAGTCACAGGATTTGGATTAGGTTCGGCCAGGCACTTGGATGAAGCCAAATTGGAATCCTGCTGCAGAATCGGGAATTCTGTGCATCCCTACAATAAACACAGTGGGGCTCATTGATCTAGTGCAGTAAACTATGACAACCAATCAAATTTTGGTTTCATGGTTCCATCTCAGTGGAGACTGAAGTGTGACAAAGTGCAGATCTGAAAGTTGCATATTGATTGCTTTTGGGAAATAGTGTTGCTAAAAAGAGATATGGGGGCCCAGGTGCACATCAAGGCCCTGTCAAGCACTGAAAGTTGTAGTTCAACATAGTTTCATACCCCAGACTTGTTCGCCTTCCCAGTGGCCTCTCCTCAGGTCTAAGTCTCACTAGTAAATATTCTCACAATACGCCCAACATTCCCCTGATCATCTCATCACACCAATTCGTAATAAACATTGCGCAGGGGAAAAAATAGCAAAATGTAACATTTTTGGAGCCAATTCCCCGAGCAGATATTAGGGTTAAAAGCAGAAAGTGAATTGTTTTTCCTCCCTTAATGGAGAGTGTCAGGGAGGGGCGGGAGGGATATAAATCATTGATAATTAGCAATGGAAACAAAGTCTAAGGTTATTGCAATAAAGAGAAATATGTCAGCTCTGGAATATGAGATGCCTGTAGGCGAAGGGGTCGGTACCACCCAGAAACTCTGCTCTGGAACCAGATCAGGTATCAGCCCAAATATCATCTTTTAATATGTCTAATGGATCAGCTGAAATGAACCCCAGTTGGAGGGGCTCCAGACTAAACACTTCCCAGTGCTGCACTAACAGGGTGTTGATGTTCAGTTTCATTCATGTCAGCGAAACTCTCCGCTTCTGCGTAATTCAGGGCGGTCAGATCCCAGGCGAATGCATTCCGGAGCATTGGAGTTTGGCCTCAAAATACAGGGATACAGCGCCAGATGCCTCAGCAGGCATCTAGTGTTATTGTAACCCCAGTGATGAGGAATAATAGGAGTTATTAGGGTTCATTTACTAATTCAGATGCAGACGCCCGTGTCTTTTACCCACACTGGAGTATTTTCCCTAAGGTAAGTGTGAGAGTCAGGCCTGGACTGGGAGTCAAAATAGGCCCTGCCATTCCAAGTCCACAGAGACCCAAACAGCCTCCTACCAGCCCACTATATGGTAACTTTCTATGGAACCATACAGCAGCCCCTCTGGCATTTGCCAGAACTCACAGATTGCCAGTCCGGGCCCGTGAGAGTGCAATACTTGCGGAGTAACAGTTGGTAGAAGTACGTTCAGCTCTATATATTAGCTAAGTGTGGGAGTGCACTGCAAGTCAGTCGTGGCTATTGATGGAACAGAACCAGGGAATTAGCGGTAGGTCCAATCTGGCTGGAAGTCCAGGATTCCCTTGTGCCAATGTGTTTAATGTTGATACCTGGGGCCCACCAAACACATAAGCACCACTGCTGCACTCCCCCATCTGGGCCCTCCAGACAAATCAATTTAGGGCCCTCCAAAACTAAAATTTTTCTTATATATAAAACTGCTCCAATGAGACCCCCTATATCTCCTGTCACCCCTCAGCAGTCACAGGTCCTGATTCCTCAATAATTATTCCACTGGGTGCCAGATCAGGCCAATCATTGTGAGTATTAACCAGGCTGGAAATCTCTCTGCTTTTGGCTTCCTACATTACCCAGCAGCGATCAGACCACTCATTATGACGGAAAATGTTATAATAATAATGGCCCTTCAATGTTTTTTTATAACCCTGCCTCTATATCAAAACAGGGAGAGGAGCCTATCCAACAAACATGAAACAGCCTAGAGGAAAGAGTGGAATATCACTAAGGGGCAGATTTATCAAAGGTTGAAGTGAAAATTCGAATTAAAAAAAGCGAATTTCGACTTTATTTTTTCCATCCGACTAGGGAATAGTCCAAATTCGATTTGAATTTGAAAAAAATGCGAAAATTAGAATATCAACATTTATCATGTACTGTCTCTTTAAAAATTTGACTTCGATCATGCCGACCATCTAAAACATGCCGAATTGCTGTTTAAGCCTATGGGGGACCTCCTGGAACCCAATTTTGAGTCAATTGGTGGACTTTGAAAAATCTAATTTTTTTTTTGGAAAAACTTTGATTCGTATGATTTGAATGAACTATTACTTCGATTTGTAGAGTTCAAATTCGGATGAATTTGAACGAAAACAGACTATTCACCTGCAAAAAAAAACCTAAATTTTTTAAAATAAATTTCAGTTTGTCTTTTTTAATTAGAATTTCGAAGTTTTTCAAATTCTAAATTCGCACCTTGATAAATCTGCCCCTAAGTATTGCGTGAGGCTGGTATTCGTTTATATATCAAATTAGCCCCCTTTTGAGGCATCTAGAGGCTTTATTTGAGGAACGCTTCCAAAACAATATCTCAGCAAGGCTGGAAACCTCCTCTGCTTTTGGCATCCTACAGTATCTAGTTGGGAGTCTTCTGAACCCTCTGTATTTGTAGATTCAGTTCAAGTCCTTTCCCAGTAGCCCACCCAAGGTGCATTGCCATAGCTGCTCTAGCACCAGAAGGTTACTCCCATGAGAAAAATAAACTGTTGATTGGTTTAAGTAAAGAAAATAAAATCTCAAATCTCAATCTTCGGGTTTTCATCTTGGAATCTGAACTGCAGACTCTAAGGGGGGAACTTGCAGCACTGAGAGCAGCGGCAAACGAGGGGGAGGAAAGGAGGCTCGCAGAGCAACCACTGACAGGGGCTAGTGGAGTGGGGGGAGGAGAAGGGGCAGTTGAGGCTAATGAGGGAGGAAGGTTTGTGACAGTCAGGAGGGGAAGTAGGGGACAGAAGGGTAGGGGGGCTGGTCCACAGCTTGTCCGAAACAGCAAAATAGCCGTTTTGGCTGAAGATGCTGGGGAGGAAAACTCTCAACTGGCGTGTATGGAGCAGACTGACTCTCGGAGCACCCTGGGAGGCAGTGGTTCTAATAGGGGTGGTAGGGGGAGTGCAAGAAAGGAAAGGCAGGTTTATAGTTATAGGGGATTCAATTATTAGAAAGGTGGATAGGGTAATCTGTCGTAAGGCTCCTACCTGCAGAACTGTCTGCTGCTTGCCTGGTGCTAGGGTTCGGCATGTGGTGGAACGAGTGGACAGATTATTGGGAGGGGCTGGGGAAGACCCTGCGGTCTTGGTACACATAGGTACCAATGACAAAGTTAGAGGAGGTGAAGTTCTCAAGAACAATTTTGAAAAACTAGGTGTAAAGTTGAGGGCGAGGACTTCCAAGGTAGTTTTCTCAGATATATTACCTGAGCCACGAGCAACGCTAAGGAGACAGCGGGAGCGTAGGGAGATTAATGCGTGGCTGAGAGATTGGTGTAGGGAGGAGGGTTTTGGGTTTTTGGAGAACTGGGCTGATTTCTCAGTCGGCTACAGGCTCTTTGCTAGGGATGGGGGCACCTCAATGATGATGGTGCAGCTGTTTTGGGAGAGAAGATGGCTAGAGGGTTGGAGGAGATTTTAAACTAGGTGTGGGGGGGGAGGTTTCAGTAAAAGATTCAGTGGAAGACAGGTTAGATGAGATAGTGGGCAAAGAAAGGGAAAATGGGGGAGGAGATGTGGCTGGGGATATTGTTAAGGATAGGGAGGACCACATGTCATATGTTCAATATGGTACCACCAGTATTAAATGTATGTTTAAATTGCAACGAGTCTGACTGGTAAAATGGGAGAGCTGGAGGTGCTGGAGGGAAAATATGATGTGATTTGGTGATGTCCCCATACGAGCGGATCTTATAGTGTATGGTCAGCATAAGGGGAGGAATGATATAACATGTAATTAGAGCACATGGTCTGTAGCACCAGAAGGCACTTTGAGTTTTTAACATTAGGATTCCTGACGTCAAGTCTCAAGGTGAAACTGGCGGCTGTAATGGGTTTCTAGAAAGTTGTATTATCACCATAGGCCAATTGTGCCGCTGAATACCTAAAGTGTCTGAGTATTGTGCCTGACAAGGGGTTTTATTTGTTATGGGTTTTTACGTCATTCTAACATGTTTGAGATGAACTTGTAACAGTAATGCGTGGGGAGGGGCCCAGCAAGGTGGGGAAACTGGTTTTTCATAAAAACAAAAAATACAGCCGTTTCCACTCTAAAAGGAGAGGTTTGCTCTAAAATGAAAAGGGAAATTCATTTTATGGGTTTGATTTAATAAAAACCGGGTGGAGGAATTCTGAAGGGCTCAGCATTTAGAATGTTGGCACATTAATTAACACTTTCCTTACAGACAGTAGTGTTTAACAAATTGGCACATTCATGAATGCAGATACAATTAGGCCAAAAGTATTTGACTGCTGTGAGTAGTTGAGCAAGTTTAAGGCCTGTTAGGTGTTAGAGCTCAGTGACAACCTCCTGAAACATAAATGCAAGTAGGCTTTTTAAATAAACTGCAAAACAACAGAACAATTTGAATGTATATATGTTATACAATATTTCTTCTCTTCTTAGCACACAACACTGCATTGGAAATCTGTGAGCCTTAAAACTGTCCAGTATCATTCAGGTGTGAAGTTCATGGCCTAAAAGTAACCTTAGCGCACTCACCTCACTAATGGCCCAGGCAATGTCTGTTTATGAGCACACATCAGAATGGGCAAGACTGATTTGGGAGGAGCAATCATGGAAACCATAACATATTCAGGGTCAGACTGGGGGGCTTGGGGCCCACCGGGAGCGCCAGCATTAGGAAGTGGATCTGGGCCGGAGGGGCCCACAAAAGCCCGGGGCCCACCGGGATTTTTTCCAGTGTCCCGCCAGCCCAGAGGATTCGTACGATTCTCGGACCGTGTGTGGAGAGTCCCGACATTTTTCATCCGGTGGAGATCGGTCATTTGGTCGATCGGACAGGTTAAAAGATTTCTGTCGGATGCCTATAATATCTCTGCGTGTATTGGCGATCTTACGATTTTCAGTGGGAGACTGTCACCAGCTTTGGTCGGACATAACTTTCATACGATTGATGTCAGGGGCAGAACATCGGCTGATCTGTTCTTTTACTACTTTATTTGATCTGAATGGTTAGTGGCAGGTCGGGAGATGGGGAAGTCCGATCTTACGTTGATACGTACGATCGGATCTTTGCGTCTGTGGCCAGCTTTAGCTTTCTCCAGCCCATTGATCTAGATTGACCATGATAGATTTATTGACAAGTATCTTTTTCAAGAGAACTGTTGACAGTTGGCTGTGTTAGGGCAGAAACCAATTAATCGCCTCTTCTTTAGCAGACTAATCTCCCTGAACTGCCGGCTAGAATGTAAATCGCTGGCGGGATGGCACTTGGATCACTTTGTTTTCCAATGCAGCCCAAAGTTTCCTTGTGAGGCAACTTCAGGAGACTTCCAAAAATGACGCGCACCAATTGCCATCCCGCCGGCGATTTACATTCTAGCCGGCAGTTCGGGGAGATTAGTCGTCTCGAAGAAAAGGAGATTTGTCGCTGGGTGACTAATCTCCCCGAATCTGAGCATGTGTCTTTGCCCTTAAACCTCTTCCAGCTATTTAGTCTACACTTGATAGAATGTCTGATGGCACCCAAGGACATGGAGGCCAGTTCCCTTATACAGTGATCCCCAACTGATGGCTCGTGAGGAACATGTTGCTCTCAGTGGCCTCAGAGCAGGTGCTTATTTTTTTAGTTCCTGGCTTGAAGGCAAGTTTTAGTTGCATAAAAACCATGTGTACATCTGTAGGCTGCAAGTCCTCATGGGGGCTACCAATAGCCAATCACAGCCCTTATTTAGCACCCCCAGGAACTTTTTGCATGCTTGTATTGCTCTCCAACTTATTTTTACATTTCAATGTGGCTCACCAGTAAGAATGTTTGGGGACCCCTACCCTAGTTTAGCTTTCTCATTTGTGCATTACTTTACCTTGATTGCATTGTATGGGCTTGCTTGCATTATTCCACAATACTGTTTACCTACAGTAAACGATTGCACCCCAGCGTTTCATAATCTGTTGTACCTCACATAGAAGAGGGGTCTTAGAAATCTGTGCTCGGCTGGAGGAAAGCAGCTCCTTCCCACCCAAGAAGACACCAAGTGCCAGCATATTCATTTAACACTGGGGAGAATTGTTGAGTTACAAAAGTCCCAGTTTAGCAACAGAAAACTGCTAATATCTTGTAAATAATGTTAAAGGGATACTGTCATGGGAGAAATTTTTTTTTTTCAAAATGAATCAGTTAATAGTGTTGCTCCAGCAGAATTCTGCACTGAAATCCATTTCTCAAAAGCGCAAACAGATTTTTTTTATATTCAATTTTGAAATCTGACATGGGGCTAGACATATTGTCAATTTCCCAGCTGCCCCAAGTCATGTGACTTGTGCTCTGATAAACTTCAATCACTCTTTTCTGCTGTACTGCAAGTTGGAGTGATATCACCCCCTCCCTTTTCCCCCCCAGCAGCCAAACAACAGAACAATGGGAAGGTAACCAGATAGCAGCTCCCTAACACAAGATAACAGCTGCCTGGTAGATCTAAGAACAACACTCAATAGTAAAAACCCATGTCTCACTGAGACACATTCAGTTACATTGAGAAGGAAAAACAGCAGCCTGCCAGGAAAGCATTTCTCTCCTAAAGTGCAGGCACAAGTCACATGACATGGGGCAGCTGGGAAATTGACAATATGTCTCGCCCCATGTCAGATTTCAAAATTGAATATAAAAAAATCTGTTTGCTCTTTTGAGAAATGGATTTCAGTGCAGAATTCTGCTGGAGCAGCACTATTAACTGATGTGTTTTGAAAAAAACATGTTTTCCGATGACAGGATCCCTTTAAGCTGTTTAACACAGCCCTATTCCTTAATACTAATTAAAGCTATATTTATGGCAGAATTTACTTGTCCTTAAACCTGCCTTGCTCATCACATAAAACAAACGCGTTTTCCTTTACAAGTCCCTGAGTGCAGAAGAAGTGGGGGGCCATTAGTGCAGTTACAAGTCCGTGTTAGTGCTGAGCATGTAAATTCCTGTGTTTACTGGTGTGATAAAGACTTTACAGGGCTCGACGGCAGCATTACACCAGGACAGTGACATGATCTATTAAGAGGTTTTTGGCAGATAAGCAGTTCTGTTATGTAATGATGAGGCCGGGGAATTAATTAGGTCTGCTTACAGGCTAATCAGGATTTGGGAAAGGATCCATGTGGCTCTAGTTAAAGTTTCAGTCACTTTTGCGTTTAATGTAGATTATCCAGCAACTTCTAGGGGCTTCACATGAGCACTTGACTGTTGTCAAGAGCGAACACGCACCGTTTTGCTTCACTTTAATGTTTGCAAAACCTTGAAAATTTTGCAAAACCAAAAGAAATATTTTTGCCAAATGCATTTAAGCAAACGAGAATGTGAAATGACATTGTAGTTAAGGTGTTTTAAGCTTTACAATCGCCCTACATTGTTACAGAAGCTCCATACCTCTAGGCTACAACTGTTCTTCATGGGTAAAAATGGTGCCTATGTTGTCAATTTATTCCATACATTGTGCCTGGGCAGCTCTAGACAGTGAAACAGTCAACATGAAGCACTTGTAGGGCAGAGTTGCTCATCCCTACTCATCTGTACATAAATCAAGTGTAAATAACAGCCTTTGAGCGCTCTATGAGCAGTGCCTTCTATAGGTGAAATGTTACCAACCATCAATCCCCAAATAACCGAAATAGCACCTTGTTGAGCCTGCACACTTTGGTTTTGCTCTGGTCCAATCAAAACATGGAATGATCTGATCTAGTCAAAATTCAGAATGCTCTGGTCCAATCAAAACATGTACTGCTTTTTAGGTCAACTTCACAAATACAGGTAATAAAGAAGGACAGCAAGACCACAGACTTCTAGACAGGTCTAACCATTGCCTTCTAGAGTCAGCCAGATATAGCTACATTTTAAGTATAAATGTGTTTGTTTTTAATTCTCCAGAAAAAGCTGCAGAGAGATGTCATTGGCCGCCCTGTAGTCTCATGAATCTTGGCTCCTCTGTCTATTTCACCCGGAGCAGGAAAGGTTCTGGGATTGTCTATATGTGAGCTGAATGAAAGGTTGGATGCACAGTGTATCCGAAGGCCACTTCAATAGAATTGGGTTCTATTCTGATATTATATTTAACATTATCCTGGGACTCAGAGGGATTGAGGAGGGCCCCAGTCTATTGCGTGATCCAGAAATGGTTAAAACCCTGTGGGTTTTACACATTAGAAAATATAATGGAGATTAAGCACCGGGCCCCTAATCCTTGGTGTAAATTGCCCAAAGCAAACATTTGCTGAGAGAGTATCCATGTCAAATCCCTTTCAGCAGAGGTGCTTATAACATTAGGCTCAGGGATAAGCTTCTCTCTCGCTCGCCCAGAGTGCAGTGATCCTGGGAACCTTCATTGGCTCAATAACACCAAACCCAAACATGTTCTATGTCTTAAAGGATTTCACTGTTTCTAAACTTGGAAGCAAAACAATTGGGGGCCCAATTGTGAGGCTCACCCTCCCCCCACCAACCACATGGTAATGTCTGATGTCTGTCAGCTCGGGACACTTATTTCTGGTGGTTTAGTAGAGGGTGAAAACCTCATCTCCTTTAGTAAATGATTCTTTTCAGGTACATTCTTCTAGGTGAATATATTTCTGCAGGTTCGAGGAAGCTATTTGACTCTATCTCAATAGGTGAATGTATTTCTTCAAGTGAATATGTCTTCTAGGTGAATGTCTCTTTGGTCAGACTTGAAATAAGTCAGGCCATTAGGAAGTTCCACCGTACAAACACCCCCCTAGGTCATGAAACACAAAGGAAATAAACCCCACAATAAAGTTCCTGTGGTGCCAAATAAGTGCTGTGATTGGCTATTTGATATCCCCTATGTGCCTACAAGTGGCTCCGTTAGGCAGAACAGCTGTTTTTTAAACAACTAAAACTTGCCTCCAAACCTGGAATTAAGCACATGATTTAAGACCAGGAGAACAAGGGAACAACATCCAAGGGGTTGGTGAGAAACATGTTGCTCATGAGCCACTCTGAAATAAAACCTGCGGGCAGTTTCTGTAGATAAGAAAGTGCCCCCATCTTTTTCTTTATACTAAATACCCTTGTCCAAAAAAAACAACGTTATGTTAGAATGAGATGTAGTGATGGGCGAATTTATTTGCCAGGCGCGAATTCGCGGCAAAATTCTGCAATTCGCCACTGGCAAATAAATGAGCGAAAATTCGCCAGCGTCAAAAAATAATGGATGCCGTTTCGCAAATTTTTCGCTGTTTTGCGAATTTTGCAGGAAATTCGCAAATTTTTTGCCGAAACGGCACAAATTCGCCCATCACTAATGAGATGCTGTAGTCTCAATAAATATTCCTCCCTCTGGGCCAGATAAGAGTGGACTGATCCAATAAATATCACATGATGGATCAAAGTATAAAGATACTGTACAACTGGGTGGGCAGATGGACAAGAGAATCTCCTAGTGGGTGACGACAGTAGCCAAGGACAAATCTCATAAGCCTTTTCTTTCCACCATTTAACATTGAACGTCTTATTGTGAGGATAGGTCCTGAATGTTAGATTCTCTGATGGGCCCTAGGAGGCCCAGTCCAACCTTGTTGGCAGGCTGAAAGGAACATGCTAGGGAATCAGCCTTAAAGGACAAGGAAAGGCAAAAAAATAAAATCCCATTTTTACTTTCTTTAATGAAAAAGAAACCTTTGTCCAATATTCTTTAATAAAAAAAAGTGTACCATTTTTATAAGAAACCTGACTGTATGCAGTGAAATTCTCCCTTCATTTACTGCTGTGGATAGGAATTGTCAGACAATCCCTAACTGCTCTGCAGGGAAACAATCATACTTATGAACAACAGGGGGAGCCCCCGCCTTACTTCCCAGCCATGCAGAACTCAAGCAGCTTTGTTTATGACGATCACTAAGCAGCCCAGACCACACTGAGCATGTGCAGGGTCAGGGTCAGGCCAAGATGTTTAACAAAGTTGCAAGATGACAGCCCCCTGTGGCCAACTTTGAAAGCATAAATCATTTGTTTGATTAGGCTTGTGGTGCAGTCAGTTCATGTTTATGTTTAGTATACAAAATACAGCATTTCTAGCCTTATTCTACTTTAGACTTTCCTTGTCCTTTAACCTGTTTGAGTTAAAGCCCATAGCTACACCAAGATACATTAATCTGTTTGGCTAAAGGAAAGCTCTGCATTCTGCAAGTATCGCTCCTTGAATTAATTAGAAGTCAATTACAAAACCCCTTGTAAGAGAGCACATGCCACTTTATAGAGTGCTAACACGATGCACTATTAATTGTGCAAAATGTAAAAAAAAAAGGCCAAATGCAGCCTTTTCTTGTAGTAAGTAAACTGCGTACTGCATGGCAAGTGGCCCCTATTGACATTGATATTGTATTGTAAGTGTGTTCATTTCCCTGATAAATGCTAAAGTGTTTGCTCAATGGAGGCACTTGCCATTTGTCCTCATGTTTATGCGTCAGATTATCCTCTTGAGAGAAGGTTTACAAATCCGGTCAAGTGGTTGCGATGCTGTTCAGTATCAGACACAACAGATGTGTGAAGCTTGTGTACGTATGGTGTGGGGGCTTGGATTTCCTCTGCTGTGTCCTCTTGTGGAGTATACATACTCTATACTGTATATATATATCTATATCTAAGGCCCCAAGGCGGGCTGAAACGTTGGAGGCACTGTGATGTGAAAAATATATATATATATATATATATATATATATATATATATATATATATATATATACACACATAGAGACAATCGGCACTCACCATTCACTTAGTCAGTTGCTGGGTGCTAACCAATCAATACTTATCATTCACAGTCCATGAAAGCACTCACAGCGAACGACATCCAGCGTGTATCAAAACATTATTTATCGGTGCATGGTGTATCAACGCGTTTCGGCTCACCTGGAGCCGTCGTCAGGATAATGACAGGAAGTGTGGTACATCATTATATCATCCCCTCAACCAATCAAAATCAATCCCTCATTAAGAATTCGCATATGTGTGAACCATTCATATATCCAAAAGTGCATCTTAAAGTGACAGTGCTCATCTCAAATATATATAGTGGGAAAGTTATAGATTCCCACTTGATGGCCGAACACACAGATTTTGGATAGAGGCCTAGAAATGATTATCATAGTATATATTTGAGATGAGCACTATCACTTTAAGATGCACTTTTGGATATTAATCCATCGATCGAACCATTTTTCTTCGACCTAAAAATTGTTCCAAAGCCTATGGGGACCTTCCCCATAGGCTAACATTGATGTTCGGTAGGTTTTAGGTTACGAACTAGGGGGTCGAAGTTTTTTTTTTAAAAGAGACAGTACTTCGACTATCGAATGGTCGAATAGTCTAACGTTTTTTAGGTCGAATCGTTCGACTCGAAGTCGAAGGTCGAAGTAGCCCATTCGATGGTCGAAGTAGCCAAAAAAAAACATTCGAAATTGGAAGTTTTTTTTTATTCTATTCCTTCGCTCGAGCTAAGTAAATGGGCCCTGAAGCAGGCCCGGACTGGCAATCTGTGGGTTCTGGCAAATGCCAGAGGGGCTGCTATAAGGTGCCATAGAAAGTAAGTATTTAGTGGGCTGGTGGGGACTGTTTTGGCCTCTGTGTGGGCTGATTGGGCCTCTTTGTACCTGAAATGCCAGGGCCTATTTTAATTCTCAGTCCGGACCTGCCCTGAAGTATAGGCACTCTTAGGAAATGTATTTATCTAAGCTTATATATAAAAGCGGCACTTAATACCCTCCTACTTGTAGGTAAAGCACCCACTAGTAAAAGCCTTATTGGCTCACCTGGCACATTCTGCATTCACTAGGCTGCCATTGTCTCAGACTGGCTGAAAGAGACTCTCCTTTTGTGTTGCACGCCTCTCACAAGCTACACCTATGTATATAGGTATAGGTGCATCCGGCACCTTTCCTTTGCTCTTTGCCAGAGATTTATTATATGGGATGCCACTGTCCCCATTAATATACTTTGTGTCTCTTTATGAATTGAGACTGAAATTGTTCCATAGCTGCACATGGAAAATAAACATTCCGTGCACATTCTGAGCCACTGGAGGGTCGGGTGCACTCGACTTCATGGTTATCCGCTGTGTTTAGAGTTCTCAGTGATATGTGGGTGACACATGTGAGCAGCTGTTGCCGTATGGCTGCTATTTCCCACAGTTGTCATGTTTCCTAGGGAGATTGTTCTTGGACAATAATTCTATCGATGCCCTGGGATTTTGCAGAGGAATGAAATGTTAAACAACAAGATACCTATTGTCCCTCCACTCTGGGTAGCAGGGCCGGAACTGGGGGTAGGCAGAAGAGGCAAGTGCCTAGGGCGCAAAGGCAGAGGGGCGCCAAGCACGTACCTCTTCTGAGCCCTTCCCCTGGTCCGGACCCTTGTGCCCTTGTGGCTGCAGTTTAGTTGTTTTTTAATGCGTGCGCGCCCTTCCACGCATATGCACTGGCTGGCATTTTGAAATGGCATATACCCTCTAGCGTGCATGTGCACTGGCATGCGCACTTGTGCAGCTTTGCCGCTTCCGTGCATGCGCACTAGCGCAGCGTCGCCGCTTCCGCTCTTCTGCGCATATGTCGAACAGTGAGGGGCGACGTAGTTGGCCGGGGTTGCCTAGGGCGCCCGGCCAAATTGACCCGGCACAGCTGGGTAGCAAATGGATAGCTTGGGCTGGCCCAAGGCCAATCACCAAAGGCATAAGGGGGAATTTCATCCTCTCCTTTTAAGTTTTCCCTTATTTACATCATATTTTGTGGTCCCGCCTATATATTAAGCATAATACATTTCCCTGCTTTTACACTATTTTTTTCAAGTCCCATGAAAAACATAATATGGGGGTTCTGCTGTATGTCTATCTAGATTTATTCAAATGTAAAAAAAATAGAGAGCAACATAGGCATGAAAATAGTTCCTGGGGTGCCAAATAAGGTCTGTGGTTGGCTATTTGGTAGCCCCTATGTGGACTGGCAGCCTACAGGAGACTCTGTTTGGCAGTACACCTGGTTTTTATGCAACAAAACTTGTCTCCAAGCCTGGAATTCAAAAATAAGCCCCTGCTTTGAGGCCACTGAGCGCAACATCCAAGGGTTGGAGAGAAACATGTTTCTTTTAAGCTACTGGCTGGGGATCACTGATCTAGATCATCTCTATGAAACCAGTCTGCACTTATTCTCCTACTCTTGGTAGGGAATCTTATAACTTTACTTCCCTCTCAGTATAGAAACCCTTCTTATGCTGATGGTGAAATATCCTTTCCTCCTCACTAATAAATCACTCAGTCTCTCTCTCTCTCCTAGTAGGGAATCCCATAACCTGACTGTCCTTACTATAATAACATTTCCTCTGCTGATGTTGACATTTCCTACTTCTTTGCACCCGTACCTTACTATAAAAGAAAAGTTAAAAATTAAAGTTTTATATAAAAAATGCATTTATATCTCACGATGAAGGTGAAACTAGACGCAGTCACTGATAAATCTGTTGCTCTGTTGTTTTTTTTTTTTTTGCGATTTTCACACTTTGGTGCACTGTCCCATTAAAGAACACCCGGAGTCACCAGATTTAGGCCAGAATAATGGGCCAAAGAGCAGAATGTGGATGACATACATTCAGGAGAACCCTAAGACCCGGCCTATGACTAAGTGCCAGTGGGTATGAAACGCGTAAGGCGGAGCATCAATGGGTGAGTATGCTTACTTTTTTAAATTTTGTATTGAATAAATATTAATTTTTAATACTGAACGAAACATTTTTGAAATATAATTTTTGTAACTGACTTTGCCTGATATTGTGCTGAAGTTGTAATTTCTGTTTCTCTTTAGGAGCCTGAAACAACAGCAATAAATCCTACATTTCCAGCAGATCAGCAGAAATAACTCATTCCTTTCAGCCTCCGGTATCTGCTGCTCTCAGGAGGCGTTGACAGACATAAGCCATTTGTTGGAGCCACTGAGCCTTTATCTGTTACCGTCCCTTTATTGCCCGTGGATCCGTGGATTGTTCTATTCTCTGCAATAAACCTGGTCAAGGAGGTGAAGATACATTTACATGATTTTATTACTTTGTCCAGATAAATCTATCAGTTGCCTTATCTCATAGCTATAAATATGATGTTACCTGTAGCTCAGCACCAGCTGGGAAACCAGAGCCCAGACAAACACAGTGTGACTAGTCTCTGGCTCATTAGTATCTAACGGTTTAATATCCAATTGCTTCCCTATCAAAGCAATGCTACAAATAAAACAGTGCCTTGTATAGATCCCAACTAAGATATAATTAATTCTTATTAGAAGCAGAACCAGCCTATTGTGTTTATTTCATGTTTGCATTATTTTCTAGTAGACTTAAGGTATCAAGATCCAAATTACAGAAAGATCCGTTATCCAGGAAGCCCCAATTACCGAGTATTCTAGATAATAGGTCCCATACCTGTACTAGGAAGGAAGCTATGGATATTCTTTTAACGTTGCAAATATAAAAATGTTAGATGGACATTGCTGGAGCTCTTTATTCAGAAGATACAGGAAAATGGCCATCTTACTGATGTATCAAAAGAAACAGTGACTCGGGGATGCTTTGGCACCATGGGTTTGCCTCAGAGTGACATCACAATTAAGACTGTATCTGTTTAGCATTGTCCCCTCTTTGCTTCCGAGAGAGAGATGAACCACTATGGGGAATTCATCTGGGCATATATGATATTCTGTGTTTTTAACAAGTAGTTATTGAGTATAAGAATTGTATAGGTGCCACCTGAAATAGAAGTTATTGCACCATAAATATATTATTCCATTGTATTTTGGCTGACACACTGCCTGAGAGGAAGGGTTGGATCCACTGACCAGTACTGAAGAATCTATGGATTATATGTTGTAAATTTATGGGCACCTTATCCACACTGGGTGCTTTTTATTGTTGTGATCCTCGTGTTTCTTTTGTAGTTCTGCCATTGTTGGCACTGGAATTAAAATACTTGGTGTTAATCAACCGGGGAACCTCCATCTCCTTTTGTGGTAGACTGAAATATCGGTCATAGAACATGCAATAAATGACCCCTAGTGGCACCCTGTTGAAAGGTCTGGCTGCTCTGCATCAATAACAACCTTAATATGAGAAAGTCAAGTTACAATGCATATTCTTCTAACAGCAGCCAAATAACAGTGGAACAGAAGAATTAGATCAATGAGCAGAAGAAAGAGAGCAGCCCAAGGACAAGACAACTTAAGAGAATCAAACTCTGTACCTGGTTAGTAGGACGGATAATGGAAACACTTAGGGCAGTGGCACATGCTACTACTGGGGGAGATTAGTTGCCCAGAGACAAATTGCCTCTTCTTTGGGCAACTTATCTCCCCTAAATGCTTTACCCCCGGCTAGAATGTAAATTGCCGGCGGGATGGCACTCGCATTGCTTTGGCTTTCCAAAATCTCCCCAATTTCCTCCTGAGGCAAACCCGGGAGCAGCGTGTCCCACTGCCCTTATTGTACCTTGCCTGACCATGAGGAAGAGAACAGCCCAGGAACAAGGACTGGGTTGTGATTAGATTCACTAACCTGGCCTGACCGTGGGAAACAGAGCAGCCTCGGAGTGTTGTACCTGGGTAAGTACTAGAAGAAGAAAGTATTGATTTATCCTTCTAGACCGTGGGCAAGACAGCAGCTGAAGGAAATAAAGTATATACAATTTAAGTCACTTGTCATGCCTGGCCATGGGAAAGAGGGCAACCTATGTACAATAAGAATAGAGAATCAGAGCTCTGTATGGGTAAAAACTGGGAAGTAGACGCAGTTGACTAAACCAGGGTGAAGTCTCCAAGTTGGATTCACCCAACTCACTGCCTATACCAAGTAACCATGTGAAGGCTTTAGTACAGGTCATTATTTGTATGTAATCTGCATGTTTGATATCCCCAGCTACTGTACTGCATTGTAGAATATGTTGGAGCTTTATAAATACTTGCAATTAATAATAATAGGAACAATTAGTTCAGGAAATCAGGTTTCTGTCTCAGTAAGGGATTCCCTCAGATTGTCCAAGATCAGGTCTAAAGTCAAGTTCATTGTTAGTTTTCCCACAGTTTGGGGCCAAACCCTCCTCGTTACCAAGTATTGTGTTTATCAGTCATGAGGATATTATTGTTTCCATCAATGTTCTGATGTGCGTATTTCCTCTCGTTTCATATCAGAACTGTCCCTTGTTTTGTTTTGGTATCTTCTTCCAGTACTGCAATAAAGATCAGGGATTGGCTCCTCCTCCAGCTTCTCATTGCAAGGGAATCTACTGGACAAGAAAAGTGTCCTACTCCTCATCCTGATTCATATGTCTGTCATAGAAACGAATGCCGGGTCCGAAAAATAGCAAATATGTCACTGAGGGTTTCACTCATGTATTGTTAGGGATAATGTACCCCCTACTGTAAATGATAAGGATATTAGAAGTCATTGACGGGTTCTGTGACCAAATAAAGGCACAAGGCTGCAGGCTGAGTTATATAGGGAACTCTGAGTATCAATCATGTATTATAAGGGATAATGTACCCCCTACTGTAAATGATAAGGATATTAGAAGTCATCGAGGGGTTCTGTGACCATATAAAGGCACAAGGCTGCAGGCTGAGTTATACAGGGAACTCTGAGTATCACTCATGTATTATAAGGGATAATGTACCCCCTACTGTAAATGATAAGGATATTAGAAGTCATCGAGGGGTTCTGTGACCATATAAAGGCACAAGGCTGCAGGCTGAGTTATACAGGGAACTCTGAGTATCACTCATGTATTATAAGGGATAATGTACCCCCTACTGTAAATGATAAGGATATTAGAAGTCACTGAGGGGTTGTTCTGTGACCATATAAAGGCACAAGGCTGCAGGCTGAGTTATACAGGGAACTCTGAGTATCACTCATGTATTATAAGGGATAATGTACCCCCTACTGTAAATGATAAGGATATTAGAAGTCATCGAGGGGTTCTGTGACCATATAAAGGCACAAGGCTGCAGGCTGAGTTATACTGCGGATACATTAACCCTTGCTGTTGGAGCAGATTGGGCAGGGTTACAGACAGGATTATATTCACTACTATTACTTTCCTTTAGATTACTCAGTATCCAGGTATAAGGTTGTTGTATTTCTCTGCATAATTAAATAAATCCCTGTTTATGTACCTAGTAGCTGACGTATTTCCATTTATGCTTCCCTTTTCTTTACAAAAGTTCAGCTCTGTTTCTGTTAGAATTGGGTTTGGCCATATGACAGAATGGGAAGTGATGGGAACCCAAATCTGCTTTCTGGACACAACCCTTTCATGATTATTTCTTGTACAGGATACAGAGTGTCCATGAGCCAAAAGCTGTGTTGTGTTTACACTCACAAATCTCAAAAATCTTTAAGCTGAGGACACATGCTGATTTCCACACTCACTGGCCCGCTGCACCCGAATCATCTCTGTATCCATTGTATCTGCGAGTTGGACTGAATCCAGCTGGGATTTTGCATCATTGAAGGAAAAATCTGATAGCAATCGGGCCAGTCCTTGGATCAACTTTGTACTAACCTTGCATTTTCTTCCTTGCAAGAAAACCATCCGATCCTTCCTTGAACCTATGTATCTAATGTACAGCTGCTTCATGGAGAACATCCCAAAGCTTTCTGGTTCTCCCTGTAGTAACCCTTTTCCTCCTTAACATTGAACGCCCTTTCCTCTAATCTGATTGGCTCCCTCATTTGTGCTGAAAGGATCTACTGGTGAATAAAGCATCAGAGAGCTTTTTATATGGTCCCCTTCTACATTAAAAGAAAGGATCCATAACCCAGGGAATTTCTGGATTTGAAAACGTTAAATTTGGTTCTTCTAGTGCAAACATTGCAATTGCGGCCTCTACACTAGCAATGAGGACCTACCGTGGCCCCGTCCAGCAGATAAAAAGATAAGAGCGTATGGAGAGGGGGGCGGCAGAACAAAGGCCTCAGGCGGCCAATGAGTAAGGATTGCAGTCGTCTGGGCCCCCCTTTAAACTTAAAATCAAACAGTTCTGGTACAGTTGTCCCCCCCGATGGTGGCCCTGTACCTAAATATTTACTATGGCCCCCTATGTATGCTTTATTGGCTACACTACTACACTTTATGAGAATCTAGTTTTACCCCTCAGACTTTGTCTAATAATGTTCTAAGGTCTGGTTTTGGGTAATATATATTGGCTCTTGCTTGGACTTCCCTATCTTCTTTTGCCCATATTCGCTGAGGTATGACTTGACCAGTGACCAGACATAAGGAATTACTGGGGTGAAGACACATGGAGCTACTTGTAACAGCTACTGCACATTGTCACGTAGTAATGGAGAGTCCCAGATTTGTAGAAAGGCCACAAAGGCCCAGGCATATGACTGCAGGATTTTAGGGGTGGCAGCCGCAAATGAAATGGTTCTGAAGCACTGGGAACAGGCAGAAGATTTAATATTTTTAAAATTTCTTGCATGCCAGTCTCCATAGCTCCATACTTAGGGTTGCCACCTGGCCGGTAAAAATGATGGTTGATCCCAATGTTATTAATAGGGAAAAATGATAAATATATAAGAAGGCCGGTATTTTTTTTCGGAAAAGGTGGCAACCCTATCCATACCCAATGAGGGAAATAGGAACATTCACCCATCATTTCAAAATCCAGAGCTCAAGATGCAAAGTTTTGGTTGCCAACTTGCCATCGGTTAGTGCAGAGGAGCCAATTAGCCCCTGTGTTAGTAAATGAGGCCCTGATGGTGCATTGATGCCAACTCTGTGTTGTATTTTATTTATTTGTTTTTGCCTTTAGTTGTTTTGTCGTGCCTGTGGCTCAGTGCAAGGGAACATGTAATTGTGTTAGTGGATTCATTCTGGCAGTGATCCCCCTGAGCTGTTATATATCTGAGAATTCCTGATACACAAACAATGCCAGGAAGGTCTCGCACACTAGCTACTTCGGAGAAATGAGACGCAACCAATGGCTCCAGTGAGGAATACATTCATTTAGAGCTGGATATTTAATGTGCCTGGGACATGGGGAACATTCCTGTAGGACGGGGTATTTAATATCACAATACTATGGACATGACAACACTATGGGCAAACACCTGACCCAACAGGTTTTTACTAGGGATGCACCAAATCCAGGATTCGGTTCGGGATTCTGCCTTTTTCAGTAGGATTCGAATTCGGCCGAATTCTTGTGCCTGGCCGAAACAAATCTGAATCCTAATTTGCATATGTAAATTAGGGGCGGGTAGGGAAATCGTATGACTTTTCGTCACAAAAGAAGATTTTTTTCCACTTTTTCCTTCCCTGCTCCTAATTTGCATATGTAAATTAACGTTAGGATTCGGTTTGGTATTCAGCGGAATCTTTCATCAAGGATTTGGGGATCCCAAATAGTGGATTTGGTGCATTCCTAGTTTTTACAGCGTTGGACTGGGGCCTCAGGGCCTCTGCATCATCCCCCAGGCCCCCCCCCACACGTGCGTATGTGCACGCATACCTTTATCCGTTGCGTTAGGGATGCGACCGGGTTCAGGGAGGGATGTGAGGAGAAGGCGTCCAGGGAGCGGGTCTGGTCCGGTGGGGGCCAAAAGAGCCGGGGCCCACCAGGTTTTTTCCAGGTGTCCCGCTGGCCCAGTCTGAGGTGCCCTGAACTGCCTGAACTGAGGTGCTGTTTTTTTAATCTTGATGTAAAGGTAGACGGGCTTTCTAGAAAGGTGATGAAGTGTGTTGGGGTTGATGACATGCGAAGAATAAGGTACAGCCGGAATATGAATCAGGGATGGGGGGAGGGGGCAAATGAATTGTGGACAAATACATACTGTCTCATGGTTACTTAACTGCTGTGGGTGCTGGAAGTTGTATTCGACAACAGTGAAGACCATAATGTACATTCTGCAACTAGAGGCAGCAACAGCTCAAAAAGCCCTAAGTTCAACTCAAGCCAAATACAGACATAGCCACCGCACTGTACGTTATATTCCAGAGGGACCTTCCCAGATACCAAAAGAAATCAATTGTCAATAACAAGGAATCAGGAAAGTGCACAGAAGACAGTGATAGAAACAATTAAATACATCAAGGGAATAAAACAATATAAAGGGCCTAAGACACATCTAGAACCATCTAGAATCATTTCATGGGCAGACAAGATGGTCCAATTGGTTCTTTTTTGCTGTCAGATTCTCTGATCAAACGGAGCCACAATAAAGACAATTATCATAACAATGACGGTGCAGAGAACAGGAAGATTGGGTATTATTATTCACACATGAGGCACAGGGATGTCCTTATTCCTTGCTAATTTTACATTTACCGTCCCACGTGGGCTAATTTGTAAGGGCTGTTGGCGAAGAAAAGGCTTCCTGTGGCCGGCACCTTAGAATAGCTCTTCCTTCCACAATACCAGCTATTTCTGGAAGCTCAGGGCTCCCTGGGACCCCTATTGTCTGCGCTGCTGTAAAGCTTTGCTTTTAGAATGAAGATCCCTTGCTCCTTATGTTTCTCTTTCAGTGGCTAAAGAGCAAATAAGAGCAGTCAATGGGCTCATATTATTGTTCTCAGCCACTAAGTAAGATATTATCTGTTGTATATACCCACTCATTCGGTTACAGGGCCCAGTGGTTTTCTCCCTCCAAAAATAGCATTTTGTCTAATGAAAAAAAAAAGATAAACTTCTCAATATCCATTCATTAAATTAGGGATGCGACGAATCCACTATTTTGGATTCGGCCGAACCCCCGAATCCTTCACAAAGATTTGGCCGAATACCAAACCAAATTCCAATCTTAATTTGCATATGCAAATTTTGGATGAGAAGGGGAAAACACTTTTTACTTCCTTATTTTGCAACAAAAAGTCACTTGACTTCCCTCATATGCAAATTAGGATTCGGTTCGGCTGGGTAGAAGGCTGATGAAAAAGGCTGAATCCTGGCCGAATCCCGAACCAAATCCTACATTCCGTGCATCCCTATATTAAACGTTTCCAATCAAATTATCCATCTGGCCTTTTCCATTCTCTGCATTGCTTGTCCTGACTGCCAAAACAGCATAGTAGCCAATTCTTCTCCAACCAAGATTCCTATTCTCATAATGCCTTACAAGCTCCTTCACAGGTCTGTTATTTCGCTGGCTGATTATATTAGACAACAGCAAGGATGGCTTAAGGCCTCCATACACAGACCGATAAAAGATGGCGACAGACCGAGTCTGCAGGTTATTGGCCTGTGTGTGGGGCCATCTGACGGGCTTCCCCGATCGATATCTGGCCAAAAGTCGGGCCAGATCTCGATCGGGCAGGTTAAAAAACTCAGTTGGATCGCAGCCACATCTGTGTTTATATGCGGTCCCGCGATCTGGCCGAGCGTATCGGAAGCATTATAATGCGGCCATTGGGACCTAGGGCCCACGATTGGATCAGCCCGATATCGCCCACCTCAATGTGGGCATATTGGGGAGAGGATCTCTATGTCTATGGCCAACTTAAGAAGAGATTCATCTTACATTACGTTTGCCTGCTTAGGAGAGAGCTACAAGGTGCAAGTGGGACTTTGGGCTTTAGATGCTCTATAAAGGTACATGCAATTATATCCTTATTGCACCATCTTGTGGCAATATTAAGGTAATGATAGTGAACTGGGCGCCTGTCAAGTTTCTGCACACAATGCTAGTTATTCAGCTGCTCAGGGAAAAAAGTTACAGTATAATAATAGCAGGGCAGTGGAGCAGGCAATTCTGTTGCCTACACCTAATTCTGCCCCTAAATGGCACTGTATTTAGCCTGCTACATGTTCTATGTTCATAACAAGGATCAAGTATAGTTACCAGCTTGCACACCCTGGCTCTCCAAGTCGTATGTTGCCCGGTGACGGGCCGAGAAGGCTTCTGAAACCTCCAGATTTCAGAGTAAATTAATTCCACCGGCACACACGTCTTAGTTGCAAGCAGGGACAACCCTTGCTGTGTTTTATTTGCGTGATGCAAGGTTTTGGGGTGATCCCCTTTGTCAAGCTTTCAGGGGATCACCCTGAAACATTGCATCATGCAAATAAAACACAGCAAGGGTTGTCCCTGCTTGCAACTAAGACCTGTGTGCCGGTGGAATTAATTTACATAACAAGGATCACCCAGTTGGCCACCATTATAGTTCCACTGCCAAAATGTCCTGGGGTATAAAGCCGGGACTGCAGTATGACTCCTGGGATATCTATTGTGACAATGAGGTCTTTCAATCCAAGAGAATGTAACAGTACTTATCACAGTGTGGGGCCCATCTCTCCGAGGAGAAATCTGTTTGGATTGTGCACAGTCTGTCTCCCCACTGGATCCAATTTCACATCAATGAATTAAAAAAGCTTAAGATAAGTTACACTAAACCTTAATAAACTAACTTTTAATAATATTTACTATAAATATGAACTATTACTGACTAATCTCTGGTCCCCATAGCAAGATCATTGGGCCCGTTAACTAATGCATTTTATGTAAATTATGCCAAAACTTACATTACTTAAAGAAAGTATGTAACGCGGGTATTAAATGGCATGTAAAGTCAAAAAAATATAATCCCATTTTTACTCTCTTTAAAGGGCATGTAAAGTCTAAAATAGAATAAGGCTAGAAATGCTGTATTTTGTATACTAAACATAAACATGAACTTACTGCACCACAAGCCTAATCAAACAAATGATTTATGCTTTCAAAGTTGGCTACAGGGGGGTCACCATCTTGTGGAGATAGGTTTCTTTTTCATTAAAGAAAGTAAAAATGGTATTTTATTTTTTTGCCTTTACATGCCCTTTAATGAAGAAGAAACCTATCTCCAATATACTTTAATTAAAAAATGTGTACAGTTTTTATAATAAACCTGACTGTATGCAGTGAAATTCTCCCTTCATTTACTGCTGTGGATAGGAATTGTCAGACGGTCCCTAACTGCTGAGCAGGGAAACAATCATACTTATGAACAGCAGGGGGAGCCCCCGCCTTACTTCCCAGCCATGCAGAACTCAAGCAGCTTTGTTTATGACGATCCCTAAGCAGCCCAGACCACACTGAGCATGTGCACAGTCTTAGTCTTGCAAAGATGTATAACAAAGTTACAAGATGGTGACCCCCTGTGGCCAACTTTGAAAGCATAAATTATTTGTTTGATTAGGCTTGTGGTGCAGTAAGTTCATGTTTATATTTAGTATACAAAATACAGCATTTCTAGCCTTATTCTATTTTAGACTTTACTTCCCCTTTAAGCAATGGCAGGCAGAGCAGTGTGACAGAGGCAGGAAGATTCGTAGGGTTTAAACTTTGACCAAACTCCACTGCTCCCCAATGAACTGATTCTAAATTAGCACATTAATTAATGGAACTATTTATATCAACTACTTATTATATCAACTACTTATTAGTAACATCAGCTGATTTGATTGGGAGCTTTTACTGAATTATATAAGTGTCTCCTACATGAACTTCCTTGCCGTGAAATGACTAATTATTAGCCCCCTATAGTTCCTGGGTCCCAGCAGTTGCAGGGCCTGCTCCCCCTATAGTCACACCCCTGTTTTTCAGTGCAATGATTGGTGAGGTGTATCATAATAGTGGGAAAAAAGTTAAAGGAGAACTCAACCCCCAAATTTAGAAAAGCCCCTACCTAGTAAACTAGATAGTTACCCCGCATACTTTAAAAGCCCTGAAAATGTCCCTAAAATATTTCTCGCCTATCAGTGCAGAGTAAGTGGCCGCCATTTTCTGGATCTCCGATCTTCATCTGTAATAGAGTGCCGTATTGGCGCACATGGTCCGACTGGGCCCCCAGATCTGCACCGTGTGTTTCTTTTTGCCGGTCGTGGCAAAAACTCAGTGCACAAACGTTTGGCAGAGGGGGGCCCTGAGTCAGCAGCTCCAGTGGGCCCCGGGCCCCCCAGTCCGACCCTGTTGGCACATGCGCAGTTGGAGCAGTTCTCTGGTTTGTACTGACTGCGCATGCGCTAAATGTGCCAGAAATTGCTGAAGAGGAACAGAAGAAATCCGAAGATTACTAGAATCAGAAAGCAGGTTTTGTGTATTGTATCGGCTCTCTCCTGGCATCTTACATTCATTCTGATTCTTGTGCTGTGAGTGGAGCGGCTAGCAGAGAGCGCTAGGACCCTGCAGACACTGGGAGGAAAGTCACATGGGAGGAAGGGAAGCAGGCTGGGAGTCTATGATTGGAGGAGAGGGATAACTTATACTATGTGGGACTTTTCCATACTCAAAGTAAATTGCTTAATAACATGCAGGTGAGATTATAGTCTGTTCTACTATGGGCTCTGTCTGACTTAGTTTTGGAGGGAAACTCGGGGAGGAGCAGCACTTACCCAGCCTTATACTTTATGTTCTTGTGGAAGAGACCAACACTCAGTATATTCCACTCACACACAGACCACGAGTAACTTGCAGGGTTGGGGCAGATTTGAGGAGATTTAGTTGCCTGGCGCAATCTCCCCGAACTGCCTTCCGTCTGCTTGAATGAAGAATCCCCTGCGCTAATGCACTCGCGGCGCTTACGTTTCCTCGTGAGGCGACTTCAGAGATCGAAGCGAGTGCATTGCCGTGTCCCATGTACTGTACCTACTCATGTTACAGTCCTGCGGGAAAACAATTTCCAAGACCCGATCCCGCAACCCAAACACAACCCGCATATTTACCCACTTTGATCCGCTACACGACATGGACCCACAACTGCCTTATCCACGAACCGACCGGCTCCCCCTGCTGTTCATAAGTATGATTGTTTCCCTGCAGAGCAGTTAGGGACCGTCTGACAATTCCTATCCACAGCAGTAAATGAAGGGAGAATTTCACTGCATACAGTCAGGTTTCTTATAAAAACGGTACACATTTTTTAATTAAAGTATATTGGAAATAAGTTTCTTTTTCATTAAAGAAAGTAAAAATGGGATTTTATTTTTATGAATTTACATGCTCTTTAAGTACCATTTATTTGGCCCCTCAACAAAACCATTTTAGGGCCCCTTAACCTTGGAAATAAGCTCTTTTTATAAATAGATATTGAGTTGATTATCTGTCAGGGCCCCACAGGGCCACTTCTACAAATCCTGTTTCCAAAAAAGCTGAGTAAAATGTAAACAGAAAGAGAATGGGATAATGTGCAAATAACCTCAGATTTACTTGCACATAGTACAGTGACAGCAGGTCGAATGCATACCTCCCAACTGTCCCTTTTTCAGAGGGACAGTCCCTCTTTTGACAGCTCAACCCGCAGTCCCTCATTTGTACTGGAAAGTCCCTCTTTTCATTGCACTGAACAGCCTGAAAAAGAAACAAAGTTTCTCACTTAATTGGCTTTTAGCAGAGAGCCCAGAACAGCTAACAGGTGCAAATAAGATACTTTGTAACAATTTTGAGACACAAAAACACAGTTTAGATAAGGAGAAGTATTTTCAAACTTTCATAACCTGCCAAATTTTGTAAAACAAACATGGTAATTAGGGGGTGTGGCCACAGAAAGGGGTGTGGTCATATAAATTGCTGCACTACTTGCGGAAAAAAATTTTTTGTCCCTCTTTTTACTTCCAAAATGTTGGGAGGTATTTAAATGCTGAAAGTGAGAAATGTTATTGGTTTCTGTGGGGCAGGAGAGAAGATTCCAGTTCCTGGGCAGCTTTAGGCCAAATTCACGTGGGATGTATCATCTGCTTCCCTCAACCTGCGTTTTGTTGGCAGACGGAGAGAAGCAGAACTTTTCTCATCAGCAGTTCTGAGCAGAACAGAGAAAATGTACAATTTCACATGTTTTGTGTCGATCACGGCTCTAACGCTGAGCCCACACAGACTGCAGATGAGAGGGGATGCGCTTCTATTCGCCTTCCTACAAAACACACGTAGTGATAGGCGATGAGATGCCCCATGTGGCTGTGCTCTTACTGGTGGTTGTGGAAAACACATTCCATAAATCAGAGAAGATTGGTGGCCTGAATTACAGTGGTGCTTGAAAGTTTGTGAAAAACAACATCTGATTTTCAATCAAGTCCTAAAATTAGATGAAGAAAACCTATTTAAAAAAATGAGACAAAATAATTATATTTAGTTGTGTATTTATTGAAGTATTCCCGTTAAGTGCTGCAGTACTATGTCACTATGTGTATATATATAATAACAAGACTCAACATAGATGGCACTTCTGGACAAAATTTAATACAGCAGGTTGCTGGACAAAACCTAGCGCGGGATCAAATCCCTTAGATGATTAAGGGATTTGATCCCCAAACGCAAACTGTTATATTAAATTTTGTCCAGAAGTGCCGTCTACGTTGAGTCTTGTTATTGGATACAGTGGGGACACTGGAGACTGAGCACCTGGCAAAGGGAGGAATGAGCGCTGAGCTTGAGCGGTCTCTCTTTTTTGTTTTTTACTTTTAGTATATATGTATATATATATATATATATATATATATATATATATATATATATACATAATGCACAAAATATCTTGTAAATGATATCCTTATTAACGGTGAGTTCTGATGTCATCAGTTATAAACAGTGAGTTCTCATGTCACATGACTCACTGAAACTTGTGCATTATAATAAAGTTCCCCCAGTTGCAAAATATGAGGATATTAGAAGTTACCTTGGAGTTCCATGAACCTTCGGCCTCGTGTTTTTATATGGTCATGAAACTCCTCGGTAACTTATAATATCCTTATAATTTACAAGAGAGGGGTATGTTATTCACTATATTAATAGCTCCAGCCCGCGCCTGTACGCACCCGTGCTTCCGGGGTCCTTTTATTGACCCGCGCCAACCCGCCCTGCCGATGACGTCACAATAACATCACAAAAGGGGAGGGGCGAGCAGACGCGAGTCTAGAAAATCAGAAGACGGCATTTGAAGGTGGCTCCCGTGGTTATCGGGTCGGTCCGCACATCACTTATATATATATATATATATATATATATATATATATATATATATATATATATATATATATATATATAAGAAAACTAGTTGCTGGTGCACACAGTAAACTGCATTTGTGCCTGTGTGGATCAAAAAAACATATAAACTTCAACTCAAAGAACCGCACCATCCAGGACTTTCAATGTACAATAAAGAGAAAAATTTATTATCAACGTTTCGGCTCTGTGTCTCGAGCCGAAAGACGGCTGAAGACGGCTCGAGACACAGAGCCGAAACGTTGATAATAAATTTTTCTCTTTATTGAACATTGAAAGTCCTGGATGGTGCGGTTCTTTGAGTTGAAGTTTATATATATATATATATATATCTATATATACACACATGTATGTGTATAAATAAATATTTAAATATATATTTAAAAGCAGCTTTAAAGGGGCGACCTTCTGGTGCCTGTTTAAAATGAGAATTTTGACTTGTGGGTGTATCTGGCTGCTAAACTGGGGGCTGAGAGGTTAGTAGCACATTTTTTTTGGGTGCATTCACATTAGCAGAAGTGACATCATGCGTGTGACGGCTTAGGTTGCCATTGGACCTCATGACAGCACTGGTGATATTGAGCAGATTACAGTAGGTAGTTAGGTTGTAATTACACACATGGTAATAATGAGATGGGCCCGCAGGAGCCTGTAGCCTAGAAACATCCGCCAGGTAATATGTAGGGATGTGTAACTGGGAATCAGTACAGAAGCTCTTAGTACTGATAAAATAGGGCCATATTTTGTACATGCTTTAGTTGCCCTTTAAAGCTGGCATATCCAAGGCGCTGCAAATATCAACATTAACAAATGGGTTACACAGACCTGCTGTAGTGGGATGAGAAAAAAATGCATAAAAATTGGGTAACAGTATCCCCCCTTTTACTACAAATTCAGATTTGCCCTTATTTCTGCTGTCTCAATGCTGGAAGTCCTTTTACTTCACCAGGCGGCAAATTCTGTCTCCATCATCCAAAAGACACGAGCCCCCTCCCTGTGTGTTGTTTTATAATATATGGGCGATGATCCTGTGTGGGGGCTCCCCAAGACACAAAGATGAACAAAATGATTTACTGAAACATATTCTGGAGATAGATTAAGGCAACCAATGTTTTGCCGGGTCCTACAGTATTTCTTTATTGGAAAGTGCTGCTTTGCCAGAATAACATAAGCGCCTGTAAGTAAATTACACCGGGGCAGAGACAGAAGGGAAGATTTATGATGTTCCGCGGCCAATGGCTCCATCATAAATCTCTCATGGCACTGTCCCATTATAACTTCAGTATTTAAAGGAGCACTAAACCCTAAAAATGAATATGGTTAAAAATGACATATTTTATATAGTGAACTTATTGCACGAGGCTAAAGTTTTGTCTTGTCAATAGCAGCAATGATCCAGGACTTCAAACTTGTCACAGGGGGCACCATCTTGGAAAGTGTCTGTGACACTCACATGCTCAGTGGGCTCTGATTGGCTGTTGAGAAGCTAAGCTTAGGGCTCGTCACTAATTATCCAGCAGAAAATGAGCTTCCCTGGCTGTAATATAAGCTGATGCTACAGGTTTGCTGATTATTAAATTCTGATGCTAATTGCACTGGTTTCTGTGCTGCCATGCAGTAATTATTTGTATTAATTACTAATCAGCCTTATATTGTGACATTTCTATTCTATGTGTACTGTATATTGTGAGTGGATCCCTAAGCTCAGTAAGTGACAGCAGCACAGAGCATGTGCAGTGAATCAGCAGAAAAGAATATGGGGAGCTACTGGGGCATCTTTGGAGACACAGATCTTTACTGCTAAAGGGCTGTGGTTGCCTTGGGCTGGTACAGAAGCACAAAACATAATAGACAACTTTAGTTCTCCTTTAAAAGGCATGTAAAGTCAAAAAAATAAAATACCATTTTTACTTTCTTTAATGAAAAAGAAACCTATCTCCAATATACTTTAATTAAAAAATGTGTACAGTTTTTATAAGAAACCTGACTGTATGCAGTGAAATTCTCCCTTCATTTACTGCTGTGGATAGGAATTGTCAGACGGTCCCTAACTGCTCTTCAGGGAAACAATCATACTTATGAACAGCAGGGGGAGCCCCCGCCTTACTTCCCAGCCATGCAGAACTCAAGCAGCTTTGTATATGACGATCCCTAAGCAGCCCAGACCACACTGAGCATGTGCACAGTCTTGGTCTTGCAAAGATGTATAACAAAGTTACAAGATGGTGACCCCCTGTGGCCAACTTTGAAAGCATAAATCATTTGTTTGATTAGGCTTGTGGTGCAGTAAGTTCATGTTTATATTTAGAATACAAAATACAGCATTTCTAGCCTTATTCTATTTTAGACCTTACATGCCCTTTAAGGAGGGTATTAATGAATGTAGCCTCTACTTTGTGGGAAGTGTCTGGGATCCTGTGTGTTGCCAGTGCAGGTGTTGCAGTATAAATTGTCTTTAGCACTTGGCACCTCTGTCCCTTGGGGTGGATAGAGTTATTTCCCCTTTAATCTGGGAGAGACATGGAGATAATGTTCAAAATTTGATTGCTGTGCCGTAGCTTATTGTGGGGAAAAATAAAAACCAGAAAAAATAATATAGTGTATATTTTTTTGTTCGTTACATTCTTCGTGCTTATATTGTAATTTTAACTTGTGGTTGTAAACTTGAACTTGTTGCCATTAAGTGAAAATAATACTAATCAACATATAGCAGACATATAAAAAAAAATGAATAAATAAAAAGTAAAAAATGGAAAAAAAAGTGAATTGAGTGAATATAACCAAGTGAAGTAGAAAGCCGGTAGAACGAGGCTGATTTCTTCTTCACTGAGGACAGAGTGATGAAGAAGTGAGACAGAAGGTAAGGAGAAAAGAAGACCGAGAGCGGATTGAATCGTTAACTATAATTAATGCCTTCCTTAGCTCATGTCTCGTGAGTACAATATCCCACCGGGACCACTGTGGTTTTAAAAATTTCTCGCTCAATTTAAAGGGATACTGTCATGGGATTTTTTTTCAAAATGCATCAGTTAATAGTGCTGCTCCAGCAGAATTCTGCACTGAAATCCATTTCTCAAAAGAGCAAACAGATTTTTATTATATATATAATTTTGAAATCTGACATGGGGCTAGACATATTGGCAATTTCCCAGCTGCCCCAAGTCATGTGACTTGTGCTCTGATAAACTTCAATCACTCTTTACTGCTGTACTGCAAGTTGGAGTGATATCACCCCCTCCCTTTTTCCCTCCAGCAGCCAAACAACAGAACAATAGGAAGGTAACCAGATAGCAGCTCCCTAACACAAGATAACAGCTGCCTGGTAGATCTAAGAACAACACTCAATAGTAAAAACCCATGTCTCACTGAGACACATTCAGTTACATTGAGAAGGAAAAACAGCAGCCTGCCAGAAAGCATTTCTCTCCTAAAGTGCAGGAACAAGTCACATGACCAGGGGCAGTTGGGAAATTGACAAAATGTCTATTCAAAATGTTTAAGTTTACAACCACAAGTTAAAATTACAAAGTAAGCTCGAAGGCTATAATGAAACAAAAATACGACACTATTTAACTTTTTCTGTTTTTTATTCCCCCCCCCCCCATTAAACTACGGCTTTATGAGGTGCACAGCAATCAAATTTTGAACATTGTTTTTTATTGGGGGAGAGGAGAGCCCTAGTGATTGCTGATTTGGGAATACAACGCTCTGAAGATTCAACCCTAAATTTAGAGGCCTGGAGTTATAGGCAGAGGATGGTGTATAGCAGTGATCCCCAACCAGTAGCTCATGAGCAACATGTTGCTCTCCAACCCCTTGGATGTTGCTCCCAATGGCCTCAAAGCAGGAGCTTCTTTTTGAATTCCAGGCTTGGAGGCAGGTTTTAGTTGCATAAAAACCAGGTGTACTGCCAAACAGAGCCTCAATATAGGTTGAAAATCCACATAGGGGCTACCAAATGGCCAATCACAGCACTTATTGGCACCCCAAGAACATTTTTCATGCTGGTGTTGCTCCCTAAACTCCTTTTACTTCTGAATGTTGCTCACATGTTCAAAAGGTTGGGGATCCCTGGTGTATAGGATACAAAGCACCTGCTTAGCTAACACTGGCAGCTTGTAGCTCATATTACGGATGCACGAGATCCCCTGTTGATTGGTATTAGTTCCCCTTTATAAAACTGAAACGCTTTAATTAGGCCTGAGGTTTACAACACCGATTAAAATCGCCTTTATTTTATTGGATAATCTCTGTTACAGACTAAAAATATACAGAGCCTGGCGGCTGTAACAGATGTACCATAAACTGTGAGTGCAGGAAGGGCATAATGAGAGGCGAGTGTAATGTTAGTAAATAGGTTCTTAATCCCCCGCATCTGCTACAGCTGCAAGCCAGATTTCTTTTCTATTACGTACAAAGGTAAGAATAACTGAAATAGTACTATTATCATTATCCTCAGGGCCAATCATATCCCCTCATTCTTACGCTGTGAACACTATTGCCTGACTCCTCCTGAAAGAAAGAATAATAAAATAATATATTTGTAGTACACACGTAAGCCAGTGGGTGGCCTTGTTTCTGTGTCACTGTTCTCTATGGGAGCTGCTGTTACAACAAGGCTCTGGTATCAGTCAGTGTTTCCAAATGGCACTTTCTGCAAAGGTCCCCTCATGGGTGGGAGCTGCCATACATGACAGTCCTGTGTTTTTTTCATTTATAGCAAGCAGTTAGAGAAGCCATAAGTGTGTGATTCACTTTGTGAGTTGTGAAATGCTGGATCTTGTGTGTTTGGTTTTTTTTTTCTATCACAGGCTGATTGGCTGATGACACTGATGGGAGATGGAGCAGACATTGGCTGACTTCGGAGCAAGTACTTACACCAGAAACAAACACTAGAGGGCACTGTGAGACAAGGAGATCATAGGATAAATTGGGGAGAGTCAAATTTTCTATCACAGGCTGATTGGCTGATGACACTGATGGGAGATGGAGCAGACATTGGCTGACTTCGGAGCAAGTACTTACACCAGAAACAAACACTAGAGGGCACTGTGAGACAAGGAGATCATAGGATAAATTGGGGAGAGTCAAAGCATGTGCACAGGCTGCATTAGGCAGACTTCAGGGATTGTACGAGAGATGGAAACCTAAATGGAGACACAGGACTCCTGCCCAGCCAGACAATTGCCGGACACAGGTGAGCCTGAGAAATCCTTAGAGTAAAGACAGGAAAATCCAGGTCCCAAGGGGCCGACTCACACACCCACTCACACACCCACTCACCTGAATACCCAAAGTATACAATGTGTATTGGCCAAATCCATAGAAACATGGTGGATTCTGCAAAAAAACCCTAATCTGCGTGCCCTGCCTGCTGTTTCAACACTGCCATGTTCTATCAAATACCTCAACAGGCGTCAACTCTATGAGAATGAGTTAGCCAATAACTGGCTACTGGAGACCCCCCCCCCAAATTAGTCCAGACACTTGACCGGTCGAGAAAGGAGGTGCAGTGGCTAAGGGCTTAGTCCAACAAGGGCAACATTGGCCAGTGTCATCTGTTATTAAGGGAAATAAATGGAAACGGGATTTGGCCACACACTTCACATTTGTAGATCATCGGCAGAAATCCTATTGCAGTGAGTTTGTCAGTCAGTTCTGCTGTATTCTGCCATCTTGTGTCCATTGTCTAAACAAAATTCCACACACTCCATTGCTCAGTTAAATTGTACATATTTATAATCTGTCCCCCAATAGCCCTAAACAAATCGATGGCATTTGCGAATCCTGAGGTTTAGTTTTTATAAAGAGAGTAAGTGGCAGATTTATGAGAAGGCTGTGGTTTTTCCCTTTGCTAATTTTTTTTTTTTGTGTGCAAATATTTAGTTTTAATTTGGTGAAAAACTTTATAGCCAATAGCCAAGATTGTTGCAGGTTTGCTCAGCAATGAGTTCAACTACCGTACTAAAGGATAATGTACTAAAGGATAATGTACTAAAGGATAATGTACTAAAGGATAATGTACTACTACCAGGGCCGCTCCGGCCATGAGGCAAGGTGAGAATCTTGCCTCAGGCGGCACGGAGCGGCCAGTTACCAGGGGCGGCAAAAAGCCGCCTCTGGTAACTTTAAGAGCCGAATTTCCGTTTTTTAAAACGGAAATTCGGCTCTTCTAGCGCAGCGAGCGCAATAGCGCTCACTGCACTAGCGATGCGGCCCCTCCTCCACCCGCTCCGACGCTGGTAGTTAGAAGAGCGGAGCAGGAGGAGGGGCGGCATTGGGGCTGCTGCCTCAGGCGGCAGCAGCCCCTGAAACGTGCCTGACTACTACTATAGATGTATGACGGCTGTGCAGATTATTACTCACTGGGAGTAGTAATGTTCCGGTTGGCTACTCAGTTGAATGCAGAATATCTACATTTACCAGAGGGCAAAAATGTTTAGAGAACCTCGACCCTGACCTCAGGGACATTGAAGGTGAGTATAATGCTGCTTTGTTAGATTGCTGGGTTGAACCTAAAATGTGTATGCAGCACAAGCTCTGGGATTTAAAGGACAAGTAAGCTCTTTGATATTAATCTATATGATATTTATTCATCTTTTCTTATTTCATAGCTAACATGCAACATTTGGCCTGAAAGGAGAAAGTATGTTCTCTCCATAAGGAAACACCCATTTTTTGGGCTCATTAACTGGGACGCCCTAGAGCCAAGAGAATCGGAGTCTCCTGTTATACTAGTAAGTCATTTTTCCTATTTGATTCTGGTTAGTTTAGGCACATTAATATCACCGATCAGAACACAAAAGCAAAAGAGATATTTTTTTTGCCTTGGGCCACTGCTCTTCTTCTTCTATAAAAAGATAAAATTAACTAAACCAAGATACAGTCCTGCCATTTTTCTTCTCCCAAGGTTTCCTAATAATAACAGTTGGGGTGTATTGTGCATGTGGCCCCCCAAGCTTGTGTATACCTGTGAGCAAAAAAATGGCGGCATGTTGTACCTCTGCTTAGTATACTGGTTAGGAAAAGGAGCCGAAGGTAAGTTCCACTGACCGTGTTTTTTTTTTTTTAAACCCCTGGCCACCTATGCATTATTTTAATACTCTATAGGCCCCTGGCCACCAATTGTTTTTTTTTAAATTTTATTAAACCCCTGGCCACCAATGCATTATTTCAATACTATATAGGCCCCTGGCCACCAATTGTTTTTTTTAAATTTTATTAAACCCCTGGCCACCAATGCATTATTTCAATACTATATAGGCCCCTGGCCACCAATTGTTTTTTTTTAATTTTATTAAACCCCTGGCCACCAATGCATTATTTCAATACTATATAGGCCCCTGGCCACCAATTGTTTTTTTTAAATTTTATTAAACCCCTGGCCACCAATGCATTATTTCAATACTATATAGGCCCCTGGCCACCAATTGTTTTTTTTAATTTTATTAAACCCCTGGCCACCAATGCATTATTTCAATACTATATAGGCCCCTGGCCACCAATTGTTTTTTTTAAATTTTATTAAACCCCTGGCCACCAATGCATTATTTCAATACTATATAGGCCCCTGGCCACCAATTGTTTTTTTTTAATTTTATTAAACCCCTGGCCACCAATGCATTATTTCAATACTATATAGGCCCCTGGCCACCAATTGTTTTTTTTAAATTTTATTAAACCCCTGGCCACCAATGCATTATTTCAATACTATATAGGCCCCTGGCCACCAATTGTTTTTTTTTTTTAATTTTATTAAACCCCTGGCCACCAATGCATTATTTCAATATTATAAAGGCCCCTGGCCACCAATTGTTTTTTTTAAAATTTTATTAAACCCCTGGCCACCAATGCATTATTTCAATACTATATAGGCCCCTGGCCACCAATTGTTTTTTTTAAATTTTATTAAACCCCTGACCACCAATGCATTATTTCAATACTATATAGGCCCCAGGCCACCAATGATTTTTTTATTTAACTTCCAGACATCTGAATAAATAACCATACAACGAGACATAAGAAACAAGGAGAATGTTTAATTTGTAGGGGGAGGGGATGCTCATTAGTACAGTAACAATTACAAGCAGAAGTCTCCATGGTGACATTAAATTAGCTTCTGTCTGCAGCAGCCCCCCCGGGGGAAGGAATATAACTCTGCACAGCTTACTTCCTGCAGCATTAACAGCAGGACGTGCCATGTGCAGCACAATACTGCCTCCCATTGATTCATCATGAGAATACAGATATAAGCAGAGGCCTATCAGCGCCAGAGCATGCTATTATTATTATTATTATTATTATTATTGTGGTAAAACAGCTCAGAATTTCATTTTTCTCCCAAAATAGATTCTGTGACTTTACATTTCAAGCAGCAGCAAAAGGACAAGTAAAGTGTTTTTATATGGCTCGTGGGGTACTTTGTGCATCCCCTTAGAGAGAGAGAGTTATACAAATCACTATGAAACATTTTACACCAAGGCAGCCACAGTTCATTAGCCCGGGGCCACTCGTGCTTTTATAGGCCCCCCAGACTCCAGAAATAAAATGTAATTTCCAAAAATGCAAATGGAATTCAAATATGTAAGAGACACTCCCCCAAACTGCCCTTGTCCATTACACTTAGGCACCTCCCTTATTCTGCATTTTTTATAAGCCCAGCCCATTTCATGTATATAGGAGGCATAGAATAATTAGTTATTTGTAGCCCCCAACCCATCTCCTTCCTGACAATTCCCAGCATTCCCTCGGTAAATGACAGTTGGAGCGGGATATTACTGACTTTTGTTCAGCTTGTGTGGCCCTGGCATCATCAGGGGCCCAGGCCTTTGTGCAAAGGGGACTTTCTGTTATTAGTCTTTAGCTGTTCAATCAGTATCTAAGAGAATTTACCTGTGACCTGGGTTAATTGTTATGAATCCTATTAGTCACCTTGTTGCCATGACCATTGTCTATAGCAAACTTACAGGTCTTCTCAAAGAGAATTAGGCATAAGTAGAGGCATCCAGAATAAAGTATAACCAAGCCTCCTAACTGTCCCATTTTTCGCGGGACAGTCCTGATTTTGACATGCAGTCCCGGATTGCTACTGAAATGTCCCAACTACACTGAACAGCCAAAAAAAGATACAAAGTTTCTAAAACTTAATTGGCTGTTGGCAGAGAGCCCAGAATAGACATTTAGGAACTTTTGCAACAATTTAAGATAAGCAAAGAAACATTTGTAAGGGAAAGAGCACACCTGGAGATTCAGGGAGATTTAGTCGCCAGTGCACTTGCGGCACTTCGATTTCCGAAGTCTCCTGAAGTTTCCTAACGAATAAACTTCGGGCGACTAAATCTCCCCAAATCGCCAGGTGTGCCCTTACCCTAACAGTTTAAAGGAGAAGTAAACCCCTTATTAAAAAAACCCTACCTTACATAGACCCCCTCCCTCCTCCCCCCCAGCCTAGCTGTTACCCCGTGCAAATGCCCCTAAATCTTTATTTACCCCTCGGGGCAGATTCAGGCATCGGAGTTTACGGCAGCCATCTTCTTCTCTTCAGTCTTCTTCGGGAAGTAAGTGCCATGTCTTCGGGTTTTTCACAACTGTGCATGCGACGAAAGTCACGGAAATTGCCGAAGCGATGCCAGAAGACCCGAAGATTACCGAAGAAGATGGTTGCCGTGAACTCTGATGCCTGAATCTGCACCGAGGGATAAGTCAAAAGTTAGGGGGAATTTGCCCGGGGTAACAATTAGGTTGGGGGAGGAGGGAGGGGGTTCTATGTAGGGTAGGGAGTAGAGTTTTTTTTAATAAACTTCTCCTTTAAGGATAACAGGTCTCTTGGGAGAACTTAGACTCACAGCTAAAAGGGCAATTCACCTTCATTAGCAAAACTGCAATAACACATAAAAACCACAGAAATGTGTTCAAACTTTCATAACCTGTCAAATTTTGTAAATGGTCATGGTAATTAGGGGGTGTGGCCAAAAAATGGGAGTGGTAAACATTCAATTTTTTTGTCCCTCTTTCTATTTCCAAAATGTTGGGAGGAATGGTATAACATGTACAAAGAGCTCTGCTCAGCAATCACAGCTGAGTGTCACATGGATGATTTCATGGGTCATGCTGAGCAGTTCATTAGTTTGGCTCAAGCAGAGTAATTAGACATAGGCCAAGCATAAAACATGCAGTAAGTTGGGGCAGGGTCCTACTCTGCGCATATGCAGCATAACCAGGGCCTCAAGATGAGTGTAAGTGTTTGGTATGGACAAGTGTTTGGTGGTGGTACCCCCAGCTGGTGTATAGTAAGGTTAGTACAGTTCTTCATATACCAGTCCTTTTCTCTTGCCCCTGAAACTTTTACAACCATCATCCAATGGGGAGTCGTCCTTTAAACCACCAAAAATCAGTCAGACGGGACCTATTACAATGGCTATGTGTGGATTTAATAGTAGTAGTAGGGATTGTATTCTCCCTGTATATTTAGATATGGGTGGGAGCTGCCGTACTGTTTCCCTCGGCACAATAACAGGGATATAACTTACTGCGCACTCAAATCATTCCTCCTCTCCAAATAAATAAAAATATACAGAAGAGAAAGAAGGAACATTCTGGGTCTGCAGTAACCTTCTAACTGTGTTGTCTGTGGGAAATAATATGGCAGCTCCCACCCATATGTATTGTTAGGGCTTCTTGAGAAATGTCCCCATATTTGGAAACTTGATTTAATGACAATAATAATAATGATTAGGAGCTGAGCAATATTGGTTTTAGGACCATGTTCCTTGTTGCTTCTCCTGTATCCGACACATCGGGGGTGGGATTCGCTTGGAGTGGGTCGAGTTTATTAGCCAGACAGTGGTCTTTATTGTTGCGTGCGGCTTTAGGAAAGCAGAGATTGGCTGTTGACTCCTTGTTACTCACGTGGAATAATACTGAACTTATTGCACCAGCTTAAAGTTTGAGCTTGTCAATAGCAGCAATGATCCAGGACTTCAAACTTGTCCCAGGGGGTCACCATCTTGGAAAGTGTCTGTGACACTCACATGCTCAGTGGGCTCTGATTGGCTGTTGAGAAGCTAAGCTTAGGGCTCGTCACTAATTATCCAGCAGAAAATGACCTTCCCTGGCTGTAATATAAGCTGATGCTACAGGTTTGCTGATTATTCAATTCTGATGCTAATTGCACTGGTTTCTGTGCTGCCATGTAGTAATTATGTGTATTAATTACTAATCAGCCTTATATTGTGACATTTCTATTCTATGTGTACTGTATATTGTGAGTGGCTCCCTAAGCTCAGTAAGTGACAGCAGCACAGAGCATGTGCAGTGAATCAGCAGAAAAGTACATGGGGAGCTACTGGGGCATCTTTGGAGACACACATCATTATTGGTATAGAAGCCCAAAACATATTATACATTTCTACCATAATTAAGATAGAGTTTTCCTTTAAAGGGATAGTAACAGAAAATATAATTTATTTCTAGGCAGTAATTATTGATCTTTCACTTTGGGACCACAGTTTGCTTTGTGGACCCTGATTGTTTATAGACTGAGGGTCTAGACATCATGAATGGTATTTGCTTTCCTTATGTTTGGACTGAACCACTGGGATCTGACAGAAACTGTCCCGCCTCCTCCAGACCCCTGCACAGGTTTGGTTGGGCAGACTCGAACCCACTGACCTACAACCAGACCCGCAACTGTTGTTACTGTGTAAACCAGAACAGCATTAGAAGCGGTTCAACTACTTAAAAAAAATTTTTTTTGAAGAGAGGAAGAGGCAAAGAATGTTCTGTGGGTATTTCACAGGTACCAAAATACCTCCCAACTGTCCGTTTTTCACGGGACAGTCACGATTTTGACAGCTCGACCTGCAGTCCCAGATGTCCCGACTTTCTCTTTGATCTCCTGCAATGAACTGCCAGAAAGAGATACAAAGTTTCTAACTGAATTGGCTTTTGGCAGAGAGCCCAGAATATGTGGCAAGTGCATTTAGATACTTTTCTAAGATAAACAAAGAAACAATGGTAACTATTTAAGATAAACAGGTCTCTTGGGGAAAGTGTGAGTTGCATCTTAAAGAGCAATTTCACCTTCAAGAAAAAATGTCCCTAAACCCCAGAATGTGTTCAAACTTTCAAAGCTCCAAATTACGGAAAGGCCGTCTCCCATAGACTCCATTTTATCCAAATCCACATTTTTGCAAATAATTTCCTTTTCTCTGTAATAAAACAGTAGCTTGTACTTGATCCCAACTAAGATATAATTAATCCTTATTGGAAGCAAAACCAGCCTATTGGGTTTATTTACTGTTTACATGATTTTCTAGTAGACTAAAGGTGTGAAGATCCAAATTATTGAAAGATCCGTTATCCTTAAAACCCCAGGTCCCCAGCTTTCTGGATAATAGGTCAGATCCAGCTGTTTAACAGTTCTTCTCTTTCTGCATCATTTGAAATCCTGGCAGGGAAGGAGGGACTAAACACTGATGTTACAAATTGTAAGAACTTCGCCACAGCTTACAGACATCATGCAGGAACTACATCACCCACAATGCATTGCACTGGGATGTTCCTTTCCTTATTGAAATCACATGTGCAGGGAATTGTGGGGTTTGGAGGATGCAGGCTGAGGACAGATGGCTGTTGATACAAAGTAACAGTAGTCAGACAGCTCAGCAAAGTAGTCAGACAGATCAGCAGGAGAGCAGGGGGCTGGGCTTAGGGAACTGTCAGAAACCATTAAAAATAACCAAAATTCGGCATATTTTTTAATTGATGTATATTGAAAAGTTGCTTGAAATTAAGTTTACTTTTCAAAAAGCTCAAGTTATGTTTTTGTGGAGTTCCCCTTTAAGTAACTCTTACTATTCTAACATCCCCCCACTGGGCAAATATAATTCTGCTCCTGCCGTGCTACAAACTGGACACCAACGGATGCATTTCTCAACACTTGGAGATTTACCTATTCTGCAGGTAAATGCCAGGAAACAGTTCTGCTAAAAAGCCTTGTGTTTCAGTGCAAAGTGATTCCAGTTCTCTCAGTCCAAATTCCACGACTGCGATTTCTGATGAGAGAAATGCAAATCTGATGTTTCTCCTTATGGCTCTGACCTAGTGCCGTAGGTTGAATGTTGCAATGAGCAGAACCATGCACAGCGCCCCCTCATGGTGTTACTTGATAATGAACCAAGAAATGAAATACAAATAATTATCTTTGTTATCGGGTGGAAATGGACATTTGCTCTGTTTATTTTGCTCCTGATGTTAAGCACTGTCCTTGGTCTTGGAAGTCATTGGGAGGGAACCCACCTCAACATTCTCCAACCCAGGGTTTATGGAACGTATAGGTGGTTAAGCAGACTCCCTCTTCAATTCTATTTCTCAACAAACTCTTACAGACCTGAAAATATATATATCACCATTCACTTGTAGATCAAGATGACTATCATGTAGAACCTGATCTTCTTGAGAAAAGTCCCTCGCAGAGTAGTCTCCTCTCTTGTGCCATGCTGAAGTGACGTATCACAAAATGATTGACATTAAATAAAAAACGTCTTCCCTTTGGAAAGTTTTGGAAATAAATCCATGTCCAATTGATTGATGTTTTCCGCTGCAAATCAAGAACGTTGCAATATTTGCTCCTTGTAATACCTGAGAAACATTTCCTTTCCATGACAAACGAGTTCTCCATCTCCTCGATCTCTCGATCCCAAACCTCTACAAGCTCAGAGAGAACACCGCACAATGTGAACTTTGCATCCCGTGGGGGGGACGTCTTGTGCAAGTAATGAATGGACCTGGTTGCTTATGAAGTCTCCTTTGGGGCCACCATGTGAAAGTGCCATCTTCATAAGCTGACTCTGCTCATGGGTCCACCAATCTCCTTCAAAGGTGCAAAATTAAACACTGCTCCCAACGGTGACCCCACTGCTCAGGCTGTTGGCTGGGAATTTAATTGGCTTCATGCTGCAGTCTCTGTGGCTGTAGAAATGTTCCAGCCGCCAACGCTCCCATCTTCTCTGGAACTCGGTTTGGACCTGCCAATGGAGAGAGTAGAATGGGGGAAACAAAGACAGTAGTATAACTGCCCCTCCAGTTACAGCCAAAGAGACGTAACCTGCATTCGGGTGGCACCGTTTCTTTCATTAAAGGGCATGTAAAGGCAAAAAAATAAAATCCCATTTTTACTTTCTTTAATGAAAAAGAAACCTATCTCCAATATACTTTAATTAAAAAAATGTGTACCATTTTTATAAGAAACCTGACTGTATGCAGTGAAATTCTCCCTTCATTTACTGCTGTGGATAGTAATTGTCAGACGGTCCCTAACTGCTCTGCAGGGAAACAATCATACTTATGAACAGCAGGGGGAGCCCCCGCCTTACTTCCCAGCCATGCAGAACTCAAGCAGCTTTGTTTGTTTCCCTGTAGAGCAGTCGGCGACTGTGTAGAGATTTGTATTGGATTTTATTTTTCGCTTTACATCCCCTTTACTGTTTCCAACTCCAGCTGCAGGGACAAAGATCATGGAGCCAGATTTAAACAGATAAACTGGGATTCTATTTGGAGGATTATTTTGCTGCAGCCACTGGTTCTGCAGAGTTGGAGAAAGTTTGTATTAAACACAAAAATACAAAAACTATAAAATCCACATTAGATTACATGACAACACAGAACCCAGTGCAGTCTGTATAGTCTGATTATTAATCAGTCTTGCTGTGTCGGCTTCTGGCAGATATTATTTGACTTTGTGCTGTATTGATAATTTATGACGATCCCTAAGCAGCCCAGACCCCACTGAGCATGTGCACAGTCTTGGTCTTGCAAAGATGTTTAACAAAGTTACAAGATGGTGACCCCCTATGGCCAACTTTGAAAGCACAAATCATTTGTTTAATTAGGCTTGTGGTGCAGTAAGTTCATGTTTATGTTTAATATACAAAATACAGCATTTCTAGCATTATTCTATCGTAGACTTTACTTCCCCTTTAATGTTTGATTAAATCCCACTGTAGGTATAGGAGGCATCTGACATGGAGTTAGGAAGGAATTTATTCCCAAACCAACCAATATAGATGATTTTGTTTATGGAAGGTGTTGCCTCACACAGAAAGAACTGCTAGTACCTACGTGTACACGTGAACTCACCTCATTGTTGATGAAACAGTAAAGAATGGCCACCATCAGCCCCTAGGGAATGAGCAGAGACAGTTCATTAAGAGGCAGAAGAATTATCTGGGTCTGTGATTGATTAGCAGCCTGCTGGCATGACTGTTGTGAGGGAATGCACCAATCAGAGGTGGTCAGGGCTACAAGAAAAGATTAAAGAGGTTGTTCACCTTTAAATTAATGTTTAGTATGATGTAGAGAATGATATTCTGAGACTTATATACAAGCAATAAAAAGTAGTAATAATAATAAATATGTAGCCTAACAGAGTGTTTGTTGTTAGATGGGGTCAGTGACCCACATCTGCAAGCTGGAAAGCATCAGAAGAAGAAGGCTATAAAAACTATTAGGGATGCACCGAATCCACTATTTTGGATTCGGCCGAAGCCCCGAATCCTTCGCGAACGATTCGGCCGAATACCAAACCGAATCCTAATTTGCATATGCAAATTAGTGGTGGAAGGGGGGGGAAATGTTTTACTTCCTTGTTTGTGACAAAAAGTCATGCGATTTCCCTCCCCTCCCCTAATTTGCATATGCAAATGTTTAGCATATGCAAATTAGGATTCGGTTCAGCCGGGAAGCAGGATTCGGCTGAAAAAGGCCGAATCCTGGATTCGGTGCATCCCTAAAAACTATAAAACATAAAAAATTAAGGCCAATAGAAAAGTTGCTTAGAATTAGCCATTCTAGAACATACTAAAAGTTATCTTAAAGGTGAACCAACCCGTAATCTGGCCACTCTGCTCTTCCATTCATTCTCCCCTCTTCTGCAAAGTCTCGATTTTACGCTGATTTTAAGCTTCTCCCCATTTTACACAGTTTTTTGTAATGCATTTAGATTTTAAATTTTTCCAGATTTTACACTTTTTTTTTCTGGCCTTCTGAAATGAGTGTTATAACGTATTTGTTTCATTGATGGGAAGGAAAGGAGATTTCATCATCAGCATAGGAAGGGGTTTCTATAGGCTAACCACTATTATTATAAATGGGGGGACATTCCTGTTTTGATCTTTTATACTTTGGCTCTGAAATTGTTGCATAGGGGTGGACTTCCCCTTTATTCCCCTTGATATAAAATAAAGGACACACATGATGGGATGAGATGCAGTGAGTGCTGGGTTGGCAAGTGCCCATATTTATTTAGTTCCATGGCCAGCGATACTTCTATGCGCAGTGATTTAATGGGCCGGGCACAAGTTCACAAGCTTTTCCATCACCCTGAAGTGTAATTGTTGGGTCTCACTAAACATCAATCATTGTGCCCGGGACACAGTTGCCCATCAAGCTCCATCTGCTGCCCCTAAATCATATTTAGCCGTCACTCGCTGCTGTACTACGCATTTGTTTTATTCATAAATTAATTAATAATTTTATTCTTTTAGTTTTGCTTTGGTTGCCAGGGACTGGGCCTTAGAAACCAACAGCTTTGTAAGTTTCACGTTGGGAAGAGAGAAAAGTACCAATTTAAATCAATAAAACACAAATAAGTAAAAAGCTGATGTAAAGGTTAAAGGGGTGGTTCCCCTTTAAGTTAGCTTTTAGTATGTTAGAGAATGGGCAATTTTAAGCAACTTTTCAACCGGTCTTCATTATTATATTATAACTTTTTGATTATTTGCTTCTTCTGACTCTATCCAGATTCCAAATGGGGGTCACTGACCCCATCTAAAAACAAAAGCTCTGTAAGTCTACACATTTACTGTATTGCTACTTACTCATCTTTTTATTCAGGCCTCTCCTATTCATAGTCTATCATTTAAATGAATGCATGGTTGCTAGGGGAATTTGGACCCTAGCAACCAGATGGCTGAAACTGCAAACTGGAGAGCTGCTGAATAAAAAACTAAATAACTCAAAAACCAATTGCAATTTGTCTCAGAATATCCCTCTCTACATCACCCTAAAAGTTATTTTAAAAGTGAACAACCCCTTTAACTTCTCCTTTTTTTGTTTACACCCAGAATGCTTTGCAGCGGGAGGTTCAGAGTTAGAAAGCTTAGGCACAGCGGTGCTGATGTAAGTTTAGGAGACAGAGGGAATGATAAAGCAATTAATTAATTGTGGCCATAAAGTGAGATGTGTAACGTGAGAACGAAATCAGTTAGAGACATATTTTGTAAAAAATAAGAATGTACCAGTGCATTATACTCATTTAGAAAAGTAGTGTTACAGGCTGATTTATTGAATATCTCTGCAAAAACCCAAATAATCCCTCCCTTCTCTTTCACTTGCTGCTCCCTGAATTCCCAGGCTGTGCACTCAGCTCACTGCACTGTAGGACAGGAACCAATCAGTAGCTAGCAGGACCTGATAGGGAACTGAAGCCTGTCTGTGCTTGTGTGACTGCAGGGCTGTGATTGGCTGTCCTCCTCCTACTGTGCTTCTGGCAGGGACCGTTAGGACACGCCCACCCCTCATTTAAAACACAGACAGGGACCAGAGAACATCTATAGGGAACTCTAATAAAGGGGCTATTTTTAAAGATAATATTAATTTTTAGCACCATGTAAAAGCAACACCATATATTACTTATAATTGTCTAAAAAATTTGGGTTTTTTCATTTATTCTATATGTTTCCTTTAAGGGCAACTTGCGCTAAATGTGCAGCAATAAAACTGTAACCAATATAATTGTAATGCCTTTATTAACAGCTTAAAGGACCAGTAACATCAATTTTTTTTTTTAAACAAATCCTTTGTAAAGATCGAAAAAAAAACACCAACACAAATTAAACTTTAAAATCACAAAGTCTTTATTAAGAAATAACTTACCGAAACTCCGCTTGCGCTCCTCTTCAGAAAAAGCGGCCATCCATCTTGCGGGGCTCGATTTCTCCTTCCTGGTTATCTCCTATAAGGAAGGCAGGGAGGAGAAATCGAACACCGCACGATGGATCACCTAATCGCTTTCTGAAGGGGAGCGCAAGTGGAGATTCGGTAAGTTATTTCTTAATAAAGACTTTGCGATTTTAAAGTTTAATTTGTGTTGGTGGGGTTTTTTTTCGATCTATACAAACAAATTTATTTAAAAAAAAAAAAAAACTGATGTTACTCGTCCTTTAACTGCTTGTTATCAAGGGTGGGAATGGGGGGCTCTTGTCAGTAGGCTGTTGTGGGAAATGGGGAAACAATTGCACCAGGGTGCCAGGCTTTGTTGTAAGTGGCAGTTGCCAGGCCGTATGGAAACTCCCTCCCATGTGTATCAATAGACTACCTGGAAGGAGCTGAAGGACAACTCGAAGAAGAGTTTGATGTAGCGCAGGACGCCCTTTGCATGTTCATCGGTGATAAATGCGAAGATGATCTCGTGGGTGCCCAGCAGGGGGATCAGGGTCAGAGTGGACTTGGCCAACCTAAAGTCACGGCAAGAAGAACAAGACAATCAGCTAGTGTTGGTCGGATACATTTGTCAGGCATGGATTGGCAGCAAATTTCTGCATTTCTCCGCCCGCGAAAGCTTTCGCGAAACTGCGAATTGCTGCGCGCATAAAAATTGTCGCGTGTCACAATTATACGGATGCTCATTGACTTTCATGCACTCGGACAAACTAGCCAAGAGTATAAAAATTGTCACGCGTCAAAATTATTTTTGGGATTCGTGAATATTTTACGTTTCGCTAATTATTCGATGAAGCAAAATGGGACAGATCCGCCCATCACTACAATCAGCAGTTGGGTCTTTATACAGACGCCCCTCAGCAGGGCACATACATCTAAATGGCATTTCTGGCCTACTGGGACAATGTTCTGCAATTGTCATTTCTTGTACTAAACCTGAAACTGAAGTCGCTTTCCAATTTCCTGGTTCTGCCGAGTCGATGTTTGAGGAGGAACAGGTAGTACAACAAATTAGCAGATCACAGTCCAAGCCTCCTATATTATGAGCTGCTCATTATCACAAAGGCTGCAGCTTGGGGGAGTGGGGCTGTTTATACAGAGCTCCATTTATACAAACTAAGCTGGAGTCAGGGGGCGTTAAAAGTTGCCTTGATTGAAATGTGGCCCCACGTCTTGCTTGTACCACTTTGCTGTCCCACTTGCTGCATAGAGAGCACTCAGCACTTTTTTCATTGCAGAATGACACCCAATGCCCAACTAGTGGCCGTTCAGCCAGTTACACTGTGGAACTGACAGGGAGAGCAATGGAAAGCAGGTTTGTAGTTCATCAGTTGCAGTACCACTTCCCTCCACTTTCAGCTATTCCCATAGGGCTGCAATAGAACAGCGCCACTGTCTGATAATCAGAGCACTTGTCCCACTCTCCTATTCAGGCCCCTTTGGATATTCAGATATTTCAGCCTCCATGAATCAGACAAGTAAAGGGCAAATTAACATAGAAACTAATAAAGAGAAGGAGAATTCAGCAATAAACACAGAGAAGAGCAATGAATGTCACCAGGGAGGGACGGCAGCTCTGCCCCGAAATATCATCCTGGTTCCGAAATAGTAACTGCACATTAACTGAGAGGAACAGGAGATGTAACGTCTGTTTATTAGGCATGATACACGGGGAGAGAAACAGCAGTGTATCATTGTTATAACTGCACTTTATTTACAGACATGGAGGAGTTTCTTAATCTTTGTAATCTTCTACTGATACTAAATACCTGTACTACAGGGAATTGACAATCTCAGGCCTGTTCTGCTGAATTGTGCTTAGTACAGGGGAATACCTATGCTGCCATAGTTTTATGGGATCTCTCTGTACAGACTATGAGCAAATTTAGGGGCTGTTCCTGCTGAATTGTGCTTAGTACAGGGAATACCTATGCTGTCATAGTTTTATGGGATCTCTCTATACAGATTATGAGCAAATTTAGGGGACTGTTCCTGCTGAATTGTGCTTAGTACAGGGAATACCTATGCTGTCATAGTTTTATGGGATCTCTCTATACAGATTATGAGCAAACTTAGGGGACTGTTCTGCTGAATTGTGCTTAGTACAGGGAATACCTATGCTGCCATAGTTTTATGGGATCTCTCTGTACAGATTATGAGCAAATTTAGGGGACTGTTCCTGCTGAATTGTGCTTAGTACAGGGAATACCTATGCTGCCATAGTTTTATGGGATCTCTCTGTACAGACTATGAGCAAACTTAGGGGACTGTTCCTGCTGAATTGTGCTAAGTGCAGGGGAATACCTATGCTGCCATAGTTTTATGGGATCTCTCTGTACAGACTATGAGCAAACTTAGGGACTGTTCCTGCTGAATTGTGCTTACTACAGGGAATACCTATACTGCCATAGTTTTATGGGATCTCTCTGTACAGACTATGAGCAAATGTAGGGGGCGGTTCCTTCCTATTAGAGGTATGACTATGAAAAACAACTCTTGGACAATGCTCACTGGGCTTCAAACCATGTCCCAGGCTGGATACTTGTGACTGGATTATAGAACAAGAGGAGTGTGAGTCAGTAGCACCGATATAAAAGCATTATATTTCCATTTGAATAATTGACGAATAATTGGAGGTACACTTGCCCTTTAGTTCTAGGAGCACGCGATTTTATTTCACTTCCCGCCCGTTCTACTCTGTGTCCCAGAGAGAATAACTGCACTCGTATATTGAGCACTAACTCCCAGGATGCACCGCTGGGTGGCTGCTGCTGCCTGTCCCGGAATACTAATATGCGCATTAAGGCAGCTAATTGTACCAAGAGTGAAGCTCACACCCGGCAGCAATTATGATGGTCACTTTGTACTGATGAAATGGCCACGGTGGGTTAATAAATAGGGTGTTTAACTACCAGAGCCGCTTATCTATCAATAAACTCAGTCCAGGGATCCAACCCAATTGTTCCTGTAGTGTAAGATCTAGGGACACTGATATCCGCCGCCTGCAGCCAATCCCATCCCTGAGATTCATTCCCTCGTTTCCATCCAAACCCACTGTCTGTCTGGCACCGCCCAGACTTTATTAACTCTTCAGGGGCTCTCGCTCTTCACCCTTACAGAACTGCTGTACATCCGTACTCCTACACCAGATAACAGCTTTAACAGTCTGGCCACTCATTCGTTTTTCTTTAATGGAACAGTAACACCAAAAAATAAAGTAATGAAAATATAATGTACTGTTGTGTTGCACTGGAACAACTGGTGTGTTAGTGGCAGATGCTCTACTGAAGAACCCCATTGTATTGTATAGAGTTATCTGTTATCTGCTTTTCAGCTTTGAATGGCTGCCCCCATGGCTACACAGCAGCTTGTTTATATAAACTATGGTAGTACTTATCTGTTATCTACTGTGTATCCTGTGCTTGAATATCTGCCCCCATGGCTACACAGCAGTTTGTTTATATAAACTATAGTAGTACTTATCTGTTATCTACTGTGTATCCTGTGCTTGAATGGCTGCCCCCATGGCTACACAGCAGCTTATTTATATAAACTATAGTAGTACTTATCTGTTATCTACTGTGTATCCTGTGCTTGAATGGCTGCCCCCTTGGCTACACAGCAGATTGTTTATATAAACTATAGTAGTACTTATCTGTTATCTACTGTGTATCCTGTGCTTGAATGTCTGCCCCCATGGCTACACAGCAGCTTGTTTATATAAACTATAGTAGTACTTATCTGTTATCTACTGTGTATCCTGTGCTTGAATGGCTGCCCCCATGGCTACACAGCAGCTTGTTTATATAAACTATAATTGTCTCTCTAAAGCAAACACACCAGCTTTACCAGTGCAGCACATCGATACATTATATTTTCATTGTTTGGACACTTTCATTTTTTGGTGTTACTGTTCCTTTAATTAGCTCTGGGGAACTGGTCGGAGTTGGCCAGGGAAGCCTGGGAGTTATTATTTGCAGCAAGTAGTGATGAGCGAATTTATTTAACAGGTATGGTTTCGCTACAAAATTCCATACTTCGCCACCTGCAATTTTTTTCGAAAAACTGCAAAATTTCTCAGCAGAAAAATTAGCTGCAACAAAAAAGTTGCCGCAGTAAAACTGTTGCAGAGACAAAAAAAGTCACCTTAAGAAAAAACTCCCGTTGACTTTAATGCAGTTGGAGTGAGAAAAATTGTTGCATGCGTAAAATTTGTTTAATTTTTCAGCGAAGCGAAACAGGACAGATTCGCTCATCGCTAGCAGCTAGTCTCTTCCCCCCGAGACTCCCACAAGGAATGTGACCAATAAATGAAATGAAATCTAGGATAGAATGAAAACAATATGGCAGCTCCCACCCATATGCATGTGCATGTCCTGTTGCCTAACGGACAGCTGTAACAGCCAATGAGGGAACGGCTTCTCACTCACCTGCATTTGGTGTCGGTTCTGCACATGAGGTTGGCCTGCAGTTTGGAAATGATGATACAAATCACTCGGATAAAGATCACAAAATTCACCTGAAAGGACATAACACATGAGTTTCCTTAAAGGGGAACTATACCCTCGTGTCTGTGAGTAAATGAGGTTCTGGGGAAGCCATGGCTAAGTACCTAAGTACCATGGCATAGTATATTTATCAAAGAGTGAAGTTAGAGGTCGCCACAGTCCTCTAGAGTGAAATTCCGCCACTCTCCATTCATTTCTATGGGAATTTATCAAAGGATGAACTTTTACTTTCATCCATTGATAAAAGCTCTTTTAAAATTCCCAAAGAAATGAATGGAGAGTGGCGGAATTTCACTCTAGAGGACTGTGGCGACCTCTAACTTCACTCTTTGATAAATATACCCGAATACCTATATACAATGAGAAGCACAGTAATGCCTCCTGGGGGGTCCGACAGGGTTTTTAAAGGGATACTGTCATAGGAAAAAATGTTTTTTCCAAAACACATCAGTTAATAGTGCTGCTCCAGCAGAATTCTGCACTGGAATCCATTTCTCAAAAGAGCAAACCGATTTTTTTATATTTAATTTTGAACTCTGACTTGGGGCTAGACATATTGTCAGTTTCCCAGCTGCCCCCAGTCATGTGACTTGTGCTCTGATAAACTTCAGTCACTCTTTACTGCTGTACTGCAAGTTGGAGTGATATCACCCCCCTCCCTTCCCCCCCCCAGCAGCCTAACAACAGAGCAATGGGAAGGTAACCAGATAGCAGCTCCCTAACACAAGATAACAGCTGCCTGGTAGATCTAAGATCAGCACTCAATAGTAAAATCCAGGTCCCACTGAGACACATTCAGTTACATTGAGTAGGAGAAACAACAGCCTGCCAGAAAGCAGTTCCATCCTAAAGTGCTGGCTCTTTCTGAAATCACATGACCAGGCAAAATGACCTGAGATGCACCTACACACCAATATTACAACTAAATACACTTGTTGGTTCAGGAATGACATGTTATATTGTATAGTGAATTATTTGCAGTGTAAACAGTGTCATTTAGAAATAAAAACGACATCATAAAAATCATGACAGAATCCCTTTAAGAAATTAAATCAGATGCTACTCAGTGTCACTAGTACAAAAGCGGCAATTACACAATTGTATTTTCCTCTAGAACACCCACTAATGGGACCCCTGCGGGTTACATAGTTACATAGTTACATAGTTACATAGTTAAATTGGGTTGAAAAAAGACAAAGTCCATCAAGTTCAACCCCTCCAAATGAAAACCCAGCCCCATACACACACCCCTCCCTACTTTTAATTAAATTCTATAAACCCATATCTATACTAACTATAGAGCTTAGTACCACAATAGCCTTTGTATTATGTCTGTCCAAGAAATCATCCAAGTCCCTCTTATAGTCATTAACTGAATCAGCATCACAACATCACCCGGCAGTGCATTCCCCAACCTCACTGTCCTGACTGTGATGAACCCCCTACTCTGTTCCTTTAAATGAAACTTCTTTTCCTCTAGTCTGAAGGGGAGGCCTCTGGTACGGTGATTCTCTTTATGGGTAAAAAGGTCCCCTGCTATTTGTCTATAATGTCCTCTAATGTACTTGTAAAGTCTAATCATGTCCCCTCACAAGCGCCTTTTTTTCCAGAGAAAACAACCCCAACCTCGTCAGTCTCCCCTCATAATTTAACTCTTCCCTCCCTCTAACCAGTTTAGTTGCACTTAGTCTCTGCACTCTCTCCAGCTCATTTATATCCCTCTTAAGGACTGGAGTCCAAAACTGCCCCCATACTCCAGATGAGGCCTCACCAGGGACCTATAAAGAGACATAATTATGTTTTCATCTCTTGAGTTAATGCCCTTTTTTATACAAGACAGAACTTTATTTGCTTTAGTAGCCACAGAATGACACTGCCCAGAATTAGACAACTTCTTATCTACAAAGACCCCAAGATCCTTCTCATTTAAGGAAACTCCCAACACACTGCCATTTAGTGTATAACTTACATTTATATTATTTTTGCCAAAGTGCATAACCTGCATTTATCAACATTGAACCTCATTTTCCAGTTTGCTCCCCAGTTTCCCAACTTAGACAACTCAGGGTTATCTATCACATGGGGGGCATCTATATCTGCCCATCTGTTCCATATGGAGTTACTTATAGTAATAAAACTGCAAAACTGATGCTGTGCAATGGGTATCAACATGGCACCAACCTGTGCTCCACCCATTTATATACACAGAGATCAGTACTAAGCGTTGGGCAGCTCCGGGGTGGGGCAAATCTTTCTAACCAATAGACATACTCCACATACAGCTTCTATGTGAAACCCAAAGGAGTAGCCCCCTTAGAAATAGCTTTGTGGGAATAAAAGTGACCAGTGAAACACCAGTTTACTATCCAATCAAACAGTTGAACAGGAGCGGGTCCAGGAACCCGTACCCGACCCAGACCCGCATTTTTACCCGCTTGGACCCGTTACCCGACACCACAAATACCTTATCTGCAACCTGCGACCCGCTGACCATCAAGAATCAGGAAGTGCTGTCATTGTAAACTGGAAGTGACATCATCAGAAGTAGGCGTGATCAGAAAAAAGGAGTAAAAATCGCTATTGAGAAGACCCGCGGTCCGACCGGCCGACCCGCGTCTATACCCGCACCTGGAACTTGCAGGCAACCTGCGGGTAATCAACCCGCTGCAGGCTGTGCTGTGATTGGCCGAGACAAGGCTACAATTTCCTCCTATCCCAGACTTTATAGATATTGTAGATTGGGAACTAGAATCTTTTTTCTTCTTCCAACCAACTTACCCCGATGGCCATAAGGATCGGGAGGCGAATGATCAGCCAGTAATTCATGTTGTAGTTGCGAGTCCAGCAGCTGGAGGGAGAGAGAAGTGTATTATTTGGGGGTAACACTATGTGGTTATATATAATGGTGAAATATATTTCTCACATTGGCGGCAATTTTACTACAATCCCTATCCTCCCGCCCACTTTTAGCCCTGACCCCGCCCACTCACGTCCCCTTCCTCGTCGCAGGTAAGAGAGTGGCTGGGGAGGAAGGTTTTTTATTTGCAAAGAGGAAACAGTCCGGCCCCCTTGTTCCCCGGGCCCCCCTGTGACTGCGGGGACTACACACTGCAAGGCTCCCATTGTGCACTGCACCCACAGTGGGGTTTATTTATAAAAATTGGGCAGATTTGCACCCGAGCAGTTACTCATGGCAACCAATCAAACTTATGGTTTTATTGTTTGACCTGCAGCTGACTGAAAAAAAGCTGATCACTGGTTGGTTGCTATGGGTTACTGCAAATTTGCCCAGTGTATATAAATGAGCCCCAGTGTGATGTTATGCGCCATTAAGGGGGTGTAAGTGAACCCTGTGTCCTGCATGAGTGCCCCCCTTGATGACGTGCAGACTTGCATAGTGTTGCAACTGCCCTGCAGCTTTGGGGGGAACCCTGGCATTATAGGAAACAAATGACAGATTTCGGGGAGGTTATCGCTCTCGTTACACGAGGCTCATAAAATCTGATGAGAAATCCCAAATTTTTCTTCCCTGCGCCCAACGGAACTGTTCATATGGCAGTAAATATCAGTCTTATATGGAGCCTGGAATGTATTTCTCATTCATACCGACCCCCCCCCCCCCCGGCAGAGCCTGAGAATTTGCTTTGTCCTTTCACAGGAGAGAATTTGGGGAAGGAGAGTCTAAGCTAAGAGGATGGATCACGGACTCTGTTGCGCCTGACAAACCCGATGATACAATTTATTATCATCATTTATTAAGCGAATACTAATGAAACTATATTTTATCATTATCCCCAGCAGCTCTTTAACAGCAACAGAAGAAGCAGTGCAGGGAGCACATTCTCTGTATTCCATGCCCCCAACTGATCCCTGTACAGAGGGGATAGTAAAGCATTTTCTAATGTAAGGATTTACTTTGCCTTTGTAGCTGCTGTTACTGGCCGATTAGCTACTATACTCGTTTCCATATTCGTGGCAGAATGTATAGTTATGCAAATGAGCGCATTAGCCCATAATTTCCTATGCCAATATTTACACTTCATTATGCAAATGAGCATCACAAACGCACACTAATGGCTAATTAAGTGATTAGGTTACCAATTAGGCACATAATAACTGTGTTTTTGTGCAGCTTACTCGGAAAGCAGTGAATATCCTAACGATAACGAATATGGTGGCTCAGAGATGTAAAGAAATGATGGAGACATCTGCCCAGGCCCCTTCAGATCAATAGAACCGCCCTGAGCACTTGCTGTGCCTCGTTAGGGCCCCTTCTGAATATGTATGGCGGCAGCTCAGGAGATAATTATATGCCAATTACACTCACAGCTCTCATCTTCCTTGTCTCGGTGCTAATGTGCCCTTTAATGTGTCCTTGTACAAGTGTGGGAGGGGCCAAAAATCATTATGCAAAATTTAAATGTATATATACGTCTCAGGGATACTCTCTGTGAATCATTCATGTATTATAAGGGATAATACCTCTATCTGGATCTGAGATGCTGAGTATCACTCATGTATTATAAGGGATAATGTACCCCCTACTGTAAATGATAAGGATATTAGAACTCACTGAGGGGTTGTTCTGTGACCATATAAAGACACAAGGCTGCAGGCTGAGTTATACAGGGAACTCTGAGTATCACTCATGTATTATAAGGGATAATGTACCCCCTACTGTAAATGATAAGGATATTAGAAGTCACTGAGGGGTTGTTCTGTGTCCATATAAAGGCACAAGGCTGCAGGCTGAGTTATACAGGGAACTCTGAGTATCACTCATGTATTATAAGGGATAATGTACCCCCTACTGTAAATGATAAGGATATTAGAAGTCACTGAGGGGTTGTTCTGTGACCATATAAAGACACAAGGCTGCAGCCTGAGTAATACAGGGAACTCTGAGTATCACTCATGTATTATAAGGGATAATGTACCCCCTACTGTAAATGATAAGGATATTAGAAGTCACTGAGGGGTTGTTCTGTGACCATATAAAGGCACAAGGCTGCAGGCTGAGTTATACAGGGAACTCTGAGTATCACTCATGTATTATAAGGGATAATGTACCCCCTACTGTAAATGATAAGGATATTAGAAGTCACTGAGGGGTTGTTCTGTGACCATATAAAGGCACAAGGCTGCAGGCTGAGTTATACAGGGAACTCTGAGTATCAATCATGTATTATAAGGGATAATGTACCCCCTACTGTAAATGATAAGGATATTAGAAGTCACTGAGGGGTTGTTCTGTGACCATATAAAGGCACAAGGCTGCAGGCTGAGTTATACAGGGAACTCTGAGTATCACTCATGTATTATAAGGGATACTGTACCCCCTACTTTAAATTATAAGGATATTAGGATATTATATTTAGCCACATCCTATAGTTACCCAGATGTAGAAAAGTATGAGTATTGGGGATGCACCGAATCCAGGATTCTGTTTGGGATTCATCCTTTTTCAGCAGGATTCAGCCGAATCCTTCTGCCCAGCTGAAAATCATATTCAAATTAGGATTCAGTATTCGGCCAAATCTTTCGCAAAGGATTCAGGGGTTCGGCCGAATCGAAAACAGTGGATTCCGTGCATCCCAAATTAGTATATAAAGTGAAAGTATTAGTATGTTAGTATTAGAAGACTACATTGATTTGGTAGCTACCAACATCAAAACCAACATATTAATACTTTCTACATCTGGGTAACTATAGGATGTGGCTAAAAAGAAAGGGGTTGAACAAAGACATTAACGTTTCAAGCCAGATAAGACAGAGGGGAGGAATGACATCCCGTGAGTATCTGCTCAAGGTTAAAGACCAAACATGAACAAACCCATTGTCTTCATACAGGTACTTGACTATGGCCCAGGGGACGACAAACAGCATTGGAACACCTGGGGAGAAGTGAGAAAGAAAACTGTTCATTAAAGATGATGTTCATCTGATAACATTTCAGTAAGGCACAGACAATTCTTAGATATTTGCAGTTGGTCTATGTGGCTTTTGCATTCTCACTGTTTGTCCTGTAGCTCTCCCGGGTGTAGGTTACCCTAGCAACAAGGCAGAAGTCTGAATGCCACTCAAAGACAGATAAAAGGAAAGAGTTAGTAATGGCGGCTGTTGGCGCTGATCCCCATCAATGACCTATTCCTCTTTGGACTGACTTGTTTACTGGTTCTGCCCATTAGTGGCTCTTGGATTAGTGGTATAATAAAAGAGAATGCAGTTAGAAGCAATTTCCTATTACTTATTAAACAAACATACACAGTCGTATGAAAAAATTTGGGAACCCCTCTTAATTCTTTGGAGTTTTGTTTATCATTGGCTGAGCTTTCAAAGTAGCAACTGCCTTTCAATATATAACATGCCTTATGGAAACAGTAGTATTTCAGCAGTGACATAAAGTTTATTGGATTAACAGAAAATATGCAATATGGATCATAACTAAATTAGGTGCATAAATTTAGGCACCCAACAGAGATATTACATCAATAATTAGTTGAGCTCCTTTTGCAAATGTAACAGCCTCTAGACGCCTCCTATAGCCTTTGATGAGTGTCTGGATTCTTGATGTGGCTATTTTTGACCATTGGTCCATACAAAATCTCTCCAGTTCAGTTAAACTTGATGGCTGCTGAGCATGGACAGTCTGCTTCAAATCATCCCATAGATTTTCCATGATATTCAAGTCGGGGGACTGTGACGGCCATTCCAGAATATTGTACTTCTCCCTCTGCATAAATGTCTTTGTAGATTTCCAAGTGTGTTTAGGGTCATTGTCTTGTTGGAATATCCAACCCCTGCAGCGTAACTTGAACTTTGTGACTGATGCTTGAACATTATCCTGAAGAATTTGTTGATATTGGGTTGAATTCATCTGACCCTTGACTTTAACAAGGGCCCCAGTAGTCCCTGAACTAGCCACACAGCCCCACAGCATGATGGGACCTCCACCAAATGTGACAGTAGGTAGCAGGTGTTTTTCTTGGAATGTGGTGTTGTTCTTCCGCCATGCAAGGGGAGAACGTAGGGAATCAGACAAATCCTTCCCCTGTTTTTCTGTCTGTGACATCATCCAGCCCAGTTACAGGCTGGAGAGCCATCCGATTGGCTGGGCACCCCAGTGCATCCTTGGGAGAGGGGGGAGTGCCTGACTTTGGAGCCAAATGTGCAGGGTTTCCCTCAGTGCCTAGAAAGGGAATCCCTGCTGCAGCAGCTACAGAGAATCAGATCTGTGAAGAGTGACACGGCTGTTTAAAAGGAGTTTCCAGGAAGAAGAAGGAAAGGCTGTGTTTTGCGCTGCTGGAGAAAGTATATGAGCTTCAGGGTGAGTCAGTTCTCCTGCCTGTGGATACTTTGGCTACTGTGTGTTCCCCAGGGTGAGGACAGGTCTTGCTCGTGTACCTACCACGTGGGAGTGGCTACTACTTTCAAAGGGAAAGGTACCTTGGGGCAGGTAGCGCTACCTGGGGACATAAGAGCTCTTAGGGAAGGGGCATTGAACTGACTGGAGTGATTTTGCATTTATGTGTGGGACTGTGGCATTGAGAGACTGTGCCGGGGATTGATAGTCCACACAGGTTCACCAGGCTAAAAGCTATATTGTGTGATTTGCATTTACAGTTACTAAATACAGTTTACATAAAGTTTATATGTGTTTTATTGCAAACTGTGTTTCTATTTTTCCTAGTGGAAATCCCCTGAGGTGTGCTCCTCAGTGTTCCCTAGGTGGAGGCACTGCGCTGTAAATCCCAGTTCCCAGTACTTTTCATACACAAAAGGAGCCCTGGATTGCCAAGGGTTAATTGCTATTTAAAGAGACAGTAACCAAATTAGGGTTATAGTGTATTAACGTTAGGGATACACCGAATCCGGGATTCAGTACAGTATGCAGCTAAATCAAATACTTAAAGTCATGTGACTCTTTGTCACATAACCGAGGAAGCAAAAAACATTTTTTAACCATGTACTACGTATGCAAATCTCTTTCACCCTTCCTGCCCCTAATTTGAATATTCGAATTATTTGGTTCGGTATTAGGCCACAATTTTCATGACAGATTCGGGATTTGGTGCATCCCCAAGTAATGTACATCCTGAATGACCCCCCAAACAAAATACATGGACTGGGAAAAAGTTTGCAACTGGCTGATATTTCACCAGCCTAACTGGTAAAATACCAGATATGGCAAGGGTTAGTGTTACAAATTGCTGGTAAAGTTGGAATCCTTAGTTCAGCCTTCGGCCTGTGCCGACTCTGCCCCCCCCCACTCCCAGTCCCACCCACCTCTTTCACCTTACGCCTTGCTCCTCAGGATTGGCTGCCAGAGTCACAGCTCTGCCCCTATTTGAATCATAGTCCCACCCCTCTCACATTATAGTCTCACCTCCACGTCATTGACCGGTAAGGGGATAGCTAAAAGGTGGCAATTCACTTTGTGGATTCTGGCAAATGTCAGAAGAGCTGATGTAAGACCCCTGTGGTGTGTATGATTTGTGCTTGAAATCCCAGGGCTATGATGTATCTCAAGATGGCCATACACAGAGCAATGTTGCCAAACAAGTGGATCTCTCCCCGATATTTCCACATTGAGGTGAATGATATTGGACTGATCCGATCATGGACATCAGATCAGAATGGAGGCAATAAGGGAGGTTGGATCACGGGACCCCATCAACGGACAGATGCGGCCGCGATCCGGCAGGATTTTTTTACCCTGCCTGATCGACATCCGCACGACTTACGGGCAGATATTGATCGGGAGCGCCTGTCAGATGGCTCCACACACGGACCAATAAGTTGCCGACTTTATCGGCCCGTTGCGGGGGCCTTTAGTCCAAACCTGATACCCCCGGACACCCGAGGTGCCATATATGCCCATACATCATGGTGAAAAGGTGACTGCTGGACTCCAGGGCTTGTGTGGATAATTTCAGATGGGGTGTTAGACTGGGCTGTACCATTAGCTGGGGGGGGGGGTTATTTTATATGTAATGACAGTGCGCATGAAATTACAACTAAGAATGTTAGTAATTTTAATCCTGGGGCACCAGCTCTTTCTGTCCTATTATCTTTGTGTTCTCTCTGCTGTAGCAGAGCCATACAGTGATAAAGTATCATTGCCGGCTCCATTTGTAATTAACGTTGGGAGCTCGTTCTCCGCAATCATTCACACGAGCTGGTGCCACAGCCGGGACACCGTGTTCTTGCCGTGCGTTTTCCTGGGGCTCCATGAAATAAACTCACATTCGTCTAAACACAAGTTTTACATCATTTTGACAAGAAATTTGTTTTTTTTCTGCAGGTTGAAAAGTTTTGTTTTTTTCTCTATTGAAACAAATATTCCTGTTGGATTTACTAAAGTATCAGCGGCCGCTCTGGGACGGAGGAAACCAGTAGAAGCTTTGGGCCAGTTTGCTTATGAACTTTCTTGCATGATGGATCCTCACAAGGGTCTCCTATAGTGAATTTGGGGCAGTTCGGCTAAAGGGAAAACTTCAGGAAATGTCTGAAAAGCAGAAGGTTTTGTTTCTTTCTCTTATTTGCATCTCAAAATCTCTCCTAGTGAGCACTTGCTTTCTGTTTATCAGTAGCCCTCGTCCTACCTCAGAACTCTTTGTATCATACGCCCCTATCATTATTCCTGAGCCTGTTTCCTTTGGGTCAATAGTTCTATTTTTCTCTTTTTTACCCATGCACTGTTATCCAATATTTATGTACTGCTGATAGGTCCATACAGTGCTCTCCTCCCCATCAGTCCCTTCTCCAGAGGTGCTTACAATCTAAGGTCCCTATCACATTCCCATCAGTTAGATTGTTTCAGGAGTCAGAGACACCACTGCAGAGAACAGAAAGAGACAAACAATGCCAGACTCAATACCCAACTCAATAGTTGCACTATAAACCCCTCGAAAATGAAGAATGCATGGATATAGGGAAAGGTGCTTAGAGTTCAATTGCTTCAGGAGTCAGAGCCAGCAGTGCAGAGAAACAGACAGACACAATTAATGGATATTGGGGAGTTGGACAGAATTATATTTTCTTTCATTAGGCGCAAATCTGTTTGTGCTGGTACTTCCCTTTTAAACCACTACTGGTCTCAGAACTGCAGTTTTCTCTGATATGATTGTGTGTATTTCAGTGCTTTGACATTAAATGTAAGGAACCAACACACAGACACACACTTTGCCCCTACTCATCACTTTACCCCCATAAAATCCTATTTTTCTTTCTTTAATGAAAAAGAAACCTATCTCCAATATACTTTAATTAAAAAATGTGTACTGTTTTTATAAGAAACCTGACTGTATGCAATGAAATTCTCCCTTCATTTACTGCTGTGGGTAGGAATTGTCAGACGGTCCCTAACTGCTCTGCAGGGAAACAATCATACTTATGTACAGCAGGGGGAGCCCCCGCCTTACTTCCCAGCCATGCAGAACTCAAGCAGCTTTGTTTATGACAATCCCTAAGCAGCCCAGACCACACTGAGCATGTGCACAGTCTTAGTCTTGCAAAGATGTATAACAAAGTTACAAGATGGTGACCCCCTGTGGCCAACTTTGAAAGCATAAATCATTTGTTTGATTAGGCTTGTGGTGCAGTAAGTTCATGTTTATATTTAGTATACAAAATACAGCATTTCTAGCCTTATTCTATTTTAGACTTTACATGCCCTTTAAGCCCCAATTGCTCTCAATATTCCAGTGAGAGATAAAAGCTTCCCTTTATCCCCCTCACTTGGATCATTATTTCTTTTCTTCTCAGAGCCATTCAAAACTACATTAACTCTCAATGAGCCCCATTTTCAGCAGGTAAAAGCTCAGTACCGGCACTTTCATTCTGGAGATACAGCCTACGTGGTAGAAACTACTGTATTTATTACAGAAATCACCATAGTTGCCTATTTACCTGCAGTGCCAGATAATACACAGATAAGGAACGGAATGAGCCCCAGATCGGACATTATTTGTGGAGTCAATTTGTATTTTTGGTCCCCCAGACTATGGGCAGACAGACACCTCTTCCATAGCAACCCACTGTCCTGTCTCTATAATGCCCACTGACCCATAGAAACCTCTTGGGGGGGAATTAACGACCAGTCTGACCCAGGATGGAGCCACAGGAAACTGTAGTGAGACCTTGACTAGTGAGTCCGTATTACAAAAACTCCCATAGGTATAGAGATCCCATAATGGGGTGGGGTATGGCACAAGGAAGGACGGGTGGGGTAGTAGAAGAAGTGGAGAATGAGGAAGGAGAAGAAATTGAAATAAGGATTAATATGGGCAATGCAGACAAAAAGATCAATGATATCATGAATGTTTTGACAGCGCACAAGGATGTCTTCATCAGGACCAAACTTGGACGGAGATTCAAAATCAGGACACTTCAGATTGCATCAGAGTTTTTCCATTTTTGTAATTCAATGGGGGGGAGAAAAGTAGAGGTCCCTTGTTAGAGATGCACCTGCCATACACTTCATGGAAAGAAGGGCACCTAGTACTGGTTACTACTTGTACAGGATCTTTAAGGGCACATAATGGAATCTGTTAGCAGGGGCATAAATTGCATCGCCAGCAAAGTATATTTCTGGACATCACCACATTGTGTGGCCCAGCAAACTCTCTTTCAGGTAAATAAGAAGGGATAACCCAGGTTACATTTATAGATACATCATGCATTCCTCCCAACTGTCCCGTTTTTCGCGGGACAGTCCCGATTTTGACAGCTCAACCGGCAGTCCCGGGTTTGTTGCTGAAATGTCCCGACTTTCTCTTTGATCTCCTGCGCTGAACAGCCAGAAAAAGATCCAAGGGGAAGTAAAGTCTAAAATAGAATAAGACTAGAAATGCTGTATTTTGTATACTAAACATAAACTTACTGCACCAGAAGCCTAATAAAACAAATGATTTATGCTTTCAAAGTTGCCAAGAGGGGATCACCATCTTGTAACTTTGTTATACCTCTTTGCAAGACCAAGACTGTGCACATGCTCAGTGGGATCTGAGCTGCTTAGGGATGGTCATAACAGCACAAGTCAAATAATATCTGCCAGAAGCCGATACAGCAAGACTGATTAATAATCAGAATATACAGACTGCACTGGCTCCTGTGTTGTCATGTAATCTAATGTGGATTTTATAGTTTTTGTATTGTTTAATACAAACTTTCTCCAACTCTGCAGAACCAGTGTCTGCAGCAAAATAATCCTCCAAATAGAATCCCAGTTTATCTGTTTAAATCTGGCTCCGTGATCTTTGTCCCTGCAGCTGGAGTTGGAAACAGTAAAGGGGATGTAAAGGCAAAAATAAAATCCAATACAAATATCTACACAGTCGCCGACTGCTCTACAGGGAAACAAACAAAGCTGCTTGAGTTCTGCATGGCTGGGAAGTAAGGCGGGGGCTCCCCCTGCTGTTCATAAGTATGATTGTTTCCCTGCAGAGCAGTTAGGGACCGTCTGACAATTCCTATCCACAGCTGTAAATGAAGGGAGAATTTCACTGCATACAGTCAGGTTTCTTATATAAACAGTACACATTTTTTAATTAAAGGAAAACTATACCCCCAAAATGAATACTTAAGCAACATATAGTTTATATCAAATTGAATGACATATTAAAGAATCTTACCAAACTGGAATATATATTTACATAAATATTGCCCTTCTACATCTCTTGCCATGAACCACCATTTCGTGACTCTATCTGTGCTGCCTCAGAGATCACCTGACCAGAAATACTACAACACTAACTGTAACAGGAAGAAGTGAGGAAGCAAAAGGCAGAACTCTGTCTGTTAATTGGCTCATGTGACCTTACATGTGGTTTGTATGTGTGCACAGTGAATTGTACGATCTCAGGGGGCGGCCCTTATTTTTTAAAATGGCAATTTTCTATTTATGATTACCCAACGGGACATACTACTAAAAAAGTATATTATTATGATAATGGTTCATTTACATGAAGCAGGGTTTTACACATGAGCTGTTTTACTTAGTATCTTTTAATAGAGACCTACATTGTTTGGGGGGTATAGTTTTCCTTTAAACTATATTGGAGATATGTTTCTTTTTCATCAAAGTAAAAATGGGATTTTATTTTTTTGCCTTTACGTGCCCTTTAATTGGCTTGTGGCAGAGAGCCCAGAAAATGCAGCATGTGCACTTAGATACATTTGTAACAATTAAAGATAAGCAAAGAAACAATTGTAACGATTTAAGAAACTGTAGCAAAACTGTAATAACATAAATTTCACAGCGGTATCGGACTGGCCCACCGGGATACCAGAAAAAGAATCGGTATTCTTATACCGATTTACCAGGGAAGAATCGGTAACTGCAGAAGGAAATGACAGATTAAATGCCGGTGGATTTATGGTGAACGCCGCTCTGTTGGTTCCCAGCAACACTCGGCAGAAAGTCTCATTGCAGCAGAAATGCCCCTCGGAGACATTCAGATCATTAATGATACGAATTACTTGTGCCTCTCAGCCCCTGCTCTTTATATTAATGGGCCGAGCAGCCTCCCATCATTTATTCAGCAGCTGTAGGTTTAATCCCTGTACATAAAGCAGAGCCCTGAGCTGATCCAATAGAACCTGCCTCTCGGCCCAAATCAGATTCCGTTGTACAAGATACAAGTTTGGGTCATTTTGTCTTTTCACACAACAGGATTCATTGTAACCCGAGAGGCAATGACTGATCAGAACAACCCCAACGGGTTTATTTCATCAAATTTTGCACAATACAGTCCAACCCTGGGGAGACAAACATTAAATAAATAAATATACATTAAGAGACACAAGAGAAAGAAGATCCTTGTCCATTAGAGCTTACAATCTAAACTGTACGATTATCCTTTAAAATCAGAAAAAGGCAGGTTCCCCTGGAGTCACTTTACTAAGGACCTTAAAGGGGATATAAAACCAAAAAACACCATTTTGTCTGTCATTACAAATGCTATTAAAGTTATGTGAAAATGGAATCACAATTGAAAGCCCTGTCTGGCACTTTCTGTTCTCTGCACTGCTGGTTTTGGCTTTTCAACAGTCGCCTGAAAATGCCTCGCCAGGCTTTTTCAGGCGACTGTTGAAAAGCGCATCGCCTCGTGTGGTTAGCACAGGCGTTTTTACATAGGCGCCCATACAAAACTGTCGTCTGCGCCGGTCGCGGCGACTGGCGCGGCGCTTTGTCGCCGCGACCGCAAACGCGTGGCTATCTCCCCGTGTGGACTAGCCTTTAGGATTTTAGCACTCTTGGCGATTGTGGGGAGATTAGTCGCCCAGCAACAAATCTTCTCTTCTTCGGGCGACTAATCTCCCCAAATGCCTTTCCGCCGGCTAGAATGTGAATCACCAGTGGGATGGCACTCGGATCGCTTCGTTTTCCGAAGTCTCCTCATGAGGAAACTTCGGGCGAGTGCCATCCCGTGTGTGTCTGTGTCACTGTCAGGGCCGGATTTAACAAAGCAGTGCCCTAAGGCTGCACAATCCATACCCTTGCTGCTTCCGGTCGCGCCGCTCTGTGTCCGCAGGGTCCTAGCGCCGGCTGTGGCGCTCGCTGAGGCAGAAGAGCTGGGGAGTGTTAAGTCCCCAGTGCTTCAAAGACGCGGCTGGGCGGCGTGCCGCCCCAAAAATTTTGTCGCCCTAGGCCCGGGCCTATGTGGCCTGGTCACTGTGTGTGTCTGTGTGTCTTTGTGTGTTTCTGTGTGTGTGTCTGTGTCACTGTCTGTGTCACTGTGTGTCTTTGAGTATATGCAGTGGCGGAACTACCGGGGGAGCAGGGGGTGCGAACGGGCCCCCTCAGGGCCCCCGGCAGCCCGTGCGCCACTGAAAATGTGGCCGTACGGAGGGGGCGGGGCCTGGCTGCGCGCCCCGCACCAGGGCCCGCCCTCCTCTAGTGACGCTACTGTGTGTGTATGTGTCTTTGTGTGTGTGTCTGTCACTGTGTGTGTGTCTGTGTCACTGTGTGTCTGTCACTGTGTGTGTGTCTGTGTGTGTGTCTTTGTGTGTGTGTCTGTGTGTGTGTCTGTGTCACTGTGTGTGTGTGTCTTTGTGTGTGTGTCTGTCACTGTGTGTGTGTCTTTGTGTGTGTCTGTGTGTCCCTCCTGTAACAGGCAATTAATCCATTGGCACTGGATTAGCGTTTGTAACAGGAGGTAAATCAGTCCTATAAATACATGAAATACCTCATTCTGGGCTTGAAAGGAAGACACAATAAGGATAATGTGCCAGGGGCCCCCACAGGTACATTCACTCACACAGAAATAAATTGATTTTACTGACCCAGAACCACAACGGGTAGTGCAGAACTGGAACTGGGGTGAACGACTGCAAATTCTGTCTGGTCTCTTTATAGCAAATGGGCAAAGTCTGCCAAATATGTTGATTCTCTGGCACCAGCACTGAGCCCACATCAGCTTACTGGCTCTGTATAATGGCTTGTGGTGGAGAGAGGGCTATGTGTTAAAGGAGAACTAAACACTAACAATAAATGTGGCTAAAAACGGCATATTTTATATAGTGAACTTATTGCACGAGGCTAAAGTTTGAGCTTGTCAATAGCAGCAATGATCCAGGACTTCAAACTTGTCACAGGGGGTCACCATCTTGGAAAGTGTCTGTGACACTCACATGCTCAGTGGGCTCTGATTGGCTGTTGAGAAGCTAAGCTTAGGGCTCGTCACTAATTATCCAGCAGAAAATGAGCTTCCCTGGCTGTAATATAAGCTGATGCTACAGGTTTGCTGATTATTAAATTCTGATGCTAATTGCACTGGTTTCTGTGCTGCCATGTAGTAATTATGTGTATTAATTACTAATCAGCCTTATATTGTGACATTTCTATTCTAGTGTACTGTATATTGTGAGTGGGTCCCTAAGCTCAGTAAGTGACAGCAGCACAGAGCATGTGCAGTGAATCAGCAGAAAAGAAGATGGGGAGCTACTGGGGCATCTTTGGAGACACAGATCTTTAACGCTAAAGGGCTGTGGTTGCCTTGGGCTGGTACAGAAACACAAAACATAATGTGCAACATTTCTACCTACTTCTTTAGTTACACTTTACTTCTCCTTTAATGCTACAATTAATGGGGCATTCGTTATCCTGAAACCCATTATCCAAGGCTCCATTATGAAGAAATAATCCAAATCTTTAAAAACAATTTCCTTTTTCTCTGTAATAATAAAACAGTAGCTTGTACTAAGATATAATTAATCCTCACTGGAAGCAAAACCAGCCTATTGGGTTTATTTAATATTTACATGATTTTCTAGTAGACTTAAGGTATGAGGATCCAAATTACGGAAAGATCCGTTATCTGGAAACCCATAGAACTGTACAACAGAGGTAAATCTCTCGGGTGTCTTCTCCTCTGCTTTCCGCTCTTCTTCGATCTTCTGTAGGTGCAGAACTGGGTCACAGCCAGAAATGTTCCAGCAAAAAAGAGTTCCCCAAATGCACTGACTAAATCTTTTTTTCTAAAACATTTCCAGCCGGGATCCACCCCGGTCTTCACTAAATCCTCCCGGACTGGAGAGCACAGTGGGTCTTGCATGTGGGTAGCACTTGGGCCAATGTGATCCAATACAAATCCAGAAATGAGAGCAGAATTCCTTGCCTGGGGCAGAGCAGATTTTCACATCACATCAAAGTCTTTAATTATGGCCGGTGGCTTTTTGCTTGGCACAGAGCAACTGATGTCTGAGACCTGGGCACTCACACTGCGTAGGACACACATTAGAGATGTTCTTTCAATCTGAATAAAGTCTGATCCAGCTGGCACACACTCTGGGACTTGCTATGGGCTCTCACTTACATCTACTGCAGGCCGGCACAGATCAGAGGGCATTCTCATGGCTAAGTCTTGGCCCATTGTGGTGTAGACTGACTTGTAATTATCAAGCAATTGTTCTGAACTTGTTACACATCACATATTCCTGCCAAAACTTCACTGCCTACAAGACACATCACATATTCCTGCTGAGCCTGAACTCCATGTGTAACATTCTAAGTAATATTCTAAGTAGTGTTACTCGCAGTACATCAGTATCACAGTAAGTGCTACACAGTGACTTTCCTCCATGGGGCAAATTCACTAAGCGCCGAAGCGCCTAACGCTGGCGTCAATTCGCTAGTGTTACTTCGCACCCTTACGCCTGGCGAATTTTTGCAACGGTCGTAACTACGCAAATTCACTAATGCGCGCATTGTACTGAACGCTACCTTTTACGCTAGACTTCCTTCGCCACCTCAGACCAGGCGAAGCGCAATAGAGTAGATAGGGATTGCTTCAAAAAAAGTTAAAATTTTTTCAAAGTCCCAAAAAACGATGGCGTTTTTTCTATATTATGGGTGATAGGCTGAAAAAGATCGAAAACATTTTTGGGGCTCCCCCTCCTTCCCCCCTACATTTCCTAACTCATGGCAACTTAACTATACAGTGGGCACATGTGTAGGGCAAACTATCAATTTATTTGCAGTTTTGAAGGTTTCCCAGGCTTGTGTAGTGATGCTACATATTCCTCCATTGTAACTTCAATTTGGTCGCCGTATGTAAATTAACCATCATTAGCGTAAATTCGCTTTGCTTGGCGAATTAACGCTAGCGCAACTTCGCAACCTTACGCTTCCCCTGAGCACAACTTCAGATTTTAGTGAATTTGCGAAGCGTTGGCGAAAATACGCCTGGCGAAGTGCGGCGAAGTGCCGTGAAATGGACGCTGGCGCAACAACGATTCTTAGTGAATATCCCACCATGTCTATAGCTGGGAGTCTGGATTAAACAGGTTGGGCTGGAAAGTCTTTCCCCCCTGGACACATTTCTTGTCTCTCTCTGTGCACATCTCTCTGCCTCTACCTGGGCACCTGGGATCTGTTATTCCTAATTCCATGATTCTGCACTTTAAAGGGCATGTAAAGGCAAAAAAATAAAATCCCATTTTTACTTTCTTTATTGAAAAAGAAACCTATCTCCAATATACTTTAATTTAAAAATGTGCACTGTTTTTATAAGAAACTGACAGTATGCAGTGAAATTCTCCCTTCATTTACTGCTGTGGATAGGAATTGTCAGACGGTCCCTAACTGCTCTGCAGGGAAACAATCATACTTATGAACAGCAGGGGGAGCCCCCGTCTTACTTCCCAGCCATGCAGAACTCAAGCAGCTTTGTTTATGACGATCCCTAAGCAGCCCAGACCACACTGAGCATGTGCACAGTCTTAGTCTTGCAAAGATGTATAACAAAGTTACAAGATGGTGACCCCCTGTGGCCAATTTTGAAAGCATAAATCATTTGTTTGATTAGGCTTGTGGTGCAGTAAGTTCATGTTTATATTTAGTATACAAAATACAGCATTTCTAGCCTTATTCTATTTTAGACTTTACATGCCCTTTAAGGAAGGGCCCCAGGAATTTTGGATAAGAAATCCAATGCTGTAGTCTCACAATAATTTTTAATTTGTTAATGTAAAATGCATTTAGAAGGAACACACATGAATAAAGCACCTGAAACTGCTGGAACATTCCCAAGACTTCGGTTGCATTGTACCAGTATTAGTTTAGTAGGTACCCGTTATTATGGTCGGGTTCTGGTGGGGGAAACACTGACTAATCAGGTGCCAGTCATTCTGGGCTAAACTCCCCAGGTTGTGTTGGTGATTATCCTTCCCCACTGCCCAACACAGAGCTTAATGGGATTCTGTCATGATTTTCATGATGTCGTTTTTATTACTAAATGACACTGTTTACACTGCAAATAATTCACTCTACAATATAAAATGTCATTCCTGAACCAACAAGTGTATTTAGTTGTAATATTGGTGTGTAGGTGCATCTCAGGTCATTTTGCCTGGTCATGTGATTTCAGAAAGAGCCAGCACTTTAGGATGGAACTGCTTTCTGGCAGGTGGTTGTTTCTCCTACTCAATGTAACTGAATGTGTCTCAGTGGGACCTGGATTTTACTATTGAGTGTTGTTCTTAGATCTACCAGGCAGCTGTTATCTTGTGTTAGGGAGCTGCTATCTGGTTACCTTCCCATTGTTCTTTTGTTTGGCTGCTGGGGGGGGGGAAAGGGAGGGGGGAGATATCACTCCAACTTGCAGTAGAGCAGTAAAGAGTGACTGAAGTTTATCAGAGCACAAGTCACATGACTTGGGGCAGCTGGGAAATTGACAATATGTTTAGCCTCATGTCAGATTTCAAAATTGAATATAAAAAAATCTGTTTGCTCTTTTGAGAAATGGATTTCAGTGCAGAATTCTGCTGGAGCAGCACTATTAACTGATTCATTTTCAGATAATTTTCATTATCCCTTTAATAACGGCTTTACTGTGTGTTTGGGGTGACAGCGAGGAATAGAAAATAATCACATAATTGGCAGAATAATGAGGATAACAGCACTACTCTGTAGCACTTACTTGCTCTCTGCACAGCAGCTTCAATATTAGCCTCCCCTATAGGAAACTCAGGCTGGGTAAAGAGGGGACAAGGGGGTCCATACCCATTGTTACTCATCATTTAGATTCCCAACTATTGGCGCACGTAGAACAGGGCTGTAGATTTCCCCCTTTAGTCCCAAACCACCAGTGCAGATTTTAAAGGGGAGCCACTTTTTTTTTTTTAAATAAAAGAAAATGTAATTCTAAGGAACGCCGGCTGAAAGCAGCAACAAGGCTACTTGTATTCTTTGCATTGCTGGTTCTGGCTTCTGAAACAATTTAACAGATTGCAGCTGTTTAACAGAAATGGTGCAAAGTGACTTTGGCTACAAGAGTCGCACCCAAAGAACTAATGAGGACCGAGTGGATATTGGAAAGTTTTGCACAAATAGATTTTCTTTCTTTAGGAGAAAAAAACTTTTTTTGGGTAGAGTTCCCTATTAAAATGAAATTTCCCTTGTTTTGCTAAACCAGTCAAGTATAATGAACCCTTCCTATGCTGATGGTGAAATCTCCTTTCTTCCTCACAAAAGAATCACTCATTCCCCCTCTCTTGGTAGGGAATCCCATAACTGAAGTGCCCTTAAAGTAAAGAAACCCTTCCTGTGCTGTTGGTGAAATCTCCTTTCCTCCCCTTCAATGAATCACTCATTCCCCCTCTCTTGGTAAGGAATCCCATAACCTGACTGCCCTTACAGTAAAGAAACCCTTCCTATGCTGATGGTGAAATCTCCTTTGTTTTCCACCAATTAATCACCCATTCCCCCTCTCTTGGTAGGGAATCCCATAACCTGACTGTCCTTATAGTAAAGAAACCCTTCCTATGCTGATGGCTATACCCAGTGGTGAATCTGGGCATATTGTAGCCTGAAACGGCTTTTGTTCTGCCATCCCCACAGCACTCACATTTGTGGGTCTGGCGGGGGTCTGGGGAGGTTCACATCCCTCTCTGCACAAGAAGAGCCAAATTTGCAGTTTCAAAACCAGAAATTCGACTCAAAGTTACCAGGAGTCGCTTTTTGCCGCCCCTGTTAACTGGGCAAATTTCTCAACTGGCTTCATTGGTGCAGAACCACTGGTTATATCTCCTTTTCTCAAATTAATAACTCATCCTTCCTCTTTTTATAGGGAATTCCATAACCTGACTGCCCTTACAGTAAAGCTCCCCTTCCTATGCTGATAGTGACATCTCCTTTCCTCCCCACCAATGAATGATCCCCCTCTCTTTATAGGGAATCCCATAACCTGACTGACTTTACAGTAAAGAATCTTTTCCTATGCTGATGGTGAAATATTCTATATAAAAGCTCCTAAGACAAGTTTTTATGCTGATTTGGCAATATCAGAGCAGGGACGTGTTGTGTAGGTTCCGTAACGAGTATTGCCTCTGATCTCTCAATAATTTCACGGGAATTGTATTCATTTAATGAACACAAATAGTAATTAGATTCATCTCATCTTTGCTTCTCGGTGAGACGGTGTATTGGGTCAGCTACTGAATTCATTATCTCACTGCTTGCTTTTATTAGCCATTTCCATTATTTTAATTCTAATAGGAATGATTGCCTTGCAAGAGGAATTAGAGGGGATTGAGCAAGAGAGAAAAAAAAATCATTATTTGGATTCACTAAACATGTTCAGTTGTATCAGCCCCTAATGTTTCTGTGTGTCTGTCCTGCTTGTGCAACAAAACACACTCAGTATTGTACAAACACAACTGTAACTGGATAACTGAATGCAGTCCTGCTCCAATGGGATTTATAAACCTGCCCGATCGTTATGTGGTCAATTTGCAGCCAGATATTGGATGGTGAAGCCGATTGGAGGACCCCATACACGGAGCAAATAAACTGCCAACTTCTTCTGTCAGCAGCTTTTATCGGCCTATGTCTGACCACCTTTACTCTATGCCACCAACTGCTAATGAGTTGTTCTCTCAATAGAATACATGAAACAAGGCGAAAAAAATTCACCCATCCTTAATTAAAGTTATATTCCATAGGAAAAAGTCAATTTGGGTGACAGAATGTTCTTTATGCTGAGTCTCTTGCTCTCCTTTCATGTAGGGCATCTTGTTACCAGAAATTAGGGATGCGCCGAATCCAGGATTCGGTTCGGGATTCGGCCAGGATTCTGCCTTTTTCAGCAGGATTTGGCCGAATCCTTGTGCCCGGCCGAACCTAATCTGAATCCTAATTTGCATTTGCAAATAAGGGGCTGGATGGAAATCTCGTGAATTTTTGTCACAAAACAAGGAAGTAAAAAATGTTTCCCCCTTCCCACATCGAATTTGCATATGCAAATTAGGATTTGGTTCGGTATTTGGCAGAATCTTTCGCAAAGGATTTGGGGGTTCGGACGAATCCGAAATAGTGGATTTACCAGAAATCATTACTTATCTACTGGAATTCTGTTATTGATGCTGGTCCAGCAGAAGGAAGGCTGAAAAAGATGGAGACGAGGCCCCTGCTGGAAAAGAGAGTAAAAGGCCACAAAGTTCTACTTAAATGACATGGAGGAATAAGCAGAACTTTAGGAGAGGAAGCAAAAAGTTGGATCCTAGAGGCGCTAAGAAAAAGAAGAAAATGCAGCACCACTCTGAGACACCAAGGCCCACAGAAACCAAAGAGCAATGGAACAATGAAGGCAGAAGAGGAGAAGGAATTAAAGCAGCTTTTCCAACAGTTTATCTGTTAATGCTTGTGTAGCGCTATAGTAAACTGAAATGGTTCTCTATCTATGAGCTCCACTCCTAATACTGTGCTCCGGATGAGACCTTAAATCTTAGGGAGTAAGCCCTCGCAAACGGTGTGGAGGCAGGGTGTAGTGTAACTGTAACTTGATGCAGGGTGCAATAATTGGGCATCAGTGGTTCTTACATAACTTAACCAAAGAACATATTTATTGAGCAATAACAATCCTCAGTGGAGTGTACATACAGAGCAAGCTGGATCATATCAACAGTGGATAGGCATATACTCACAGCACCTTTGGTCAGTATTAGTTCCCCACAGGGATGTGGACAATGTACACAACAGCAGCTCGGGGTACACCCAGCTTTCAGCCTTCTCCCTAAGTGGAACCTGAGGGGAAACTCACACCCCTAGTTCTGTACGCTTAGTCCCTACTTCTGGGCAACTAGTACCCGGGATCATAATCCCACTCACAATCCTTGGAGGAGCCTCAAGATGCTCAGCTAAATAGCCTGTCTATCTGTCACTCCTAGAGGGAGTAGCCTATCCTTACTAGACCTGACCTGTCTAGGTTCCACTCGAGCTCTGCCTGCCTGCTCAGGCCAGAGCCAGCACAAGATGGACCCTGAGCACATGGCTGCCCAGGACTTTATACTTTAGCACAGTGCCATACTGGTCACTATTGTGAACACCAAGGGGCATAGCTTTAAGCAGGAATAGGAACAGGTCCCCCCTCCTAACTGTATTTTAGGACCCAGTTAGGCATCTATAACACTAGGGGACTGCCTGCTAAATAATACTGGGCGACTAATGTACCAGTCCCCTACACTTGGAAGGAAATTTATGAGGAGAAGACATAGGGAAAAGTTCCCTAGATTGCTCAGAATTCCCATATTTATCCCTTTAAGTAAGAATAATGGAGCTGAGAAGGTGGTCCTGTCCTTAATGGCAAAAGTGTGGGGATAACAGAAACAAAGCTTAATTCCTACACAAGAGCCTTTCTAAGCAACAGATCCACTGAAGGATGAATTTCTCCCCATTTTGGAATAAAGTTGTCATTTGTGGGAAGGAAAACATTGTCCCATTTAAACAAAATCCAAAACTGTTTTCCGATTTCCACCTGGGAATTTTCTCCAAAATGCTTCCCGTTGCTCTTACATTGGGTCTTTGCAAAACTGTTACAAGTTTACTACAAATCTAACCGAAAAGTTTCCTGCTGAGTGGAATTTCTCATTGCGGATTTCTATGGGAATCATTTCACAGCAGTGGATTTTTTAAGTTCAACTTACCAAGGAAAAAATCCAAAATAAATTGCAGAAAAAACTTTTTACCATTAAGAGAACATGGGAGGCAAATCACATTTTTCTCCAAGAGTGTCGGAGCAGTAGAACAATGGATATTAAAGTATATACAAATAAAATTAAGAATAAAAATTCAGATCTGTTAGAGCAGCAGCAACACGGAACTCTAATACTCCTGTAAATTTTTAATTCCTGATGCAGTTTATAAGATGGGTTTTCCATTCATTGGAATGAATCATGAAATGTTCGATATTTTCATATCAAGCAGTAATAAATCAACACCTAAGATACATTAATGATTAGATTCCCACTGCAATGACTAATTATGCCTACATTAATTAGTCCAATACTATGATTCCCATAAACAAATATATTTATTATGGGTGGTTGACCTGACTCTCCCTTACCTGGTACCTTATTAGCCTTTTGGCTAGAGGGAATGGACAAAGAGACACCCCTAGCCACGGAGCAGGGGGTCTGAATACCCTAGTCCCGTCTGTGCCTTTTGTTCTGGGGGGTCGGGGATAAAGGGGCTTCCCCTAGCCTCGGTCAAGGGGAGTCCAGAGGATCTTTTTGTGTCTTTTGGCCAGGGACCCAGGAGTTTTTACAGCCTTTGTTAAAGCTTAGTCATGCACCCTTTGCACTTTGTTTGCACTGCGTGAGAAGCACATCGGGCTTCAATAATAAAAAAAAATAGCTGGGAGAAAAAAATTGTAAAACACGAAAAAATAATAAAGTGGTGAAGCCTTTTAATATTTATAAGGTAAAAATATGACAATAACCGCAGCAGGAGAAAAATTCCCTCCCAACTCCCAGAAGACAATCGAACCAGTTCCAGGATCTACTTTTACTAAGGGTAAAGTACTAGTATCTGCAACCCTGTATTTTCTCCCTTGCTATAAAGCCACCCAACCCTTCCTTGTACCTGTGTATCTTATAATGTATCTTCCAATAAAGCTTCCGGGAGAGAATCTCACAACTGCTCAGCTGTCCCTGCATCAACTCCTTTTCCTCCTTAACATGGAACCTCCTTTTCACTAATCTGATTGGCCTCTCTCATGTCAACTGAGTGGATCTAGTGGAGAATAGAGCATCAGAGAGTTGTTTGTATGTTCCTCTTAACACATAGGGATCTCTCTCCCTTAACTGCCTCTTCTCCAGTGTAACCAATCCCAACTTGGCCATCATTTCCCCATAACTGAGCCCTTACATTCCCTTTATCTGCTTAGTTGCTCTTCTCTGTACTTCCCCTATTTCATTATTGCCCCTTATATATTTATATATATTCATCATTTCAGTCCCATGTTTAAGACAAAATCAGCCTCATATGACTATAAGTGTTATATAGCGGATCTCATAAACTTGGAGAACATCCTATGATACGGACAGTGTCTTCCTTCATTCATGGGTAGTAGGCTATACACTAGTTCCACAGAGAAAGCTACTCACCCCATCCAATGCAGAGATAAAGTCTAAAGAGCCGTTGCTCAGAGAAGACTGAGAGCACCAGCAGTGTGTGCAGGTAGATGCCTTCCACCAGGAGCCAGTAGTAATTGGCCGCCACACAGTACTGCATCATTGCAAACACCAGCCGGCAGCTCAAGGACTCCTAAGGAGAACATTGTAATGGGGACAGTTAGTAGAGTTGTAATGGGGACAATTAGTAGAGTTTGAGGTCCAGGATGCAAGAACATCTCTGTGAGTCAAGTCTTCTGCCTTGGGGCAATTGGAGTTCAGCAAAGGTATGGAGGGTTGACCAATGACCAACGTAGACCAATGTAAAGAATGGAACTTCTTAAAAAGTGTAGCAGGAGTCATAACACTGGCTACTCTACATTGTTATCTCTACAGATACTGTAATTAGTCCTGGGGGTTATTAGAGGGTGCTTATCACTAGTGCAGAGTCACCCATTAAAATTCTCAACAGGAAGAAACCCACTGATAACCAGTGCCATTAGCTTACCTGATAGGAGACAAGTCCATCCCACTGGTTGTCATACATGGCCAAGTTATACATCCACTTCAGCACAGAATCTTTTATAAACACCGAAATGGCTCTCAGTATAAAGGAGGTGAAGAGGTTCAGATGAATGTAATTTCTTGTGCAGTGCAAATGCCTGTGGGAAACAGAGGCACAAATAATGTGAATGACTTTACATAATAAATCAAAGACCAAGAGGCCTGAACTATTGGTTGTTAATTAACTGATAAACATACTTGCATGGAAGCAGCTAATGATGGAGGAAATGGCAGTACCAATGCATACTTGTGCCCCCTCTTTACTCATTAGTCACCTTTTTATAAGTTTCTAGTTTGTTATTTTTTTGTTAGCTCAATGTAGGTGTTCATAATCCCATGACCCTAGTGAGGAGGAGACAATGTGATAATGTGCGATTGGTGAATTGATAATCTGGTGCTACTTTTCAAAAAGGGCACCTGTTCTCAGCCTGAAAACTATAGGCCTGTAAGTCTGACAACAGTAGTAGGAAAGCTTTTGAAAGGGAATAATAAGGGATAAGATACTTTACTATAATGAAATTCGCAAACTAGCAAGCAAGCATGGTTGTATGCATAACAGATCTTGCCACGCTAATTTCATTGCCTTCTACAAGGAGTGGAGCACGAATGTAGACTCTTGGGTGTCAGTGGATGTGATCTACTAAAACTTTGATAAAGTACCACACCAAGGTTTACTATTTAAACTATGCAATATTGGCCTTGAACATAAAATGTGTGCTGGCATGGAGAACTGGCTGAATGGAGCATTTTCTAAATGGACCAGTGTTGTTAGTGGAGTCCCACAGGGGTCTGACCTTGGCCCTTTGCTTTTTAGTTTGCTAATTAAAGATACAGTAACACTAAAAATATAATGTACTGTTGCCCTGCACTAGCAAACTACTATAGTTTATATAAACAAGCTGCTGTGTAGCCATGGGGCAGCCATTCAATGTTCTATACAATGGGATTCTTCTGAACTTATCTGTTATCTTCTGAGTACCTTGTGCTTGAATGGCTGCCCCCATGGCTACACAGCAGTTTCTTTATATAATCTATAGTAGAGTTTCTGTAGTAAACACACCACTTTTACTAGTAAATTACATTGTCATTCCTTTAAAACAATTAAATTTTTTAGTGTTACTGTTTTACTCATTTTTTTAATAGTTTTTGAATTATTTGCCTTCTTCTTCTGACTTTCAAATGAGGGTCACTGACCCCATCTCAATAACAAATGCTCTGTAAGGCTACAAATATCTCTCCTATTCATATCCCAGTCTCTTACTCAAGTTAAAGGATGGGTTGAAATTGGAACTGGAGAGCTGAATAAAAAGCTAAATAACACAAAAACCACACATGACAAAAAATGAAAACCAATTGCATATTGTCTCAGATTATCATGCTCTACATCATATTAATAGTTAATTCAAAAGGTGAACAACCCCTTTAATGACCCAAAGGTGGGCACTGTAAGTTCCAGTATATTTTTTACTAATGTGCAAAACTATACGTTACAAGCAGGATGCTACCACTTTGCAGAGTAATTTGACTAAGATGGAATACTTGCAAATGAGGTTAAATGTTGATAAATTCAATGTTATGCATGTGGAAGGTTTTGGAAATCTGTCTTAATAAAGAAGGATTTTGGGGTATTTGAGGATAACAAACTGTTGTAATAACTCTAGGCAGTGGCTACTAAAGCTAATAAAGTTCTGTCTTGCATAAAAAAGGCCATTAACTTGAGGGATGAAAACAATTTGCCTCTTTATAGGTCCCTGGTACAAGTATTAGGTGACATTATAGACAAAAAACAAGAATAAGAGGGCAGTGAGGTTGGGGAATGTCCTGCCAGGGGATGTTGCGATGGCAGATTCTTTAAGAGGGGCTTGAAAGATTTGCAAGGCTACACCGACCTCACGTTCTACAACTATTTTTATACAGTATATGTATGAGTTTGTCTATTTATTTATGTATGTATAGGTGTATATATATATATATATATATATATATATATAAATATATATATATATATATATATATATATATAGTGGTGTGAAAAACTATTTGCCCCCTTCCTGATTTCTTATTCTTTTGCAGGTTTGTCACACAAAATGTTTCTGATCATCAAACACATTTAACTATTAGTCAAAGATAACACAAGTAAACACAAAATGCAGTTTTTAAATGAGGGTTTTTATTATTTAGGGAGAAAAGAAATCCAAACCTGTGTGAAAAAGTAATTGCCCCCTGAACCTAATAACTGGTTGGGCCACCCTTAGCAGCAATAACTGCAATCAAGCGTTTGCGATAACTTGCAACGAGTCTTTTACAGCGCTCTGGAGGAATTTTGGCCCACTCATCTTTGCAGAATTGTTGTAATTCAGCTTTATTTGAGGGTTTTCTAGCATGAAACGCCTTTTTAAGGTCATGCCACAACATCTCAATAGGATTCAGGTCAGGACTTTGACTAGGCCACTCCAAAGTCTTCATTTTGTTTTTCTTCAGCCATTCAGAGGTGGATTTGCTGGTGTGTTTTGGGTCATTGTCCTGCTGCAGCACCCAAGATCGCTTCAGCTTGAGTTGACGAACAGATGGCCGGATATTCTCCTTCAGGATTTTTTGGTAGACAGTAGAATTCATGGTTCCATCTATCACAGCAAGTCTTCCAGGTCCTGAAGCAGCAAAACAACCCCAGACCATCACACTACCACCACCATATTTTACTGTTGGTATGATGCTCTTTTTCTGAAATGCTGTGTTACTTTTACGCCAGATGTAACGGGACGCGCACCTTCCAAAAAGTTCAACTTTTGTCTCGTCGGTCCACAAGGTATTTTCCCAAAAGTCTTGGCAATCATTGAGATGTTTTTTAGCAAAATTGAGACGAGCCTTAGGGGCTGATTCACTAAGCTCGAGTGAAGGATTCGAATGAAAAATACTTCGAATTTCGAAGTATTTTTTGGGTACTTCGACCATCGAATTGGTTAAATTCGTTCGAATTCGAACGAAATCGAACGAATCGAACGAAAAATCGTTCGACTATTCGACCATTCGATAGTCGAAGTACTTCCCCTTTAAAAAAAACTTCGACCCCCTACTTCGGCAGCTAAAAGCTACCGAAGTCAATGTTAGCCTATGGGGAAGGTCCCCATAGGCTTGCCTGTGATTTTTTGATCGAAGGATTTTCCTTCGATCGTTGGATTAAAATCCTTCGAATCGTTCGATTCGAAGGATTTAATCGTTCGATCGAACGGAAAATCCTTCGATCGATCGATCGCAGGATTAGCGCTAAATCCTTCGACTTCGATATTCGAAGTCGAAGGATTTCAATCCGAGGGTCGAATTTCGAAGTATTTTTAACTTCGAAATTCGACCCTTAGTGAATCGGCCCCTTAATGTTCTTTTTGCTTAAAAGTGGTTTGCGCCTTGGAAATGTGCCATGCAGGCCGTTTTTGCCCAGTCTCTTTCTTATGGTGGAGTCGTGAACACTGACCTTAATTGAGGCAAGTGAGGCCTGCAGTTCTTTAGATGTTGTCCTGGGGTCTTTTGTGGCCTCTCGGATGAGTTGTCTCTGCGCTCTTGGGGTAATTTTGGTCGGCCGGCCACTCCTGGGAAGGTTCTCCACTGTTCCATGTTTTTGCCATTTGTGGATAATGGCTCTCACTGTGGTTCGCTGGAGTCCCAAAGCTTTAGAAATGGCTTTATAACCTTTGAAATTGAACTCAGGTGTGATAAACCACAGTTAAGTTATTTTTTAACAAGGGGGGCAATCACTTTTTCACACAGGCCCATGTAGATTTGGAGTTTTTTTTCTCCCTTAATAACGTAAACCTTCATTTAAAAACTGCATTTTGTGTTCAATTATGTTATCTTTGACTAATAGTTAACGGTTTTTGATGAGCAGAAACATTTAAGTGTGACAAACATGCAAAAGAATAAGAAATCAGGAAGGGGGCAAATAGTTTTTCACACCACTGTATGTATATATATATATATATATATATATATATATATATATATATATATATATATATATATATATATATATATATATGTAGGGGTGTGTGTGTATAAAATCAGTAGTTTTCCTTACCCTTTTAAATTAGATAACTATTGGTAGCTTCAGGGTCGGACTAGAGCCTTGGGGGCCACGGGGGCTGCAACGTAACTACAGGGGGGCGGGCCCTGGCGCGGGACGTGCAGCCAGTCCCCTGTCACCCTCCATACGCCCAGAAACACTGAAGAATTCAGTGGCACACAAGCTGCCGTGGGGCCCTGAGGGGGTGCGGACCCTGGCCCAATCGCACCCCCTGCACCCCTGGTAGTTATGCCACTGGCAGTCCCCAGGGGCCCCCTCCTGACCTTAGATTCCTCTGCACTCAATTACGGCATGATGTGTGCATATGCGAACACTAGCCACAGGTTTATTAAAATTTGGGGCTACCGGGAGGAGCAGGTCTGGGCCAGTCCAACACTCACTGGGTAGCTTCTCTACCTGACCTGCAAGTAAATGCAGATGGTTTCCTGCCCCTCACTAACTGACACCCCCACCACAATGTTGTTGGTCCATCCCCCTTTGCAGGGAGAACAAGATTTTAAAAAAACTGAAATGTAAGAAGTTTCAATGGTTTCCAACTCCAACGAAAAATAATCCCAACTACAATATCTGCAGCCTCATGGTGCTGTCTGCATATCCATTTGTCTTCTCATTTAATCATATGTTCTGTTGTTCTAAACCTTCCTGCTCCCCAATACACCAACGCCCTACAGCCTTAGTCTGCTCATTAAGATGTTTGATGGAAAGTAATATCTAAAGGCTCAGTTTAATTTTCTGTCTGATATCCGGCACACACCTTACCCTTCTGGGAGAATAATATGTACTTCTCATATACTGTATTTTCATGTAAAAAGCTCTGTACATCTGAGGAATATCTTGTTAATAAATGTCTGTACAAGTGGCGCTGAGAATATGAAAAGAAGGGCCGGGCGCGTTTATAACAAAGAGTTTATTTTCACAAAACTCTAACAATCATATTCATTTATTAAGGGCCTTTCAGTGTTTTCTGTCTTTTTAACTTGACTCTATTTATTGGTGGGGATAAAAGTATTCCAGAAGTGTTCTGGAAGTTATTTTGCTAATTCAGTTAAATTCAATTCCATTTCTTTTGAAAAAAAAAACACACAATTATTTATGGGAAATCGGCATCAAAATGAAATGTGTTTACTTGTGCCTAAAACAAAGTGTAACGTATGTGCTGGGCTAGACCCCACCAGAGAACCTGACACCCAGTGGGACATTCACTAAGATTCGTAGTTGCGCCAGGCGTAACTTCGCCGCACTTCGCCGCACTTCGCCACACTTCGCCAGGCGTAGTTTCGCCAACGCTTTGCAAATTCACTAAAATCCGAAGTTGTGCTCAGGGGTAGCGTAAGGTTGCGAAGTTGCGCTAGCGTTGATTCGCTAAGCGAAGCAAAGTTACGCCAGCGATGGTTAATTTGCATACAGCGCCAAATTTCAATGGAGGAATATGTAGCAGCACTACAAATGCCTGGGAAACCTTCAAAACATCAAATAAAATTTTTATTTTACATGTGCCCACTGTATAGTTAAGGTGCCATGAGTTAGGAAATGTAGGGGGGAAGGAGGGTAGCCCTAACAAAAATTTCGATCTTTTTCAGCCTATCACCCATAATATAGAAAAAACGCCAGCGTTTTTTTGGGACTTAGAAAAAATTTTGACTTTTTTTTGAAGAAATCCCTATCTACTCTATTGCGCTTCGCCTGGTCTGAGGTGGCGAAGGAAGGCTAGCGTAAAAGCTAGCGTTCAGTACACTGCGCGCGTTAGTGAATTTGCGTAGTTACGTCCGTTACGCAAATTCGCCAGGCCTAAGGGTGCGAAGTTACACTAGCGAAGTTACGCCAGCGTCCGTTAGGGAATTTGTGAAGTAACGAAAATGCCCACCGCTAGTGAATTGACGCTAGCGTTAGGCCCAGGGATCACTCTCACAGCAATTAGATATAGATTGTGCCAAATGGTATGGGCTCCTGGAGAATCTTCGGTATTCTGGTAGTCCAGTCTGACTTTGTGGCTACAAAGAGCCAGGCAAAGGGACATTAGTAAATAAACTACTGTAGTTATCTGAATTAAATTAGTTGTAATTCATTTCTGTTCTTGCATGGGGAGAGTATTTCTTGGTGCTCAAGTTGTAGGTTTGTCACTAGGGATGCCACCTAGCCAGTGTCGGACTGGACACCGGGAAAATACCCAGTGGGCCCTGACCCTAGTGGGCCCCCGCCGGGCCAGACCCCCTCTCCCAAACAGTTTTTCAAAAAACACATGCGCGCCTAGTGATCTTTGCGCATGCGCGATGCGCCGCCTGGGCAAGTATGCCGAGCGGCGCTTCGACTCAAAGTAGGTAGCGGGGGGCCCTGGACAGCAGTCCCGGTTGGCCCCGGGCCCCCCAGTCCGACCCTGCACCTAGCCTGTATTTTACTGGCCTGGCTGATAAAAATGATGCTTGATGCCAATGTTATTAATAGGAAAAAACGGGAGAAATATAGGAAGGCCGGTATTTTTTTCCAGAAAAAGTGGCAACTGTAGACTTGCCAACTGTCCAGATTTCCAGATGTCCTTGTTTTTAAAGGCTGCTCGGGTGAAACGTTTCTGAAGGACAGGACATTGAAGTGAATGACATGGCGATCAGCCAATCGCTGATCGCCATGTCTTCAGTCCCGTCCCTGATGTCACCCACCCCACCCCCTGATGGTTTTCGCCAAAAGATAAAGGTGCCAACCCTAGTCGCCCATTACTTCCTTCCTGCCTGGCAAATACACGACAGTCCTGTATTATTTTATGGCAGGGTTTCTAGTTATAGACCCAGGATCACAACTCAAAAAAAAAAAAAACACGGCAAGATCAAATACTTTTTTTATATATATACATAAATATATGAAATATGAACGGAATGTGAGTGAAAATAACACAAAGCAATTCAGCTACAAATAACTTTACAATAATTTTTAATTGAGATAAATTACATTTTTTTGACATATTTTCAAATGAGTTTAATAAATAATGAAATAGGTTTATATTGCACAATAATTAGTAGCCTCATTAGGGATATTTATTAGGTATTTAAAAATGAAGTATAAATTATATATAATTATAAATAAGAATAAATACAAATAATAAAGGAAAATAATGCTAAATATTCTGTGTGGCAATAAAGAACTGTGCATGAAGCTATAGGTCCCCCCGGCACCTCTCTTATATAAATGTAGAATTAATTTCAATTGGAAGTGACCTTGAGAATGGCTAATAAGGGGCAGAAGACCCATAATGACAAATAACATTGATCTTAACTAGATTTGCCAGAACTGCCAGATGAGCCAGACTCCAAATACAGAGCCGTTGATTGAATTCCCTCCTTATTGCTGATATAATTACATGAAAGGCAGATGGTGTGATTGACACTTAGGATTCTACCTCTAACTAAGAAAAGATAGATGGGCCCCCGGCACCAGAGACCTTTATACAAAAGGCTATAATTTGCATATCACTATTATTAACCATTGGATTTACACAACCGCAACAGATTCTGCCTCTACAGACCAGAAAGTGAGTGGCAGGCAGGAAGAGGAAGTCACAGAGACTGGCAAAAGAAGAAAGCCTGGCATAGAGAGCCGCATGGTGGACAGAGAGAGAGACCAGAGAGCTGCTGGTGGGCCCAGAGAGCTGAGAGGCTGCACCACAAGTATTCATTTGGATCAGGCTGCACAGGGAAGCCACATACTGTGCCTGGAGGGACAGAGAGTGTGAAAGGAATCCAGACTGGAGGAACAACCAGCAGGAGATTCCTATCTGAGCATCCAAAGGGACTGCTAGTCTCACTGTATGTCTGACTGTGCTGGACTCGACTCAAGACAAACTCTAAAGCATCCAAAAAGGATTTGGAGTGAGTATCCTGTTTAAAGGGACAGTACCCTAAAGAAGCGCTTGAAGATACAGACACTGTTTATTGAAAAAGAGTTTGCCTTTTTATAGTTAGATAAACAGATTGCACAAGCAGTGAGGCCCTATTGCCACTGGTTAGGAGTGCTGCATGTATTAGTTGGCCATTTATTTTATATAGAGTTATTCAGTTTAACCAATACTGTGTGGGCATTATTATTTTGTTCCTAGTGGGGCCACCCGTAGGTGCATTCCCGGATCCCACTAGGTGGAGGCCCTGCACAGGTAAGTACCAAGTACCCAGTCTCTCCCAATACCACTGCAGAGTGGCTCAGGTTTGTCCCGTGCCATCAGGTTTGTCCCGTGCCATCAGGTAAGCGCCACACGTGGAGTGTAACACCGACAAAGGGGTGTTGAAAGGGCAACAAGTAGGGATACACTGAATCGGTTCGGTATTCGGCCTTTTTCAGCAGGATTCAGCCGAATCCTTCTGCCCGGCCAAACCGAATCCTAGTTTGCAAATGAAAATTAGGGGCAGGGAGGGAAATCTGTGACTTTTTGTCACAAAACAAGGAAATAAAAAATGTTTTCCCCTTCCCAGGATTCGGTTTGGTATTCGGCCCGAATCCAAAATAGTGGATTTGGTGCATCCCTAGTTACAAGACTATGAAGACTGTGAGAACCATCAAAAAACTCAGTCAGTAGTGAAGTAGTTTAAAAGTTAAAAAGTCATTTATTAGGACAAAAAGCAAAACAGCCCACTGTGTTTCATGCCTAAGAGGCACTTAGATAGGCTACTGGTCACACTACTTGACAAGCTCTTTTTGATTGGTGGTGGCCAAACTGTGAATACAATTTGAGCCAACCAATAAAAACATACTTCAAAATAGGTGCAAACTAACCCTTTATCCACTGTACTAGATAGAAGAGTCTACTCTATATTATACACTCTGTGTATTTCATTTAAAGTGTTAGGACACAAGGATTAAAATAAAGATTTAAAAATACAGTGTGAATATGTCATGGTTCTAACACTCTTCATAGTCTATACACAACAAGTGGGACTATAACTCCCAGCACATGTGACCCCCAACTACTCAATTATAAATGAATGCTTCAAATATGTAAAAGGCAATATTTATTATTCAACACTATGCCATATATCAAATTAAAACCAATTAAAACCAAACTAAGCAGCGCTGCTTGTACAAAGGGATCCCTTGTAAATATTCTTTAAGTATGACCCGGCATGGGTGATGGTTGATGTACTGTAATTGTAGAAGTGGCGTATCTGGAGCCAACTGTAGCGCTCCGATTTTGTGCCACAATCTCGAACAAGTAAAGGAAATGAAAAGTTCCAAACCATCCGATACTGGTGTTTGATTAGTTGTAACCAAAGTATGATGGCCAAATATTCCCAGGTCTCAAAAGTGCCAAAGTCAACAAATATCAATGGGGCACCCCTCCAACGTAAATCTCCTCAAGATAACAGCCCCGTTTAGTATTCAAGGGGGAGGGTTTTTTTTTTGTATATATCAGCGTCCACAATCAGCGTCTTTTCCCCATAGGCTACAGCGCAAAATCGCCTGCGCTAATGCACACGCGACGATGCGTTTTCAATAGTCGCCCAAAGTAGGCTCGAGCTGTAGCCTATGGGGAAAAGACGCTGAGGCAGTTCAGGAAGATAGTCGCGCAAAAGACGTGGCGATAAGTCGCCAGGAGACAAAATCTCCCCGAATCTCCTCGTCTGGCCTTACCCTTACTCTAGGGCCCAGCAGATCATGACTAACATAGCAGGGATCAATCTAACAGGTTACTGACTCCAGTTCTATATATTCAGTTATCGGTGCAACTACATGAACCCATTGCTTTGGGGCACTGGCAGATAAAGAGGAAAGACTTACCTGAATCTCACCAGGATGATGGTGGCAATGATAAGAGCAGAAAAGGAGAGGGAGTACCCAATGGTGTAAATAATGGACAATGATGAAAGCTGTTCCTCTGGGGGCACCTAAAGGATAAAAGTGAGACAGAGACAGATAAAGAATGCAATTTACATATTCTATCCATGTAATTGGGGGGTATGTGTATAAAGCTTGCACGTGATCATTGGCTACACCACGACTCCTTTACGATTGAAAGCAAATAAGAAACCTCAGAACCAAGTGATTCATTGTACTCATTTCTGGCCAAGTATTGCTTTGTTGGGAAGGTGACTATTAAACTCCCCAAAATACACAGCAGCAGAATTCAGATGTAACTATGGAGGTGCACTCAGAATATGAGGGTTATACTGTATATCAGAACAATATCTTTATAGTTAAATACAATTGTCTGATAGAGAAGCAGATTTATTTCATATCATATCATCTATTCCAATACATCAGCAAAGGATTAGATTATGTAACTGTAGCCTGGTGCTTAATGGGAACGGTCTCTGCTCTCCATTGTACACTCATCTTCTTTATTAATATAAAGATCTATAAATACAGATATTGGCAACAAAAATACAGTTATATGCTATAATAATTCTGTTCTCCTCTATGCTAGTAACCCCAGTCTCTGCTGCACTGGCTCTGTTCCAATCTCTGCTCTCTGTTAGTTACTATACAGTATACTAGTTCTGTCCTGATCTCCTCTACCAGCTCTGTTCTGGTTTCCTCTGTACTAGCTCTAACCTGAGCCCCTCTATACTAGCTCTAACCTGGCTTTGTCCTGGTCTTGTCTATACTAGTTATGACCTGTTCTCCTCTATAACAGCTCTTTCCTGGTCTTCTATATTAACTGTAACCTGGTCTCCTCTATACTAGCTGTGACCTGGTCTCCTCTATACTAGCTGTGACCTGGTCTCCTCTATACTAGCTGTGACCTGGTCTCCTCTATAGTAGCTGTGACCTGGTCTCCTCTATACTAGCTGTAACCTGGTCACCTCTATACTAGCTGTGACCTGGTCTCCTCTATAGTAGCTGTGACCTGGTCTCCTCTATACTAGCTGTAACCTGGTCTCCTCTATACTAGCTGTGACCTGGTCTCCTCTATACTAGCTGTGACCTGGTCTCCTCTTTACTAGCTGTGACCTGGTCTCCTCTATACTAGCTGTGACCTGGTCTCCTCTATAGTAGCTGTGACCTGGTCTCCTCTATACTAGCTGTAACCTGGTCTCCTCTATACTAGCTGTGACCTGGTCTCCTCTATACTAGCTGTAACCTGGTCTCCTCTATACTAGCTGTAACCTGGTCTCGTCTATTCAAACTGTGACCTGGTCTCCTCAACACTAGTGCTGACATGGTTGTATTGCTGATCTTATCTATACTAGCTTTGACCTGGTCTCCTCTATATTAGCTTTAATCTGATCTCCTCTATACTAGTTCTGCCTGGTCTTTTTTTCTTCTAGTTCTCTCCTGCACTTTACTATGCATTACTTCTCTGTAGTATATAATTTCTGTACTATCAGTATCTTCTTTGTACAAGCTGTAACCTGCTCTCACCTACACTAGCTGTGTCTTTGTTTCCCTATACTAGCTATCTCCTGACCCTTTCCTTGTTTCACTATAAAGTCTTTTCACTCTGATTTTTCACCTGGCCTCTATTCTTGCTCACTCCCTCTTCTGTTTTCCCCTTTCATACCTCTCTCTTGGTTTCCTCTAGTCTTTCTAGTTCTCCTATACACTAGTTCTCTCCTCTATCATGCCACCAATATATAACAACTCACTCAACTATTCATTTTATAACAAGCATTTTTTTAATGTAGCTTGATAATTCATCACCCACAAATCTCACAAGGTTTGACTTCCAATTACACACCTAGTACACAACTTAATAAAATATGAATAATATTAATAAATAAGCAATGTCAGAACTTCTAAACATACAGTATCTCTAAACTCTTGGACCAGTGAGTACTTACAGCTCAGAGAAGCCCCATGGTGTAAAGTATTGGTGATATGGGCCATATGCAGACATTGCTCGGCTTTTACTGACTATAAATGATGAGCTGCAGTGGGACTGCAAATGATACCGAATTACAGGGAATATTTCAGTTTGTAGCTGGAGTAATGGATCTGAGGAAGACTTGCCAATGACATGTTGCCGGGTTGCTAAACTGCCCTTGACGGCCAATCATTTAGCCTGCTTAGGATGAGAGATGGATAACAAGATACAGAATAATTTGTGCATTATGAATGACTTTGAAGAAGAGATAGGATATTGGTGCAGTCTGGATTGTGTATTCCTAACAATGGTCTCAGGAAAGAGATAAGTCACTTAGCAGTTCGATATATTATCATTTACTGCACTGCTGGGGCTTTTTCCACAGCGCTGTCACTCCTCTCTTTGCTTGGTCCTTCATCAAACCAAGAGATGATACATAAGGACCACTTAGGATTTTACTGGCCCTTACAAATCAATCTTTACTGCAAGCTCTGTTATTGAAGAACGGGGCAGATTTATTGTGGAAATAAACTTTTGTCGTGACAAAATTGTTTTACCTTTGCTTTGAGCATCGTCATTGAAAGGTAAATGTTATCAGTGACTTTCCTTAGATGAATGACTTCCCCGTAAATTGGAAACAGAAGAATAAGTTAACAATGGCAGGACAATAGAGCCATCGGTGCATGAAGGGACAGTAGCACAAGATGGGGACAACAGGACAAGATAGCGACAATAGGACAAGATGGGGACAATAAGTCAAGATGGGGACAGTAGCACAAGATGGGGACAATAGGACAAGATGGTGACAATAAGACAAGATGGGGACAACAGGCCAAGATAGCGACAATAGGACAAGATGGGGACAATAAGACAAGATGGGGACAGTAGCACAAGATGGGGACAGTAGCACAAGATGGTGACAATAGGACAAGATGGGGACAGTAGCACAAGATGGAGACAATAGGACAAGATGGGGACAGTGGCACAAGATGGAGACAATAGGACAAGATGGGGACAGTGGCACAAGATGGAGACAATAGGACAAGATGGGGACAATAGGACAAGATGGAGACAGTATCACAATATGGGGACAATAGGACAAGTTGGTGACAATAGGACAAGTTGGGGACAGGAGCACAAGATGGGGACAGTAGCACAAGATGGGGACAATAGGACCAAATGGGAACAGTAGCACAAAATGGGGACAACAGGACAAGATGGGGACAATAGGACAAGATGGGGACAGTAGAATAAGGGCAGAATCAAGATAGTAGCAAAGATGGGGACAGCTGGAGCAGGATGGAGAATGTAGGGTGGGATATAGACAGTAGAGCAGTGGTTCCCAAGCTGTGAAGTTGCTCCATTAGGTGGGAGTAGCAGGGTGGGCTCTGCCTGATGGCCAATTGCACGATTGCTCTACTAGACACACCTGATAGCCCAACCTGAAGGCCAGTGAAAGCCCAGCTTGAAGGTCAACGAGGGTGAGTTTTGAGATGAGCACTTATTGCTGTCCTAAATATTCTTTAAACCATGGCCAAATGACTAACATGTTGATAACAAAGGGGCTCTGACCAAAGGTTCAACATCCAAGGAAGTGGAGCGTTTGAACTGAAAATGTCCAACAACCTGTCAGGGGGCTCTGGCAAAGAGAGGGTAAAGCCTACCCGAAGCCTTCCACCAATTAACTGCTACAGGAAGCTTTTTAGAGACCTTTCCTCAGCTCACTCGTTGCCTGAGCAAACAAGTTTTGTGTGTTGAAGTGGGGTGGTGTGGAAAGCTTATTTCAGCTAGCCAATGAATTCTAGCTGTCAGTAAGTATTTGACCTTGGCCTGTCTGACTTTAATTTTGTGTTGATCCTTGGGTACAGCATTGTCTAGTTTATTGGTTACAACCCAGATTTGTTCTAGTTTCTGCTTTCTGCACTATCAGTTCCCCCTTGTGTATGACCCAGTTAGCTTCCTAACTATACTCCTGTCTCCAGGGGTGCTCCACCAATGAGGCAAGTTGAGCTACTCGCCTCAGGCGGCAGCACCCCCCAAAAATGCCGCTCCTGGTAACTAAGAGCCTAATTTCCGGTTTTCAACCCGGAAATTCGGCTCTTCTAGTGCAGAGAGCGCAATTGCTCTAAGCGATATGGACCGCCCCTGCCCTCTCCAGCGCTCTAAAGGTGAGTGCCGTGGGGAGGGGCGGGGGCGGCAAAAGAAGGCCGCCTCAGGCAACATAATGGCTAGAATCACCCCTGCCTGTCTCACCCCTTGGTACTGTGCTTGCTCCCTTGTGTATGAACCAGCCTGTTTGACTACTCCTTTGCTCCCAGTTTTTTTTACTGAAACTGCTCATTCATTGCCTCTTTGGCCCTGTTGTGAGTATAGAGTTCCACATCCAGCTATACTTGCAAGCAAGGAGTTGGGGCTCGTTAATATAAATCCTGGTACTGTTGTGGGGATAGAGCTCTAATAAGCACCTTAAGTCTCTAGAGTCCCCTATTCTATTCTGTTATTACAGGTTTAGCCAATGGGAAACAGCACTTAGTATTTCAAACCCTAACAAATAGAAACGGCAGAGCAAGATGCAAGTTGATGACAGCAGGGCAAGATGATGGCAAGATGGTGACAGTATATCAGGATGAGGAAATTGGGCAAAAGGATAGTAGCTAGGCAACATGGCAACACTTTTGCCCAACCTGATGGTTTTTAAGCTTTAATTGACATACTGTAGGTGACCCAACAACAGCCAATAGCTGTTAAGGGATGCTGGGAATTGTTGCTTCAGAACAGCTGAAGGGTTGCAGGTTGGGTAGTCAGGCTGTATAGAAACTATGAGGCCCATCACAAGTAAAGACGGCTCTGAGCCAATCTGCAGGGATGAGAGATATTTATTATAAAAGACACCAGTCAGTTGAACTGAAGAAGCTTCTCGGATGAGTAGTGAAACGTCTTCAATAATTACTCAGCCAGTCCAGCTGTTTTAGAATTACTTATATTAGATACATGGAAGAATAGAGATATTCAATATCACTGACAAAAAAATATTGAATGAACTCAGCATCGCGGGGCTCTGTTCATTATGAGATATAAATGAGACACAGGGAATAAGGAACTCTACACTCCTTCTTTACTATCCTCATTATTCTCTCCTTTTATTGCACTTGAATAAAAAAGGAATAACACAAAAACACTGTGCCAGAATGAAAAATGCCATAGTGGCGGTTTAATCCCAGCTGGTTCAGTTGCGCCCGGGGCTGCACATCATCCCAACAAACAGCTCCACGCACGGTTATCAGAGGAGAATGATCTGACGCACAAGACACAAAATGAGTTTAATGGAGCTGCCCATTATTCTATAGAAATCTGTTCCTACTAGGAATTTTGTAAGAGCAATACACTTTACAGGTCTCTAGCTCTCTAATATTTTTCCCTATCACTAAGCCAATCAATCCATAAACGATTTCCATTTATAACAATGTATTTACTTTATGGTATGCAAGCTAAGAATATTTGAATGAAAAGAATTGAACTTGATAGATGTGATCTTATTTCAGTCTCGGATACTGTATAAATCAACTGGAACCCAAATTGGATACTGCGAGTGCCTGACAAGCAGGATTCCATGATATGAAGGTAAAGTGAGTGCATGTATGATGGATGCTTGAGTATAGCTTTACCTTTAGTGATCTGTCCTCACATTCGGACAGGTTTCTCCAGGGAGCACTTGAATTCTCCTTTAACAGCCAATTGCCCTCGGGGGTGCAGTATCGGAAAACTCTCCCATGGGTCACTGTCAGAAGAAGAAGAAGCAGATGGTGTCACTCACGTTAAGCAATGTTCCAGCCTAGAATCCCTACAACTGTTTGTTACATAAAGAAACAAGATATTAATATGATAAAATAAATAAAATGATGGCTCAACATTAACTCAACCAATAGGCAATACTGATGAATCAGCGCACAACCTCCCACCACACGTAGCGAATGCGTCAATCCTTTACCTATGGATGCACCATCATCCTAAAATATCAGCTTATCAATGTGAAAAAGGAGAGCACTCTAATGGAGATAAACTGCTTGTGATTTTCATTTATTGCAGACTGTTATACACAACATGTTTTGGGCCTTCAAAGCCCTTTCTCAAGTGTAAAACCTTTTTTTTACACTTTTTTACACTTGAGAAAGGGCTTTGAAGGCCCAAAACATGTTGGGTATAGCAGTCTGCAATAAATGAAAATCACAAGCAGTTTATCTCCATTAGAGTGCTCTCCTTTTTCTCATTGATTAACTCAGCCAATGAGAGACAGGCTTCCTAAGTATATGGTACAATACCAGAATCACCACTTATAGAGTTATGCTGATTGAGCCCAACTGACCATGTGACATAGAAGTTATAGTACGAGTCTTCAGCTGTACTCCAATACTCCAACTACTCCAACTACTCCATTCTCAGTTTGGAGAAAGAAGCATTTTGGTTCTGTTGATTCAAGTTTCATCACTTGCATATAAACCATCCCTGACTATGTTCAATTCCGCCTAATTTCTTTGTTTACATGGCACATTGCATGATACTCTTAATACTGAGGCTGTTGGAACGCTTTTTGGGATTATTTACTGCCAGTGGCCAGTGATAGTTATAGTCTGACATATACTTTGCTTTACTCTACACATTATATACTGTGGCTACAGCCCCTTCACCAGACACCATTTGTTCTTACTATACACACTATGCCATAGTCACAGCTAGTGATGGGCAAATTTCACCCGAACAAATTCTTTGCGAAACTGCGGCGACAATTTGCCAGCAAAAAAAACCTGCTGCGTCAAAATTATTCGGATGCCTGTTGACGTTAATGCATTTGGACCAAATAGTCGCACGTATAAAAATTTACGTTCGTGTCAAAAATTTATTTTGACGCCCATTGACTTCAATGCGTTTTGTGAATTTTTTGCAGTTTCGCAAATTTCATGGTAATTTCCCCAATTTTTCAGCGAATCGAAACTGCAAAGATTCACCCATCACTAGTCATAGCCTTTTCGCCTGTCTCTATATTGGCACTTTTTAATATACAATGAATGTCCGACACCGTGCCTGTCAGTGGAGCTACAGGATTGTGCTTGACATCGGATTCACCTGCTTTTTGTACGCAGGAGGAGGAAAGCAGATGATTCCCACCATGTTCTTCTGGCCTAAAGGTGGCCATACACGGGCCGATAAAATCTGTTGACAGACCGAGTCGGCAGCTTATTGGCCCGTGTATGGGGCCCTCTGACGGGCTTCCCTGATCGATATCTGGCTGAAAGTCGGGCAGATGTCGATCGGTTGGGACTAAAAATCCCGTTGGATCGTGGCCGCATCTGTTCGTTGATGCGGTCCCGCGATCCGACTGCCCGTTCCCATTCGTTAGGACCGATCGTTGGGCCCTAGGGCCCACGATCGGATCAGCCCGATATTGCCCACCTCAAGGTGGGCATATCGGGGAGAGATCCGCTCGTTTGGTGATGTCGCCAACCCGGCGGATCTCTCCGTGTATGGCCACCTTAAGGGCAAGATAACACCTACTGGGTTATGTTAAAGAACTAATAAACCAAACAACACAAAAAAAACACAAAAATAAAGTCTACCCCATGCCTACGCTAAATTATCTATCCCATGTCCACACAACATTATCAATGCTGGTTTCACATACATTATGTGTCATGTGTCTACGCTACATTATATGTCCCCTGCCTATGCTACATTATTTGCCTAGTGCCCACAATACATCATGTGCCACATTCCCAGGCGATGTTATCTCCCCCCCCCCCGTGCCTATACATCGTTATCTGCCCAGTGCCCTAGATACATTGTCTGGTTCACGCATATCAAAAGTTATTTGCTTAATCCCTACTATCCTACTAACTGTCTTGCACTTCTACTATATTATCTGCCCAGTGCAGCTGATTTTGGCAAAGAAACGCAAGATTCTGCATTCTCACACTGAAATCAGCTGTATGTGCCGCACCCAAGTCGACACAATGGTTCCAGGTGCAAGAGGCTAATTCCTGTGTAGTGGCCTCTGTATTTCAGCAGGCCAACTTCAGCCCTCGTGTGGCCCTAGCCATACTCTATATCAGTGATCCCTACCAGTGTCTCGTGAGTAACATGTTGCTCACCAACCCCTTGGATGTTGCTCCCAGTGGCCTCAAAGCAGGTGCTTATTTTTGAATTCCAGGCAAGTGATAAAAAAGAAGGGCAGTAATTGCAGCAGTTCTCTAGAGAATCCCTCCCATCATTCATTACTTTGCCTCCCCAGAACCCCTGGGTGACTAGGTGAATAGGAAGGGGGAAATGTTCCCAAAATTATTTTTGAGACAAAAGGCTTGAAACATTGAGGCTGTAGGTTGTGTAACTAAGGGTAATGGGATGTGTAGACTGGAGACAACACAAAGTCTTGGGACTTGTGTGGGAGAAGAAGACATGAAATGTAACACAAGGACAATTCATTTGTGATTATGTCTCTGTAATAAATGTTATTGCTCAATGCAAACGGACTGAGAAGATTAATGTTCAGGCACGGGAAGTGTTATGTTTTCTTTCTCTTCTTCATTATCTAGTCGCTAATTAGATTTGTTCACAGATGAATGGCTTGCTGGCTGTGCTGTCAGTCACAGAGGAGATTAATTCTATCTGGCTGCAGAGAAGCCATTAGGGCACATGTACATCCACAAGTGCAGTTGTGGTCCCTGCAGTCAGATGTGTGTAGAACCACAACGCTCCGTTCTTCCTGTGTTCCTGAGACAGGGGAATCTTTCAGGTACCACCAGCTCCAGATGAGGGGTAGCTCCAGGGTTCCCTCGGATTGCCATGCATCAACCACTGTAGTTCAGCTGCACCAAATAGATACGTCACCCATATCACTGCCATGCCATATCATGCCAGATACCATAAATGATGCCAACATTGGAAATTACACCAGATAGTCTGCAAAATATATTGCGCCACTGCGTCCGATTTGTGAGGTGCATAAGCAGTTGCATCAAGAGTATCACCACTCTGCGACCACAATGAAGCATGAATTCCGGGAAAACAGCTTCATTTTGGGGGAAAAAAACATAATGATTGCACTTGTCACGTTATGCCTGTGTTGTCCAATCACTTTCATTAAAGAAAGAAAGAAAGAAAGAAAGAAAGAAAGAAAGAAAGAAAGAAAGAGAAAGAAAAAAAAGAAAAAGAGAAAGTAAGAAAGAAAGAAAAAAAGAAAGAGAAAAAAAGAAAGAAAGGAAAAAAAGAAAGAAAGAAAGAAAGAGACAAAGAAAAAGAGAAAGAAAGAACGAAAGAAAGAAAGAACGAAAGAAAGAAAGAATGAAAAAAACAAAGAAAGAAAAGAAGAATTAAAAAGAAAGAGACAGAAAGAAAAGAAAAAGAAAGAAGGAGAAAGAAAGTAAAAAGAAAGACAAAGAAAAAAGAAAGAGACAAAGAAAGAAAAGAAAAAGAAAGAAAGAAAAAAAAGAAAGAGACAAAGAAAGAAAAAGAAAGAAAGAAAGAAAATAATTAGAAAAATGAAAGAGACAAAGAAAGAAAAGAAAAAGAAAGAGACAAAGAAAGAAAAAGAAAGAAAGAAAGAAAGAAAGAAAAGAAATAGAAAAATGAAAGAGAGAAAGAAAGAAAGAAAGAAAGAAAGAAAGAAAGAAAGAAAGAAAGAAAGAAAGAAAGAAAGAAAGAGAAAGAAAAGAAAAAGAGAAAGTAAGAAAGAAAGAAAAAAAGAAAGAGAAAAAAAGAAAGAAAGGAAAAAAAGAAAGAAAGAAAGAGACAAAGAAAAAGAGAAAGAAAGAATGAAAGAAAGAAAGAACGAAAGAAAGAAAGAATGAAAAAAACAAAGAAAGAAAAGAAGAATTAAAAAGAAAGAGACAGAAAAAAAAGAAAAAGAAAGAAGGAGAAAGAAAGTAAAAATAAAGACAAAGAAAAAAGAAAGAGACAAAGAAAGAAAAGAAAAAGAAAGAAAGAAAAAAAAGAAAGAGACAAAGAAAGAAAAAGAAAGAAAGAAAGAAAATAATTAGAAAAATGAAAGAGACAAAGAAAGAAAAGAAAAAGAAAGAGACAAAGAAAGAAAAAGAAAGAAAGAAAGAAAAGAATTAGAAAAATGAAAGAGAGAAAGAAAGAAAGAAAGAAAGAAAGAAAGAAAGAAAGAAAGAAAGAAAGAAAGAAAGAAAGAAAGAAAGAAAGAAAAGAATTAGAAAAATGAAAGAGACAAAGAAAGTAAAGAAAAAGGAAAAAGAAAAAAGAAAGAGACAAAGAAAGAAAAAGAAAGAAAGGAATTAGAAAAATGAAAGAGACAAAGAAAGAAAAGAAAAAGAAAGAAAGAAAAGAATTAGAAAAATGAAAGAGACAGAAAGAAAAGAAAAAGAAAGAAAGAAAGAAAAGAAAGAAAAGAAAGAAAGAAAGAAAGAAAGAAAGAAAGAAAGAAAGAAAGAAAGAAAGAAAGAAAGAAAGAAAGAAAGAAAGAAAGAAAGAAAGAAAGAAAGAAAGAAAAAGAATCTGGTTGCCTCAACACCCTTATATTGGCCAGTGAGTGGCTCAGACATACAGGGGTGTGGGTCTCATGAAACTGGAGAGACTAGAGAAGACTTGTTATTAGCAGACTGAGGGGGCGCCATTAACACTGTCAGTCAGGAGAAGGAAAACTCCCAAGGAACCAAGTAGAGTTAGAAGGAAGAGAAAGCCATTCGGAGACAGCAGGCACATTTTGCTGGGAGGAACTAGCGCAGACACATGTGGGGGGGGCAGTGCTATTTGTCAAGGGAAAATTGTTGGGTTTCTCCCAGTCACATTCCTTCCAGCTGAGAAAAAACGCTATTTCCATGGAGATGATGGCTTAGAGGGCTTCCCCTCCGGCGAGTGATTATCTAATTGCTCTCAGATCTGTGCTGCCAACAAACCCCCAGGGCCCAGTTTATGTTCAATCAATGTACAGAGATGTATGGGCTCTCAATCTGACCCAGTCACCCAGTGAGTGCTTCAAAGTGGATATCTGAAAATTAATTATTATTAACTGCCACATCTGCTTAGTAAGTTCCACTCACCAGAATTGTATGGGGGGGCCTCGCAGGGGATAGTGAAGTTAGACAATTCTGCTTTAGCATTCATTAGCCGGCCCATCCTCACAAATCCTGGGGCCACATGCCAATGTTCAGTTCAGACCCCCTTTCACCAGTAAGTCCAGATATTGCCTGGCCTGACCCAACCAGGAAGGGCAGAGAAACCCTGTTACAAAAGAAGAATAAAAACATCTGGACAGTGCTGGTTGCGCCTCTGATAACAGCCTTGTTATTGAGTGTTGGTCAACCATACACTATATACCACCATATATATGTGGTAACTGGAGAGTAGTTTGAAGGGAAATACGTTTCCCCGAGGTTCCTCTCTTACTCCCATATGTACAGTGGTAGATGTTGGACCTGCTAGGTGACTAGAGAGAGAGTGCCTAGAGTGAAAGCTAAGAGTTGAGAGAGGGAAGATCAGTGTCAAACAGTTTGGAGTGTTACTTTCCTAAAGAAAAGGACGTTAAAAGGTACAGTCTTTGTGGAGCCATAGTCGTTTTGTTTTCAGCCAGGAATCTCATTAGGGGACTGGTATTTGAGAAGGAAAACACCCTGTGTATTAGTTAGAGCCCAAGTGTGCCAAGGGTTTCGTTTGATTTTGTTTATGCATAAACCTGCTAAAGAACTAGGGATGAGAGAATTTCCCACCAGGTTTCGCCACGAACAAGACTCCCATAGCATTTAATAGGTGTAAAATTTGTCAAAAAAAAAAAATTATTGCCCATAGATTTCAATGCATTTAGAGAATTTTTTCACCATTTGGCAAATTTTTTGTGAAGCAAAACAGGTCAGATTCGCCCATTACTATAAAGAATAGTCTATTCGGCTGATTCTGCTCACAATACATAATCACAATACAGTTGCCTAACATACACCAAGTTCTCTTTAGAGCATTACTCATAAACCACAGGCACTTGATCCCTGTGTTCCAGCCTCATGGGTGATCCAATGGATTACATGAAGAACTCTCTACCCACTTGAGTACTACCATGGAACTACACCCCCTTGAGTACTACCATGGAACTACACCCACTTGAGTACTACCATGGAACTACACCCACTTGAGTACTACCATGGAACTACACCCCCTTGAGTACTACCATGGAACTACACCCCCTTGAGTACTACCATGGAACTACACCCACTTGAGTACTACCATGGAACTACACCCACTTGAGTACTACCATGGAACTACACCCCCTTGAGTACTACCATGGAACTACACCCCCTTGAGTACTACCATGGAACTACACCCACTTGAGTACTACCATGGAACTACACCCACTTGAGTACTACCATGGAACTACACCCCCTTGAGTACTACCATGGAACTACACCCCCTTGAGTACTACCATGGAACTACACCCACTTGAGTACTACTGTGAAACTAACCAAACAAGGGCTGCTCATTGGAGCCCAAACTGTTTATTTTATCTGTCCTTCCCCACTCATACAGTGTTCAGAAACAGGGTCTTCTATCCACTATTAACTCCTCATTCAAGGGTCTCTCTCCCCAACTTCACTTCTCACCTCCCACTACTGGGGCCTTGCTATCCCAGGCTCTCCAGCAAACATCCACCTGCCTCAGCTGGTGGAAGCCAAAGAGGAAAAACCACGCCTTTCCCGTTACTATCAGATTTAACAGGAAGCGGTCATACATATCTCTGAGCCAATGGGGAACACTTCATCCACCCAGGTACCACTGACCTAGCAGCTGGGCATTTCCAAAGTAGCAGGCAATTTCCAAGCCTTAAAGTATATTAACTCTATGGGTCACCACACATATACAAGTGTGGGATCCCTTACCCAGAAACCCGTTTGCATAAAGCTCCAAATTATTGGAAGGCATCCCCCATAGAATCAATTTTAGGCAAGTAATTATAATTTTTAAAAGTTGTTTACATTTTCTGTGTAATAATATAACACAACCTGGTGTTTGAGGTATGTATCCATGGTTGGTAGGGTTGCCACCTGGCCGGTATTTCACTAGCCGGTAAATCGGCAACTAGAGCTGGGTCCGGCATTACAAATTTACTGAAATTTTCTGGCAGAATAGTATGGGCAATATAATTTCCCATCTTTCACTCCTAAAGTGTTTTGCTGACAGACCCCGCAAAGGTTGCATGTGGCCCACCTTCTCTATTCCTTCTCCTGAGTAGAATTGACTGCCTTATCTTAGGATATCCCTGGCACCACATGGAGAACGAAGGCCAATGTTACAAAAACCATATTTCATCTTCATCTGATGTCACATTTGTCACGGAATGATCCTCAGCCAGAATGTACCAAGGATCTTTCAAAGGTTCCTCTAAATAACTTTGACCGATTTCCATTCATTGCACCTTTAGCAAACAAGGCCGCACCTTATATATTTCGCACAGAGAAGATGGATGGAGCTATTTTTAATCTTCCTTATGAACTTAAACATTGGGCCGAGTCGTGTTTCAAATGATGAAGCCTTTCTTTATTATCAGTGCAATTGCATCATGGGAAGCAGGTGGCGAGGGACAACAGCAATCATATCTCCAGCTATTTCTCTTATTGGCTCTGTAGGGAAATTGCAGTTTTCATGGAAGTCGTCACTCATCCAAACGAGCATCACTAATCTATCGTTTACAATTTACATCACTTAAAGGCCAACACATCATATTTTTTTCATTGCAATAACAACGGACACCCCTGCTGTCTCCATGGCAACCATAAGATCCACGTAGGTTTCTCAGATATTCTGATGCAAGACCCCGATTACCATTTGTAATGGAAGATGAGTCTATAGGTGATACAACGGCAAGAAAAAGCAGTTGTGGCCACTTCATTGAAATGGGCCATAATGTTAATCAACTAAGGTTTCAGGTCATTGAAATAATCGAGCCAAAACGTGGTGATTAAAATCTTTATTGTAGAGAGAGGCTTTTTGGATCAGGAGATTAGAGACATTGGGGCAAATTCACTAAGATTCGTAGTTGCGCCAGCATGCGCTTCGCCGCACTTCGCCAGACGTATTTTCGCCAGTGCTTCGCAAATTCACAAAAATCCGAAGTTGCGCTCAGGGGTAGCGTAAGGTTGCGAAGTTGCGCTAGCGTTAATTCGCAAAGCGAAGTTATGCTAGCGATGCTTAATTTGCATACGGCGCCAAATTGAAGTTACAATGGAGGAATATGTAACATCACTACACAAGCCTGGGAAACCTTCAAAACATCAAATAAAATTGTTATTTTGCCCTACACATGTGCCCACTGTATAGTTAAGGTGCCATGAGTTAGGAAATGTAGGGGGGAAGGAGGGGAGCCCCAAAAAAAATTTTGATCTTTTTCAGCCTATCACCCATAAAAAAGGAAAAAACCCCAGGGTTTTTTGGGACTTAGAAAAATTTGTAACTTTTTTTTTGAAGCAATCTCTATCTACTCTATTGCACTTCGCCTGGTCTGAGGTGGCGAAGGAAGTCTGGCGTAAAAGGTAGCGTTCAGAATAATTCGCGCGTCAGTGAATTCGCGTAGTTACGTCGGTTGCGCAAATTCGCCAGGCGTAAGGGTGCGAAGTAACACTAGCGAATTTACGCCAGCATCCGTTAGTGAATCAGCGAATTAACAAAAAATGCGCCACGCTAGCGAATTAACGCTAGCTTTAGGCGCTTCGTCGTTTAGTGAATTTGCCCCATTAACTCCATTAGGCCTAAACAAAGAATATGACCTCAATGTAACATTGTTTAACTTATAGTAGAAAATGTATCACATGATTGTAATTTGTTACTAATTACCCACTAGGTGGCACCCAAGACTTTAAATAGCTGCGTTTGGATTGTCAGTTTAGCTTCATCAAAGGCCATTTAAGGCCTGAAACGTTGCTGTGATGCCCAGAGATCTGCAATAAAGGCATTTTTATCTGGAAAAGTTGGAGTGGTGCTTTTCTATTATTCTCCTGCTGTTTCATGTGCCAGTGGACAGTGAGATAAAGGTAAATTAATTAAATATTTAAATCCCTTAATTCCTTTTTGTTCTGGTACAAAGATCCTCCTTTATAGCGATCTGTCCCCCCCCTATCACTTAGTGATGAGTAAATTCTTGAATGTTATCAGCCTCCTCTTGTACCAGCAAAATAAAAGCAAAGAGTGTGTCTGAACACAAAAAGCTAAATGTATCCTCACCCCCTGTCCTAAAAGTGAAGTTTCCTTCTAGGCATAGAATATAAATGAAAGTCTAGAAAGGCCACATAGGAGACATTATTGCGCATGGTATTGACCTGTAAGCTCATGAGGTTAATTTCTGGATAACATTGTTTCTATTGAGTCAGGTACCTTAATGGTTATTTAACAGGGAGATGTTTGTGTCGCTCTGTTATTGGACAGTCTGAAGGCAGATAAGAGGGTGATTTCTTGCACTAATCTAATTGCACTTTCTTCAGATACGATAGTAAGGCCATTTATACTCAAGTCGAGCGCTGCCAGGGGCCACATAAACCTCTATACTATAAGTACACTACCGATTAACCCTTACTACTTCTTTCCTACAGAGCTGGGCCCTGCTGGCTCTGTACCAAATATACAGTGACAATAGTTTGTGCCCTGGGGGAGCCTCCTGAGAACACAATGTACTAATGGCAATAAACTGGGCCAAGGACATGCCTGTGACTCACGGAGCAGGACAATGTGGCAGGGAATGGAGATGGATGACTTGCAGAGCTAAAGGAAAGAACTGAATGCATTCACTAGTAAGCACATTAGTGGCCAGAATAAATGTTAACACTTACAGTACATCGTTCCTGAGACCAAACTAACATACAGACAGAAACCATTTGTGAGTCTGAGCCCATCTCCAACTCAAGTTGTCTGTACTCTGAGACCTCTACCTGTAACAATGTTTTGCCCTGACAAACAAATACAGAGTGACACACTAGATTTGTATTCTTATTATTTTAGTATTGATGCACCTGTCCAGATCACCTGCAGTCAGGGCCGGGCCAAGGTATTTTGGCACCCTAGGCAAGAGCTTCAATCAGTGCCCCCCACCCAGTCCTGCATTAACATTTCCCACCTTAACATTCATATGCCCCCTGTACCTTACCATTCATATGCCCCCTATACCTTACCATTCATATGCCCCCTATGCCCCAATCATGTTGCCGCATGTATCTGTGCCAGCACCTATCATATTGCCCCCATTTGTACCTGTACCAACTGCAGTCAAGCTCTCAGATTGCCCCCTTCTGTACCTTTGTCAGTATAAGCCAAAACATCCATCATATTGTTACCCCAAATCTGAACCTATGCCAGCGGCAGCCAAAAAAATCCATCACATTGCCCCTAATTTGTACCTGTGCCAACAAGAGCCAAAAACCCATCACATTGTCCCACACATCTGTGTACCTGTGCCAACAGCAGTCAATCCCTCATATTGCCCCCAATCTGTACCTGTGCCAGCAGCAGCCAAAAAAATCACAATATTGCCCCCATTCTGTACCTGTGCCAGCAGCAGCCAAAAAAATCACTATATTGCCCCCAATCTGTACCTGTGCCAGCAGCAGCCAAAAATCCATCGTATTGCCCCCATTCTGTACCTGTGCCAACAGCCAAAAATCCATCATATTGCCCCAAACATCTGTTTACCTTCGCAAGCAGCTGCCAAGATATTGCCCACAAATATGTACCTGTGCAGCTGCCAAGAGGGAGGTGGGGAGTGCTTGTGCCTACAGTACGAATCGTGGGCAAGAAGGGGTTGGAAAAGGTGGTTATAAAACTGAAATCTATTAAAGAGGATGTAAAAACAGAAAAATGAAATCCAATTTTTACTTTCTATAATGAAAAAGAAATCTATCTCCAATATACTTCAATTAAAAAATGTGTACAGTTTTTATAAGAAACCAGATTCTATGCAGTGAAATTCCCCCTTTTGTTTTACTTGCTCTGACTGCTGCGGAAAGGAACACGGTCCCTAACTGCTATGCAGGGAAACTTCTCATACATTTAACCGGCAGGGGAGAGCCCCCCCACCTTACTTCCCAGAACTCGAGCAGCTTTGTTTGTTTCCCTATAGAGCAGTCAGTGACTGTGTAGAGATTTGTATCCATAGACCCAGTGCAGTCTGTATATTCTGATTATTAATCAGTCTTGTTGTATCGGCTTCTGGCAGATATTATTTGACTTGTGCTGATAATTTATGACGATCCCTAAGCTTAACCTCCCAACTGAAGCCCATAGACCACACTGAGCATGTGCGTAGTCTTGGTCTTGGAAAGATTGTTAACAAAGTTACAAGGTGACAGCCCCCTGCAGCCAACTTTGAAAACATAAATCAATTGTTTGATTAGGCTTGTGGTGCAAGTTCATGTTTATGTTTAGTATACAAAATACAGCATTTCTAGCATTATTCTATTTTAGACTTTATTACTCCTTTAAAGCCAAGCAAACCAGGGTTAAAAAAAATTCCTTTTAAAAGTGCTCCCCCCACATGATTGTGCCCTTGGCGGGCGCCTACGCTGCCTACCCCTAGTTCAGGCCCTGCCTGCAGTTTTTCTTTCAGCCAAAGCCTTCTAGTCATAGCAGTGACAAAGCAAAGCAGGAACAGCCTGCACCAAGAGAGACCATAAACCTAGACATAGGTATTGCACCATAGTAACCACAATGCAGCAGAATCAGACCCCAAAGTTTGTTGTAATCTTTATAGAAAGATACCATGAATCTATGGCGGCATATAGATTATTGTCCTACTGTCTCCCTCATGCCCTACCATTTCCCTCTCGCCCTACCGTCTCCATCATGTCATATTGTCCTACGTCTCCCTCTTGCCTTACCATCTCCATCATATCATATTGTCCTACTCTCTCCCTCTTGCTCCACCGTCTCCTTCTTGCCCCACCATCTTGCCCTACTGCAGGGGTCCCCAATCTTTTTTTACTCATGAGCCACATTCAAATGTAAAAGAAGCTGAGGAGCAACATAAACATGTTAAAAGATCCTGGGGATGCAAAATATGGGCTGTGATTGGCTATTTGTAGCCCTTATATGGACTGGCAGTCTACATGAGGCTGTATTTGGCAGTGTGCAACTAAGGCTTCAAGCCAGGAATTAACAAATAAGAACCTTTTTTGATGACACTGGAAGCAACATCCAATGGGTTGGTGACATGTTGCTTGCGAGCCCCTGTTTGGGGATCACTGTCCTACTGTCTCCAACCTGCTGTACAGTCTCCATCATGTCATACTGTGTAAAGCTGGCCATAGATGTTGAGATTTTTAAAAGATCCGATCCTTATCGTGAGACCACGATTATCTCAAAACGATCGTACGAATTGACCATCAACTAAAAAGACCAATTTGCCAGGAAAACAAAGGGGAGCTGCCTGCTTGGCCCTGCAAACATAGATACATTGCACTGGGACCAAAAAAGATTTTTTGACCTGGCCGATCAATTTCCTGACAGATGTCGGCCAACAAATCGTAAGATGTTCGATCGTTCGAATCCCACTAACCGCACGATAGTTTTTAAGGATTGGTCAGACTTCCCTAAAATCGGTCGTTCGGCAAGAAGAATCGTTGCGTCTATGGGGAGCTTTAATCTTGTCCTTTTGTCTCCTATTGCCTCTACTACAGATACTATTCCCCACTCTTCCTACAAGTGATACACAGTAAAACCCTATTATGTGCTGGTTCAATAGAATTCAGTGGCAGTTCATTCCGAAAATAATCTCCCCCAGACAGGTAGAACACTGCGTTTGTTTCCCTGTTTGTTCCATTCCCTGTCACTATGGTTCAGTCGAATGGCTGTCGCAGGTAATGGCTCTTATTATTAATGAGCTATAATTATTAGATTAGCGAGACTGGGGCCTTTCAGTGAATCTGAGATTTTTATTCATTTACAGAAACATTAACACAAACAACATAACATTCGTACTGCCAGACTGTAATAAGGGCTCAGCCAAATTTAGATCCCAATTTAATGATTAGAAAAAAAACGCCATCGGAGATGGAATCTTACGCAAACACCGCCGTTTTCCTCTCTTTATAGCGAAGTTCACAGAAACAAACAATTATAAAATACAGTTGGAAAAAATTCCTAAAATCTTTTGCTACAAAAGGTCAGAGGTTAGAAAGTAGGTTGAGCAAATGTTGACTAGACCTTTGTATCGCACTCAACCATATGCTTGAACAACAACCACAATATTGAGAAGGAGGGAAACATGTTACCGTTTTTCTCAATTGCTGATCTCAGTTTAGTTGATTTGTTTGTTACATACTAGAGACTGTTCTATTGCCTTGGAGTCTTCCGTAGTGTGACCAGATTGGGCCTAACATTAAATATCATTTTAGAATCCTTTAAACTTTGGATTCTGCTTATCAGTCTGTGTGTCCCTTATACCCTGGGAACTCCAGCAGTGTCAGGATCTGCTGCCTCTATATTTGCACCTCTGCAGTCAGTCTGCTTCCCACATAATGTCAGCAAGTGCTTTTGACCCTTCCCCTCTCTCTGTGGTTCTATTGCCTTTTAGTGGCTAAAGCACCCCATGAGGGACAGGTCCTACCAGTTACCGTATATACTCGAGTATAAGCCAAGTTTTTCAGCCCCCAAAATATGCTGAAAAACTCTACCTTGGCTTATACTCGGGTCAAGTGCAAAAACGGTCGCCGTCGTCTAAGAATAGTCGCGGTCGCCCAAGAATAGTCGCCGGCGTCCAAGAATAGTTTCCAAGAATATTCGCCGGCGTCCAAGATTGGTCGCCGGCATCCAAAAACGAGATGCCGGCACCTCTAATGGGAGCAGAAACCCTCAATTTTTTGATTGAAACTTACCACTTCTCACCCTAGACTTATACTCGAGTCAATAAGCTTTCCCAGTTTTTGAAGGTAAAATTAGGTACCTCGGCTTATACTCGGGACGGCTTATACTCGAGTATATACGGTAATTCAATTGGGTAACAGCATGCTCTCTACATGATCTAATTAGTCAGTCCCAAGAAAGGATCCTTTACAAATGACTCCGCTATTGAGGTGTGATGCCTTAAAGCATAGTGCAACATTTCCTCAAGTCTGGGGAGATAAGAAAACATGACAATGTGTGTGTATTTTAGTTTATACATGAGACTTTAGATTCCTATTCTGCATTTGCTTCCGGAAGTCTTGTGTTGGCTCCAGTTCAGACATACTTGGTGGATTTCGGCTCTCAATGCAAAGCTTTTCGTTTCTTTTCCGAAATCCGCCATGTGTTCAAGCTGGAGTCAACTCAAGGCTTCCAGACACAAACACAGAAGAGGAGTTAGGGGTCGGGGGCTGAAATCGGCCTGCAGATTTGAGCCCTAGCCTAATAAATATGACTGTGTGATTCTAGCGCAGGGGAACGATAATTTTCATTATTAAGAAATTAATTAAATCAACTGCAGTTTTGGGTCATTTTACAGCTAATACACTTTTCTTATAGATACTATTTAGACTCTAATTAAGCATTCACCTCCTGTATAACTCACTATATATATATGTAATGTTTATGTTTGATGTATATTTGCCTCTATGTCTAGCGCCACAGAATATGCCAGTGCTTTAACATGACTTCTAAAAACTATTAAAACAAGCTTGTGTCTAACTTACTTTCATTTATAAAACCTGACCTTCGGGGGGGGGGGGTAGTAAATAGTATTTTCTCTACAAACAAGCTAAACTGATTTACAGAATGTCTACCTCAACCTTCCAAAACAAAAAGTCTATATGGGTGAAACCAAAGTACCCTAGACACCATACCTTTGTGTGACCAGGGCAGGTACCAAGGGCACGTGACATTCACATAAGTTCCAGGAAGACCGTCTGGCCAACAGGCGTAATCATCAAAAGTTCTGTTACAAAACCTGCCTGGGAAAGAACATGAGCACATTAGAATGAAATTTAGAACCAAATCTGGCAAATAAGAAAATGCTGTCACCCTATGGGAGCAAAGTTACTGAATTGTTCCTGCAATGTATTGAGGTTTGTTCTGCAAAGAGTCGCTGTGTGAGTAGAACACTGGCCCCTACACGTTACTGAGCTGTACTGATGTCAGAAAAAAAACAACAGTACCCAAGCCATCTAGGGGCACTAGCAGTGAGAGAGTGGGAATTCCCCAGAATACAAACAGAACAAAAGAAGTGGTTTAACACTTCTGCTCTTTCCCTGTTTCCATCAACCAATTTACCTTCCTTCAATACCAAGAGTCCCACAACCTCCTGCTTCATTTAATAATTAAATATCTAAGACAATTTGGGGTTTGTTTTACTTTTCTTTGCAATGACCTCTTCATTCTTAGTTGTTTTTTTCTTTCTTGCCATTTTGCCTGTCCAGTTGTCCTCTTTTTTACTTAAAGCGATTGTTCACCTTCAAACACTTTTTTCACTTCAGTTGGTTTCAGATTGTTCACCAAAAATAAAGACTTTTTCTGATTACTTTCTTTTTTCTATTTGTTGATTGTTTTTCTAATATTGAAGTGTAAAGTTTCATTTTTCACCTTCTAAAGCAGCTCAGGGGGGGTCACCGACTCTTTAACTGTTTTAGATTGATTTCGTTGATACATTTGTTATCTTTGTACCTGCTGAGCAGAATTCATGAATTTCATTAAAGGGGTTGTTCACCTTCCAACACTTTTTCCAGTTTAGTTGGTTTCCGATAGATCACCAGAAATAAAGACTTTTTCCAATTACTTTCTATTTGTGACCTTTCACCTTCTAAAGCAGCTCTGGGAGGGGGGTCGCCGACCCTCTAAACTGTTCTAAATTGATATATTTAGTTGATACACTTCTTTTCGTTGTCCCTGCTGAGCAGAAGGTCATTGAAGGCAGCTGTTAGAATTGATACAATAGTTTCTAATATTCCCCATAGATCTTACTGAGAAATGTATCAACTAAATATAACATATTGTAACAGCTCAGATGTTCCTGGATCACTGAAACAAACGAAGTTGTGAGTTTTTCTCCAAAAGAGTAACAAAAATGTAATTAAAAGCCATTTAATAGGGCAAACAGGTGAAGGCCTATTGGGGCACTTACTCATAGGCCAGACTGAAACACTACAATACAAGAGGTGAAGATGGCCTTGCTCAAGAGAGCTTATTATATATTTTTTCTTCTATTTCTACACTCGAGCTAAGTAAATGGGCCCCTACATAGAAACCCAATTCTGCATAAAACCCCAATGCTGTTTTTCAGCTCTGTCTGTCCTCAGCTGGGATTTCTCTATAAGGGGAATCATTACAGTATTATTTTTTTCTTGGGTTCTTCTAAGAAAATGAATCTTCCCAGGATTATTTGCTGGGAAGCTGAGTGACCCCATTTTTCCACTGCTCCCCAGTATTTCTTTTTGGCAGCTTGGGGAAGGCACATTCACAGTACTTGCAAGTCAGAATGTATTCTGTATACCTGCCCCCAAGTGAATCAAGTCAAGACTGGGGCAGAAAGAAAATGGCAGTTTCGGACTGGCCCACTGGGAGACCAGGAAAACTCCCGGTGGGCCCAGGTGTCAGTGGGCTTCTTGCTACTAACAATTTGGCCTATTTCATGGCCATTCCCTATTTCTATAAGAACAAAGAGGCTAAATAGATGGAATAATAGATTATAGTATGTAAAGAAAAGAGACTAGGAGAATAGAGGTTGAGTGAGGAGAGGAAGAATAATAGTACTGAGAGTGGGCCCCTGGTCTAAGAATAATTGGTGGGCCCCTGGTCAAAGGTTTTTGGGTGGGCCCCTGGTATCCCAGTCCGACACTGGAAAATGGCATCATTGTGCTCCTCATTGAAGTACCTCAAGTCCCTTCAGTTTCTATAGATGAGGTGCCCCAGCATGGGTCTCCACCAAGGAAAATTAAATTGTTAATCCAAAATAACTGTTGGCTCTTAACAATAACTCAAAAACCAGGTCCTAAATTTAAATCACTCTTTATCATCTTTCTCTAAACGCCCCTCTTGGTTATTTGCCAATCCATCACTGCTATTGGTACTAGGGATGCACCGAATCCAGGATTCAATGCGGGATTCTTGTGCTTGGCCGAACCAAATCCGAATCCTAATTTGCATATGCAAATTATGGAGAGGCGGGGTTTCAAGTGACTTTTTGTTACAAAACAAGGAAGTAAACCAATTTTTCCCCACTTTTTCCTTTCCCTCCCCTAATTTGCATATGCAAATAAGGATTTGGATTTGGTTCGGTATTCGGGATGGATTCGGGAATTTGGCCGAATCCAAAATAGTGGATTCGGTGCATCCCTAATAGGTACAGGTATAGAATCTGTTATCCAGAATGCTCGGGATAACAAATCTTTCTGTCATTTGGATCTTCATACCTTAAGTCTGTGAGAAGATGATGTAAACATTAAATAAACCCAATAAACTGGTTCTGCTTTCAGTAAGGATTAATTATATCTTAGTGGGGATCAAGTACAAGTTACTGTTTTATTACTACAGAGAAAAGGGAAATCATTTTTAAAAATCTGGATTATTTGGATAAAGTGGAGTCCATAATTCGGAGCTTTCTGTGTAACGGATTTCCAGCTAACGGATCCTATACCTGTAGTATAACCTAGCAACTAGATAGCACGTTGATAGTGACCCTGTATGCAAAATTGTGCGTTAATTACTCTCCACACAGGTACTATGAATGTATACTACTGACACCACATACATTGGCCTGCCAGATAAATTTCCACACAATTTACCAAATCATTGGTGCAAGCCCCAGCTATTACACTGGAATTCTAGAGCCTAAATGATGATACTTACCCTTTAAACTGCAAGTCAAATATCCCTCAGGAGCTGAAGTTTTTCCATAAAAGTCTAAATAACTATGGAATAATAAAGTCGATGGCAGAAAGGTGCCATCATTACTATTTGTGGCATTTAATTATGATGCGCTGTCTAATCACACCGTGTGAGTCAATTAAGGCATTGCTAATTTGCCCTTCTCCTAGGCAACCTTCACAGTAACCATCATAAATACAAATCACTGTTTCTCTATTGGTCGAGTGCAGGAGGAATTGAAGGTAAGTGAGAATTAGTGCAGACTCGTTGCTCATGGATAGGAATGAATCTATCTTTAACCCCCAGTGTTCCATCATTTGGGAAAGCGAGATTTTTCAAGCCATATTCGTTTTGAGGCATTCCTATACTTTAACCTCATCTTACCCACGATGGAGTTTTTTTAAAATTGTCAGTGAATGGTCTCTATAAAAATCCCTTGGGAAGGCAGTACATTAAACACATGATTATGTAATATCTGGGGCAAAAGTAAAGTAAATCTAAATACACAATACAACTATCCCACGGTGCCTGTTAGTTCTTGAAATTAGATCACCCCTGTTGGTACATGGTCAATCTATATGGAGGAGGGGGGTTATGCTTATTGATAACCAGTATTATTATCCTTTATTTTTATATATATATATATATATACACAAAAAAGCCATGAATATCTTGCAAATGATATCCTTATAAACGGTGAGTTCTGATGTCATTTCTGTCACATGACTCACTGAAACTTGTGTATTATAATAAAGTACCCCCAGTTGCAAAATATGAGGATGTTAGAAGTAACCTTCGGAGTTCCATGACCTGTATAAAAACACTCGGCCTTCAGCCTCGTGTTTTATATGGTCATGAAACTAGTTGGTAACTTATAATATCCTTATATTTTACAAGAGGGGGTACTTTATTCACTATATATAGCACTGATATATTCTGTAGTTCCTTAGAGAGTTTACACATCATTCACTTTAGTCCTTGCCCCAGTGGAGGATAAAATCTAAGTAAATGATATGTTGCCCATAGGCTGACTAGTGCTCCCAAATACTGAATTATAAAACAGAGGTCAGTGCTCTTAGTTATAAAGAATAAACTCTATACTGATAACTACTTGTATATGACTATGTCCTCATTGATGTTGGACTGTTCCCCCTGTTATCCTTGCTACTGTATTAGGGCAGAGACACGCTCAGATCGCCCGGCGATAAATCTCCTCTTCTTCCGGGTGACTAATCTCCCCGAACTGCCTCTCCGCCGGCTAGAATGTAAATCACCGACGGGATGGCACTCGGAACACTTCATTATCCAAAGTTGCTTGAAGTTTCCTTGTGAGGCAAATACGGCCATCTTCGGAAAGCGAAGCGCACCAATTGCCATCCTGCCGGTGATTTACATTCTAGCCGATGGCAGACAGTTCGGAGAGATTAGTCGCCCCAAAGAAGAGGAGATTTGTCGCTGGGCGACTAATCTCCCCGAATCTGAGCGGAAGCCGGCGCTGTAAGGTCACAGGGAATCACTAATGGGGGGGAGGGGATTATACCACTGCAGGAAGGCTATATAAAAGCTAAACTGTGGATCCTTTTGCAAGACAGAAACTGCAGGATGACTAAGGGTAGGACTCCACGAGCAATTTTGACGTTATCCGATGCGCTGCGTCGCATTTTGTTGCAGCGCGTCGGATCGCGACAAAATTGCTTGTGGAGTCCTACCCTTAGTAACAACGTCAGAGAAGCAAAGCAGGAGGTAATAATGATATGATCATGGCTGGATACTTCCATTATACAGATACAAAAGGAATGAAGGAGTCGTGGTGCAGCTAAACATGAGTGAAATCAAGATAATCAGATAGACGTGTCAGAGTTAATGGCCTAGTAAAAAATATTCCAGACCCAGAGATAAAGATTATATCATAAACTGTCCGTGCGCTTATCCTGCCATTGTGAATTTGTAATCACCCCTCACTGTCATGTGGTCTCAGCTGTGAGACAAAAAGTGATAAAACAAAGGCACAAATATTGTCCCCTGAGAGCCATTTATCAACATTACAGCCAATGAAATGCCTTCATGTGTCAGAGTTGTGTTTATTGAAGCGTCAGGCGTCACAGAGACAGACACCATCAATCATTTGTGAAAATGTCACCCGTGTATGTCAGGCCGAGATCATACATCACCCAGAAACCATCCTCGGAATGTCATAGCAGCAATTTAAATACTGAAGCCAAACTGCCCGGGCTCCGTCACAGAACTAGCATCTCAGTTGGGTCAGTACATTGATTCTTCTACACTGTAAATATAAAGCACCGGACCTTGAATTGCTGGAGTACTGTGGGACTTCTAGACTGAAGTTCTGGTTAGTAAGTATCTCTGACATTAACTGGACTGTACCTAAGGTTTTAGGGATTAGACAAACGCACAACTAAATACAGTACATACACCTGTACAGCTTGTGGCCCTTCAGCTATTATTGCTGGACTGCAGGAATATGCCAATCATCTCTGTATTTGGGCGAATAACACATCTTATTGATCCAAATACCAGATCCAAACCCTCATTTGCATATTATAATTTCAGAAAGATAAAAATAAATTTGCATCATGTGTGTAAAAAAAACTGTCACATTCAGTTGTCCAAGTCACGTGACTTTGAGATTTCAATTTGGCGGAACACATAGGATACAGTGGCACTTTGTGGGTATTCAGCAGGCACTCTGGACTTTATTTTGCAATGGTTGTTCCATTAAGACACTGCAATAACAATAGGTTCAAGTGCTAAGTCCGAAGAGTTTTCTTTTTTGCTTTCCCCACCACTTGTGCCTGTCCCAGAATAAATAAGCCCTGACGTCATGTGGACAGCTAAAACTAGTGTGACATAGCACAATCACCAATCTGATTTTTAGCTACACAGTTATAGATATTTTGCTCTTTGCAGGAGTTGGGCCCCTGGAAACAATATATATATATATATATATAGCTCACAGGGGCCCAACTACACTCAGAGAAGAGTTGGACATTTACTCTTAAGGCAGCACTGCATACAGAACCCCTGTGGGCACCCGCTGGAATGCTTATATAGGCCATTGCTCCAGTACTTGACCAGGACTAGGGGTAGGCAGAAGAGGCAGGTGCATAGAGAGCACCATTGGGAATTAGCTGGACCAAACAGTGTCAATAAAAGAGTCTCTCGCCTTGATTACTGCAACTTACTCCTCACAGGTATTCCAACAAGTCGCCTTTCACAACTCCAATCTGTTCTAAACGCGGCCGCTAGACTCATTCATCTATCTCACCGCTCAACATCAGCTGCTCCCATATGTATGTCCCTTCACTGGCTCCCAATCTCCTCTAGAATCAAATTCAGATTACTAACATTTACATTCAAGGCCCTTAACCAGGCTCAGATTTGTGGTGAGGCCACATAGGCCCGGGCCTACGGCGGCAAAAAATTAGGGGCCAAATGCAGTCCAGCCACTGTCTGTGAAGCACTGGGGAGCGCTCCGGTTCAGGTGTGCATGTGCACTCGTAGAGAAGGGTGTATGTGGGCGGGCGTAATCCAGTGCTACCCTTAATAATGAAACCCCTCTGTATATTTCATCTCTGATCTCCAAATACTCTCCTTCACGCAACCTTCGCTCTGCTTCTGATCTTCGCCTCACTTCTCCTCTGATCATTTCTGCCCATTTCTCTTGGGCTTCTGCTTTTCTCTGGAACTCTCTGCCTCAAGCTGTCAGATTTTCTCCATTTTTCCAAACTTTCAAAAGTTCCTTAAAGACCCACCTGTTTAAAGAGGCTTATTCAATGTACCTTAATTAATCAATCATTGCTGTATCATAAATCAAAATTGTTTCTAAAATCCTAATGTCTCAATTGTACCCCAACCTTTAGTTTGTAAACTCTAATTTGTAGAGCCCTCTAATCCTATTGTATCTGTAACCCTTGTTTGTTATCCACCATTTATTCCCTATTTGTTATAACCAAGGTAAAGCACTGAGTATCTTGTCAGTGCTAAGTAAATAAATAAATGACGATGATGATGTTAGTGGTGTAGTTATAATATACTGCAAATGGGTCTGGAGTTAATGGTGAGAAGAACAAGTCTTACCAGTCAGTAAGTTGGGCATCTGCTGGAAGCTGTTCAGACACTGCTGCTGATATTCTCTCCATTTCTGTATAGTGTCGGACAGGGAGACGGCCGAGCTCTGAAACACAAAGCAGAGGGGTGAGAGGGAATTAAACACAACTAATTCATGAGCAAGTTATTATTTTGTTCTCTGTGGGTAAATCTTAGTTCCTTAACCTGTATGTTTCTCTCTCTTTTCCAACTCATATACACACATTCATATTAAATGCTCCATGATTTCAATAGTGACGCATGGTGAAATCTACAAACTGGTTATTAGAAGAAATAGTTATATATTATTATAATACACAAAAGCCATGAATATCCTGTAAATTATATCCTTATAAACAGTGACTAGTGATGTCATCAGTTATAAACGGTGCGTAGTGATGTCATTTTTGTCACATGACTCACTGAAACGTGTGTATTATAATAAATATCAAAATATCGAAAAGAGACAAGAGAAGGGAAGGCACATAGGACAATACTGTTTTATGTTGAATTCACTGGAATAAGAACAAAGGAACACATTCCACTTTGATATAAAAAAAACAACTCCTGGGGGTGTAAATTGTTGTTGTGTAAAACACACAACTTGAGATTTCTAGATATTTATATACATACGTGTATCTGGGTGAACATCACCTAAACAATTTTATTCTTATTTCAAGGCTGGGAAATCTCCTGTCCATCAAGTCTAACAGGTGAGCAGTTATGTTACACACTTGCTATTCCAGACCCCTCTAATTGGTCAGGAGGTATAAAGATTCCTTTCCGACTCAAAAAGCAAAAAGCTTACTGAAGACCCGGAAGATGGCTGCGTGGAACTCCGATGCCTGAATCTGCACCGAGGGGTAAGTATAAAGTAAGGGGCATTTCCCCAGGGGGCAGCTAGGCTGGGGGGGACGAGGGAGAGGGTCTACGTGGGGTGGGGGTAGGGTTTTTTTGGAAAACGGTTGAATTCTCCTTTAAGTCTTGTAGGTAAGCTTCGAGGGTGGTTTCGGATACCTGCAGGGGTCTAGAGGGGAGCTGGGAGTAGAAAGTGTGCCTGAGTTGTAAATAACAAAAATACATGGCGGGGGGCAGCCCAAGCTCATGTCTAAGAATCTCTATCCATTATTATTTCCGCAACTTTTTCATTGAAAAAGCATTTCGAGTTAGGGCTGTGACTTGTCAGGTTTTGAACTAGACAGCCGGGTTTTTGTTGTGACTTTTCAACAAGGACACAAACCTGTCACCCCCTGCTTACCAGTAATACCAACACCCTGTTTCCCAATATCACTGCTCCACCCCTAACATCACAAGCCATAGTGGTAGGACAACCAGGAGAACCTGGAAGATCTCTTGGGATCCTGCTGGTACAAGAGAACAGAATGTCCCCCATCCAGGGAGTTGTTTCTAGCACAGAATCCTTTTTCCGGCTTATTCCTGACGCTGCTCAGCAAACACCTTAAAAAAGGCGTCAATATACCCTGCAGGACTGTTTTTAAAAAGCCAGTAATTGTATTGGAGCATTAAAGGCCAATCCTTAAATGTCACTCTCTTTTGCAGGAAAATCCAGCTAATTAAACTGTACAGTTGAGATAATTGCACATTGCAAATACCTTAATGAGTTTATTTTATGCTCGTTCCCCTGTGTCTATTCCTGCTTTGTTGATTTCCAGAAAGGCAAAAGGTACAATAAATTCTGCATAATCAGGAAGTGAAATGCGATGGGATCAGTTACTGGCAGAAAGGCAGCCAAGTCTCCTTTAATGTGCAGGAGGTTAAAGAGACACTTAGAACTGTGCCAGATGCAGAATTAGTAATCGGGTCATTCGATTTACTTGATACCTGTACTTTGTACTCATCTTTTCTATTGGGCACACGGCTGTAAATCTGCAGGGAAGTCTCCTCCACTTCTGAATTGGTCTGCAAAGTGGGGCAACATACAGTGCAGTTCTGGGCAGGTAGAAAGCAGTATATAACTATAGTCCTACAATCAATATAGTCAAGCCCCAATGTGGGACCATCAGTGTAGTCCCACAGTGACTCCTGTATTCCAGGGGGAGCCAAGCAGTATAATCCCAGGTTGAGTTTTCCAGTATGGTCCCGGTGTAAATTCACCTATATGGTCCCAGGATGAGTCCATCAGTAGAACCCATGGGCAAATTTATTAATAATCCCAGGATGAGCCTACCAGTATGGTCCCACGGTAACATAACCTATATGGTCCCAAGATGTGTCCATCAGTATAACCCATGAGTAAATGTATTAATATAGTTCCAGGTTGAGGCTACCAGTATGTTCCCAGGGTAAGCTCACCTATATTGTCCTAGGATGTGTCCATCAGTAGAACCCATGAGTAAATTTATTAATATAGTCCCAGTATGTTCCCAGGGTAAGCTCACCTATATGGTCCCACGATGAGTCCATCAGTAGAACCTATGGGTGAATTTATTGATATAGTCCCAGGATGAGCCTACCAGTATGGTCCCAGGGTAAGCTCACCTATATGGTCCCACGCTGAGTCCATCAGTAGAACCTATGGGCGAATTTATTGATATAGTCCCAGGATGAGCTTACCAGTATGGTCCCAGGGTAAGCTCACCTATATGGTCCGAGGATGTGTCCATCAGTAGAATTTATTAATATAGTCCCAGGTTGAGCCTACCAGTATGGTCCCAAGGTAAGTGTGCCTATATTTTCCCAGGATGAGTCCATCAGTAGAACCCATGGGTGAATTTATTAATATAGTGTCAGAGAGCCCACCAATATAGTGTTAAGACATACTTGAGGTCACAGGGCACAAAGAATATTCAGGGCAGGAAACTAGAATCCTGGTAAAAGGTGCCAAAATAGGAAATTAACAGGTTGGTCATATTCAAAATGGCCACCTACAAGTCATCACTATGGACTTCCCTCCATTACAGCATTTTGAGTCAATATTGTCCCTTGTGGATGATTTCATATAAATAAACAGCACATAGAAATACCATAAATCTAAGTACATTTCAGCAGCAACAGTCCACTAAGTTTGCTTATAGCCAGGGCTGGATTTACATAGAGGGTGCCCCTATATCTGCTGCTGCTTGTCGCCCCCATCCTCCTTATTCATGCAGACATGCATCATTGGGTCTGGAGCACTGGGTATTGGTGAGTGGGAAATAAAAAAAACTATTGTATCTGTTGCGTGCCCCCAGTGTTTCTGAATCAATGTTGATGTGGTTGGACAGCGAGTCGTAGAGTCCTGCGCGGAACCAATTTCTTAGACCTGGACCGGATCCGAACCCACAACCCACAGCCAGCGATCTGAACCGCAACCCCCATATTTACTCACTTTGATCCACTACCTGACCCGGACCCGCAACTGCCTTATCCGCAACCCGACCGGTAACCCGCTGATCACCACCAAACAGGAAGTGATGTTGCGGCAAACTGGAAGTGACTTAGTCAAAACTGGGTGGGGACAGAAACAAGTTTTGTAAAATTTTAAAAGGACTATAATATAGACAATATAACATAAGAAATTAAGATGAGACCGGCAACCCGACCCACAACCCGCATCTATACCCGCACCTGAAAATCTTACCCTCATTCCGCACTTTTTTTTTACCCGACCCGCTGCGGGACTCAAGCATGTCGCCCCTAAAATCCTTCCACCCTAGGCCCGGGCCTTTGTGGCCTTTCCACAAATGGAGGCCTGCTTATAGCCTGTACAGAGAGATACCGTGAACTGTGGTAGTTCCAAAGAGTTAAGTATATGGGACTGTTCCTATGTTAGTGCCAATTTCTTTTCTTCATTCCAATTCTGGTTTAAATTTGCAAAACCAAAGAGTTATTTCTCCTTATACAGACTTTGGCCAAGATGAGCATTCCAGTAAGTGATTAGCTGAGGAAGAGATTCCAGGCTCTCGCACTGACAGCTTTATGGCACAGTGGCCACTGAATCGGGACTCATAGCCCTTAACCTATAAAACACTCAATGCCCCAGTCGGCTCAGCCATATTTTTTCCTGCATTCTCGTCCATCTCCAGCAGGGGTGCTGTGGTTCATTCATATAGGAGAGCTGTTACTAGTTCTGTATAACAAATCTTAACTAGGGTCTGTCACTAACTGAGCCCATGGAAGAATGCTGAAACTCTTAGAACTGTGTTTGCTATTCAGTTTGAGACTATAATCTGTTAATTTTCCACAACAGTTTATCAAATATGAATTAAATATGACTATCCCTCTGACTGAAGATGATTTGTATGGAAAATACAGTTGCCTCTCTAATACAATGCAACAGTCACTGGATCTGATCTGCTCCCAAGTGAGAGATATAAAGCAGAGAAACGGCCATATAAGAACAATAAAGGGAGAAAAATGAAACAATTTCCAATGAGAAGCAGCTGTGTCTGTGATTGGCCTGGGAAGTCCGGTGGAGAGAAAATAAAATTGTTAAATTAGTAAATGATAAATGATATGGACACAAAAGCAGGTGCTCTATAGACTTGCTCCTGGGTTCTGGCTGCTCAAATGAACTGCACTCATTGATTCTAGGAAACCCTGGAACCTGGGACACCACCAGTAATTATGGGGCCCCATACACAGCACTAGTTCAAGGCAGGGCTGCCATTGGGGGTGTACAGGAGACACTGCAGTCAAGGGCCCAATGGCATAGTGGGCCCCAAAATCTACAAATGTTTTTTATAGGTTCTGAAATAGGTGGGCTGGGGGTAGGTCATGGGTGGGATTTTGGTATTTGATTTTGGGCAGGGCCCTCTTTACCTTTTGTATTGGTTGTTTTGTGTGTTAATGTATACAACCATCGTTCAGTGCTGTGGAATACTTTGGTGCTTTATAAATATGTGTTATTAATAATAATAAATTAGCAGGTTCCTCTCCTTGTGGTCCCAATTATTGCCCACCTGAACTCAATAAAAAAAAAGTCACTTGGATGTTTGCTGACACTCTGATTTGCACTGGCTTCTCTCCAATGATGTCAGAATCCCACCCAGGACCTACCCCCAGTAAGCCCACCCTTTCCAATTTTAGCCCAAATTATTAGCCAACTGCTCACCAATGCTCAATAAAAAGCCCCTTGGATGCTTGGCCACACCCTGACCCGCCCTAAGCACTCCCCAGTTATGACAAAATCCCACCCACGTGCCTTCTACCCCTAATCCTGTCCCCTCTCTCCTAGGCTATTCGTTCTTCCATGCACGGTGATGTGCGCAAGTATCAATTTGTGCATGCGCGCGCGCATCGATCCGCGCAATTGTCAATTCGCGCATGCGCACTACCGTCAATTCAAGCATGTGCGCTCCCAGTCGGTGCCGTGACCGACCAGGTTGCCTAGGGCGCCTGGCTGGTCTGGCCGGCACTGCATTCATGGATGCACCAAGTGATTCAGATGCTAATGTCACCTGCACTGGTGTTCCTGCACTGAAATCCATTTCTCAAAAGAGCAAACAGATTTTTTTATATTTAATTTTGGAATCTGACATGGTGCTAGACATTTTGTCAGTTTCCCAGTTGCCCCCAGTCATGTGACTTGTGCTCTGATAAACTTCAGTCACTCTTTACTGCTGTCCAAAATCAAAGCGAGTCCAAGGAAATTACGGTTTCCCCCTAACACAAGATAACAGCTGCCTGGTAGATCTAAGAACAACACTCGATAGTAAAATCCAGGTCCCACTGAGACACATTCAGTTACATTGAGAAGGAGAAACAACAGCCTGCCAGAAAGCAGTTCCATCCTAAAGTGCTGGCTCTTTCTGAATGCACATGACCAGGCAAAATGACCTGAGAAGCAGCTACACACCAATATTACACACCAATGTTCAGCACTAGTTCCACATTTTAGTGCATTTTCTTTCCAAAAATGCTCAGCAATCAACCCAGCGTGCTATGGATAATGCTCTTTTTTTGTGCACAGTAAGATAAGTGCCGCCACAGAGCCTCCCATTACAGGGTTACTGAACTACATCTCCCATGATTCCCTTGCAGCAGCTGAGATTGGAGAGGGATGCATCTTAGCTGCACATCTGCCTTTCATATTGTTTGGTATTTTGTTTTTCCCTCTGAAGAAAATGAATATAGGAAATTCTCCATCAGAGCGTCGCTGGCATGAAGTCCGGCGCCATCTGGACAGGTTTTTCTACCATCAATTAAAGAAAAAACAGCTTTTTCTCATTTTCCTTACGGGGAGAGAGATCTAACACAGCACGAGATTCTGTAGCTGGGATTATGCATTGTACAAACAGAAGGGTGGGTGGTGGATCAATTTACAATAGGACTGGGCGGGAGACGGGAGACCCCTGAATTGTTTTTCTCTTTTATTTTAGCTGGAAATGAAGTATTTGTATCTCCCTGTGGCGTCAAGTCAAGAACTTGCTTACTGGGGCTGTGGTACACTACTGGCAGTAGCAGTATCTTTATCTGTGGTGGGGCCCAAACCAAAAACAGGCTTTTCAGGCCCTATTGTTAATATAAAGTAGGATTGTCCATCATTTGGCTCTTTAGCTGTTGCTCCATTACAAGCCAGGGGAATCTCCAGCAGTCTGTGGTACTGGGATTTGTCCTCCAACATCTAATAAAGGGCTGCAGCTTGGCCAATACTGTTACTGTTTTGTCCTGTTACCCCCATCTTGCCCTTCTGTTTCAGTCTTGTCCTACTGTCTCCAGAATTGCCATTGGGGTGATGGGTGGGAGCCCTTTCAGGGATTCAGTTATAGTGGGAGAGTCAGAACAGGCACATATCTCGTGATGGTCCAGGCCAAGGGAGGGGGGGGGGGGGGTTCTGCCAGCTTAGTAGTACTGATGTATGATTTCTGATGGCACCCCTAGTTATCCCCATTCTGTTGCCATCTTGCTCTGCTGTTTCCATCTTGTCCTGTTGTATCCATCTTGTCCTAATCTCTCCATCTTGCCCTACTGCCTCATCCCGCCATTCTGTCTCCATCTTACCCTACTGACTCCATCTTACCCTACTGACTCCATCTTACCCTACTGTCTCCATCTTACCCTACTGAGTCCATCTTACCCTACAGTGTCCATCTTTCTCTACTGTCTCTATCTTGTCTTACTGCCTCCATCTTGCCTTACAGTCTCCATCTTACCCTTCTGTCTCCATCCTACCCTTCTGTCTCCATCTTATCCTGATGTCTTCATCTGACCCTACCCTATCGTTGCTCCTGACTCCAGATTTAACACCAGAAATGGTGAGATTTGGTTTTATTTGAAATATAAATAATGGAGAAGGTCAAGTTTAACTAAACATTTAAGACTTTACAAATCTCAGTACCTTTACAACTGGCCTTTAGTTTTTATGGTTTTACAAATAATTGGATTCCCTATTCTGCTTTTTCTGGCCTGCATCTGAAACGCCTTGTTGTTAGGGTCACTGACCCCAGCAATCAGAAGAACAGATTGACTTTGTAGTTTTAATTTTCTATTTGTTCTTCCATATCTTACTATTCATAATCACTTATATTTACCTTCCATACTTTTCCTGGTTGTAGTGATGCACTGAATCCACTATTTTAGGATTTCGGTCAAACCCCCAATCTTTGTGAAGATTTGGCCAAATATCAAACTAAATCTGAACTCTAATTTGCATATGCAAATTGGGTCTACAAATGGTTAAAGATAACCATATGCACATGGCACCATTAATAAATGTTTTACTTCTTAACGATTCGGTTTGGCCAGACACTTGGATTGGTCCAAATCTAGGCAAAATCCCTCACCAAATTTCCTGGATTTGGTGCATCCCTGCCTGCCTGTTAATACTAAATGCTTAAAAAAAAGAAGACTAACTGCAAATTGTCAGAATGCCACATCCTACTAAAAATAATTTTTTTAAGGTGAACTTTTCTTTTAATCACGTTTGCAGTGTTTGAGAGATCCTGTATTATATGACAGATGCTGTATATATTAATGGGAAGGAATAAATGAGTAGCGAGTGCAGAGTGGAGAGGAGCAGGTGTTGGTGCCACGTGTAGTTTAATGTCATTACAAGGCTCATGTATCAATACTAACTGTCATTATTCCAGCCTAACACAATACCAGCAGGGCCGACTATTCTTATATAATCTCCTGTTCTGCCAACTGGTTCCCATCCAGTAGCACCAGATAAACGGCCTTCTCTGTTCTCCATCAGTCTGGCTGCTAAATATGGGGCTGATTTATTGTTTTTTTGTTTCTACAGAAAGGTTTTTTTTCACTACGATTGGGAAAGGTTTGGAATTTTCCCCCGAAACATCTGCATTGAGAGACACATATGATTCAATATAGTTGGACACATTTTCAGCAAGTGTCACATCACAAGGCTCCTTATATATGTGCTCTTAGCACAATGTTGGTCCCTCTGCAGCCATTTTTCTTTTGAGTTTACTTTGTTTATAACTTCATAGGGATTTTATTGTCTTTCTAGATGGACTGGAACCAAGGGAAAAAATTACATGAAATTCATGAATGTGCATCTTCATCCTCATCAACTATGTGACTTTATATGGTAAAGACCAAGCATATCATCCTATCCCCTTTGCAAAAGAATCTGCAGCCTTTATATGGTCACCGAACTCCCCAGGGACTACTAATATCCTTATCATTTACAGTAGGGGGTACATTATCCCTTATAATACATGAGTGATACTCAGAGTTCACTGTATAACTCAGCCTGCAGCCTTGTGCCTTTATATGGTCACAGAACAACCCCTCAGTGACTTCTAATATCCTTATCATTTACAGTAGGGGGTACATTATCCCTCATAAGACATGAGTGATACTCAGAGTTCCCTGTATAACTCAGCCTGCAGCCTTGTGCCTTTATATGGTCACAGAACAACCCCTCAGTGACTTCTAATATCCTTATCATTTACAGTAGGGGGTACATTATCCCTTATAATACATGAGTGATACTGAGAGTTCCCTGTATAACTCAGCCTGCAGCCGTGTGCCTTTATATGGTCACAGAACCCCTCAGTGACTTCTAATATCCTTATCATTTACAGTAGGGGGTACATTATCCCTTATAATACATGAGTGATACTCAGAGTTCCCTGTATAACTCAGCCTGCAGCCTTGTGCCTTTATATGGTCACAGAACAACCCCTCAGTGACTTCTAATATCCTTATCATTTACAGTAGGGGGTACATTATCCCTTATAATACATGAGTGATACTCAGAGTTCCCTGTATAACTCAGCCTGCAGCCTTGTGCCTTTATATGGTCACAGAACAACCCCTCAGTGACTTCTAATATCCTTATCATTTACAGTAGGGGGTACATTATCCCTTATAATACATGAGTGATACTCAGAGTTCCCTGTATAACTCAGCCTGCAGCCTTGTGCCTTTATATGGTCACAGAACAACCCCTCAGTGACTTCTAATATCCTTATCATTTACAGTAGGGGGTACATTATCCCTTATAATACATGAGTGATACTCAGAGTTCCCTGTATAACTCAACCTGCAGCCTTGTGCCTTTATATGGTCACAGAACAACCCCTCAGTGACTTCTAATATCCTTATCATTTACAGTAGGGGGTACATTATCCCTTATAATACATGAGTGATACTCAGAGTTCCCTGTATAACTCAGCCTGCAGCCTTGTGCCTTTATATGGTCACAGAACAACCCCTCAGTGACTTCTAATATCCTTATCATTTACAGTAGGGGGTACATTATCCCTTATAATACATGAGTGATACTCAGAGTTCCCTGTATAACTCAGCCTGCAGCCTTGTGTCTTTATATGGTCACAGAACAACCCCTCAGTGACTTCTAATATCCTTATCATTTACAGTAGGGGGTACATTATCCCTTATAATACATGAGTGATACTCAGAGTTCCCTGTATAACTCAGCCTGCAGCCTTGTGCCTTTATATGGTCACAGAACAACCCCTCAGTGACTTCTAATATCCTTATCATTTACAGTAGGGGGTACATTATCCCTTATAATACATGAGTGATACTCAGAGTTCCCTGTATAACTCAGCCTGCAGCCTTGTGCCTTTATATGGTCACAGAACAACCCCTCAGTGACTTCTAATATCCTTATCATTTACAGTATGGAAAATTACTTTGTAAATATATTAAAGATTTCACGGCACAGTTACCAAGTACATTTGAGAGGAAACACAACAGCATCTGTGCCAGTATAATGACAGGTTACCTCTAGGTCTGGGCCGTAACTCACCAGTACTAATGCCCCATGCAGGGCACACAGAGGATACGGCAGACAGGGTAGAGCTACTTTTATGAGCTCAGTAATAAACGGCTCAAGTACAAAATAGCCATTGTGCTGTCTCAGTGAATCATCTCCCTCGTAAAGGCAAATGAGCTCTATTTATCGGGTGCAGGTACTGGACAGACTTCTATATGACTTTGTTAATTAACAGAGTAAGGAACGTGGGCATTGGCGCTGCCAGGTGGCTAATAATCAGTTTGTTACTGTGGGCTCAGGCTGGTGAGCGAATGTGGGCACAGGCGTATATTCCTACAGTCATATCTTGCCATGTTAAGCAGCCCAGAATCGAGTAACAACCTTTATTTTTTATTATTCCTATGTCAAATTTATTGAGGGATCTACCTTCTCAGTAATTCCGCCGACCCAGTCCAACCCTAAATCTGTGAAGGCAAAACACACCTTAAAGGACAAGTAAAGCCTACATGTTCCTATATATTTATTTTTCCTATATATATTTATCTTTTTTCCCTAAAAAAATTCCTGAGGGATGGAGCCGAGTGGGTTAGAGGAGTAGAAGCAATTCTAAGTGATGAAGGGGATGCTGCAGCCTTACTGTTAACCTTTTAACAATCAGAGTGGCAGGTATCTAAAGATTTCAAAGAAGCTGTTCACTGATTACATTTTTGTGAAGGGGGTTTACATGTCCTTTAAAATGCGGTAGCAGTGCATTGACAGCTACAGGGCCTGTTTATAAAAAAAAACACTACAGTGGTACTTGTATGTTATCTGCTGTGTATCCTGTGCTTGAATGGCTGCCCCCATGGCTACACAGCAGCTTGTTTATGTAAACTATAGTAGTACTTATCTGTTATCTACTGTGTATCCTGTGCTTGAATGGCTGCCCCCATGGCTACACAGCAGCTTGTTTATATAAACTATAGTAGTACTTATCTGTTATCTACTGTGTATCCTGTGCTTGAATGGCTGTCCCCATGGCTACACAGCAGCTTGTTTATATAAAGTATAGTAGTACTTATCTGTTATCTACTGTGTATCCTGTGCTTGAATGGCTGCCCCCATGGCTACACAGCAGCTTGTTTATATAAACTATAGTAGTACTTATCTGTTATCTACTGTGTATCCTGTGCTTGAATGGCTGCCCCCATGGCTACACAGCAGCTTGTTTATATAAACTATAGTAGTACTTATCTGTTATCTACTGTGTATCCTGTGCTTGAATGGCTGCCCCCATGGCTACACAGCAGCTTGTTTATATAAACTATAGTAGTACTTATCTGTTATCTACTGTGTATCCTGTGCTTGAATGGCTGCCCCCATGGCCAGTGTCGGACTGGCCCACCGGGATACCAGGAAAAGTCCCGGTGGGCCAAGGTGTCAGTGGGCCCTCATACTGCTAAACATTGGTCCTATTTCATGGCCATTCCCTATTTTTATGAGAACAAAGTGGTTAAATAGATGGAATAACAGGTTATAGTATTATAGTATGTAAAGAAAAGAGACTAGAAGAATAGAGGTTGAGTGAGGAGAGGAAGAATAATAGTACTGAGAGTGGGTCCCTGGTCTAAGATTAATTGGTGGGCCCCTAGTCAAAGGTTTTTGTGTGGGCCCCTAGTGTCCCAGTCCGACACTGCCCATGGCTACACAGCAGCTTGTTTATATAAACTATAGTAGTACTTATCTGTTATCTACTGTGTATCCTGTGCTTGAATGGCTGCCCCCATGGCTACACAGCAACTTGTTTATATAAACTATAATAGTACTTATCTGTTATCTACTGTGTATCCTGTGCTTGAATGGCTGCCCCCATGGCTACACAGCAACTTGTTTATATAAACTATAGTAGTACTTGTGGCAAACACACCAGTTTTGCCAGTGCAGGGCACCATTACATTTTATTGTCTAAGAAGTTTAGCCTGGCACAGTGTCCACATCCTTTGCAATGGGGGGAAGAACAGCGGCCCCCAGAGTGGGGGGCGAGGGGATGCGGAATGGAAAGACAGATGAGAAGGGAGAAGGTTTCATATTCTCTGTAGGGCCACAAGGGCCCCTATTAATTATTCATTTATCTGCATCCAGTTTGCCATTGGTACATCATTATGAAGGTTGTGTGACCATGATCTTTGCTTCCCCCACCCAGGGCTGGTTTAGTAGCTTTAGCACTGGAGGGGAATCGTTAATGTGGAACTTTTCTAAGTTTTGTGTATCAGTTTGATTGGCCAACACACAGACTACAGGGGTCAGTTATTATTGTCCCAGATACAGGTGCAAAAAGAACTGGGTAATGGCTGCACCTTTTCTAGTCCTGTTGTCCACAAGGTCAAGGCAGGCTTTAAGTAGTTGGGTCGGCTTGTGGCCTCTTGAGCAGAGTATATTCATGTGCCGATGCTGCCTGCATTGAACATGTCACATACCTCCCAACTGTCCCGTTTTTCGCGGGACAGTCCGGATTTTGACAGCTCAACCCGCAGTCCCGGGTTTATTACTGAAATGTCTCACTTTCTCTTTGATCTCCTGCCGTGAACAGCAAGAAAAAGATACAAGGTTTGTAACTTAATTGGATTTTGGCAGAGAGCGCAGAGTAGATACTTAGCTACTTTTGTAACAATCTAGAATAAGCAGGTCTCTTGGGAGAACTTAGACTCACAGCTTAAAGGACAATTCACCTTCATTAGCAAAACTGGAATAACACATAAAAAAACACAGAAATGTGTTCAAACTTTCATAACCTGCCAGGTAATTAGGGGGGGTGGCCACAAAATGGGCGTGTTCAAAACATTTTTGTCCCCTCTTTCTATTTCCAAAATATTGGGAGGTGTGACATGATTGTGCTCTGCTCTCTATTAAGGCTCCGCTCTTTGATCTCGATGCTGGGAACATGAATAACTGCACCTAAAGGTGTAAACTCTGGGGTAATATATAAACCGCCAAAAAACGAGAGTTTTGTGCTTTTTTGGACCCGTTTCACACTGTGTAAATGAAGCTGTTTCTGTCACATTCTCTGTATCTACATCGACTGCTTTGAGAGCCATAACTGGGCCCCAACTCGAGACACCAGAAGTGTTTTAGCCACTCTGACAGTTTTTAGCTAATTTAATTAGTTCCTCTATGTCCCATGTCCTTTGAAATTGCTGTCGTTATTGCTCTAATTTGGATGCAACACGGGAGCAATTAGCTTGTGTTCCTGTGATTCCTGGGATTAAGTACTTTTCAGTGTTCAGCAGAATACTCTCCGAATATATAAAAGGGGAACTGTCACTATGATTAAAGCAATTGACCAAAACTGTAGGGGATAATTAATAAATCAATATAATATACATATTCTGTACTTGACGACATATTGAGGTTTTGGTATGTTTTACTCTGTTCCCCTGTATTTGGACACCTTAATGGTCCTTTAATTCAGCCAGGCAGCTATGTCCCTTTTCCTGGGTCCAATGTAGTTCTAGGGTTGCCCAGTAGGTGGCAGGGTTTAAACGTTTAAAAGGGAGATCACTCATGTGCTCAGGGCTCTCTCTCCCTGGATCCCATCTTGAGGGGAGGTGGGTACTGGAGTGGGTCTGAGTAGGTTTCAGACCCAATTTTGGGAAAGTTTATTTAGTGGTAGGAGTTTTATGTTATAGTTGCTCTAGGAGAGAGTGGCAGATTATTTCATGAGCAGCTTTCTGGCTCCAACAAGGAGAGTAGTGGGGTCAGAGCCGCCATTAGAAATCACGGGGCCCTATACAAGAAGCCCACCCCAGCCACCAAGCCCCACCCCAGTTCCCGCCCACACGACAGTTAAAAGACCACACAGACATCAGTGCTAAAAACAGTGCTAAAAACTGTAACCCCCCCAACACACACAAGTTATAAAAAGCCATTGATGGTCAGGGCCCCCTTATAAGTTAAAAAAAACTGTGGCACCAGGGCCCTCCATAAAAGCTTTTTTTTAAAAAAAAAAAACATTGGTGCCAGGACCCCCCATAAAAGTCTTTTAAAAATCATTGGTGGTCAGGACCCCTTTTACGTTAAAAAAAATTTTGACGCCAGGGCCCCCATAAAAGTTTTTTTTAAAAAACATTTGCGCCAGGGCCCCCCCCTTACAAGTTAAAAAGAAACATTTCGGGCCCGAGAGGATATTTTTAAAAAAAACATTGATGGCAGGGGCCTATAGAATAGTAAAATAATACATTGGTGGCCAGGGGTTTAATAAAATTAAAAAAAAAAACATTGGTGTTCAGTAGAACTGTACTCGCAGCTTTAGGACTCCTTTCATGGACTCGGCTCCTTTCATGACTTTGTGTCTTTTCTCGGCTTTAGGACTTCAATTTCAGCTCCTTTCATGACTTTGGGTCTTTATGCGGCTTCAAGACTTCAATTTCAGCTTTTTTCGTGACTTTGGGTCTTTTTGCAGCTTCAGGACTTCAGTTTCGGCTCCTTTTGTGACTTCGGGTCTTTTTGCAGCTTTGGGACTTCAACTTCGGCTGTTTAGGGACTATGGAAAATGAAGCACGGGTTTGGCGTTGTCAAGGGGGGGCCCAGCTATTTTAAAAAGTGCAGCACAAGCAGGGCCCCCCTTTAGGCCCGGGCTCGGTACAGTATTACCCCCTGTGCCCCCTTGATGGCGTACCTGGTTGGGATTAGCACCCTTGAGGTGATCAAACCACCAGCCAGGGACACGAGTGAGTGAGCTCAGGTGCAGGGAAAGTGCAGGGAGAGTGCCAAGGAGGAAGATACCCGGTGAGATCTCTAGTTCTGGGGAAAATCACCAAGACAGGCTGTACTACCCCCTGAGAGGGACCTATTTGCATAACTTAAAGTGTGAAGGTTTCCACTGTGTGCTGTGATTGTATTTGGAGAGCTATTCTGCCTGGCCGCTGTGAGCCATAACATCCGCCATTGTCCAATAAAGAAGTTTACCTGTTTGAAGCAATTAACCCGGACTGCTGTTCATTCAAACATGATTATTCTGTGCACCAGGAGACACCCAGTATCCAACGGAAGGCGGAGTGGCAATCGGTGCGATTCCTGAAGTTGCCTCACGAGGGAAATTCGGGCGACTTCAGAAAACGAAGCACTCCTAGTGCCATCCTGCCGGTGATTTAGATTCTAGCCAGCGGGAGGCAGTTCAGGGAGATTAGTCGCCCGAAGAAGAGGCGATTTATGACTAAATCTCCCCGAATCTGAGCATGTGTCTCTGCCCTAAAGGGGTCACTACACACTGCTGGGAGTTGCAGGGAGTTGCCTACAGCGTAAGGGTATCCGGAGTACACTGTCAGCAAGTCAGACTACTCACACATTTCTCAGGCCCACCCACAGGCAGGCTACATTATGATAAGTGCTGAGCACATAACACCTTGAGACACATCTCACTCATGTAGTGAGTCACAGACTAACAGCCTGAGCCACTGCTTGTAACACACACATTTGTCAGTGACTTCCCTGTTGTAACAAACTGATCCCAGCACAAATGACTGCTTTCTCAAACAGCAAAAAACTGGTACAATAGAGAAGCTAGAGAATAGAGAAGCTAGTTATTTTATATATTTAAAAACCCATACAAAATAAACAATGATGACCAACTGAGAAGTTGCTTAAGATGGGTCTATTTATCACATAGTAAATGTAAATATGAAGTTGAGCTTCCCCTTCAAAATTTTGTTTTATTGTATCAAATGATGGAATATTTAATTTGTCCCATACGGCTTTCATCTGTATTCCTCCTGTTCAGCCACTGTGGGAAGAGAGAGAACAACTTAGTTTCCCTTGTCCCTGTCAGGCAGCTCACAATGGGAGGGGAACAGGCCCGGACTGGTAATCTGTGGGTTCTGGCAAATGCCATAGAAAGTCTCTATTTAGTGGGCTGTTTGGGCCTCTCTGTAATTGGAATGCCAGGGTAGAGTCCTGCAGTGGGTCGGGTACTCGCGGGTTACCCGCAAAAAAAAGCAGGCACCCTGCGGAATGAAGGGAGGATTTTCAGGTGCGGGTATACCTGCGGGTCTGTGGGTCACGGGTCTGCGGGTCTCATCTAAATGTCTTATCTTATGTAATATTGACTATTTTTTACTCCTTTTAAAGTTTTACGAAACTTGTTTCTGTTCCCGCCCACTTTTGATGACATCACTTCCGGGTAGCAGCACCATCACTTCCTGTTTGATGGTGCTCGGCAGGTTGCGGGTCGGATTGCGGATAAGGCAGTTGCGGGTCCTCCGGGTCGGGGATCAAAGTGGCTAAATATGCGGGTTGCGGGCTTCGGGTTGCGGGTTTGGGTCTTAGAAATTGGTTCTGCGCATGACTCAATGCCAGGGCCTATTTTGACTCCCAGTCCAGACCTGGAGGGGAAGGCAATTATACAGTGCTTATTGATTTTCCTTGCACAGAGAGAGAGAGAGAGAGAGAGAGAGAGAGAGAGAGAGAGAGAGAGAGAGACTGACTTAAGGGGATACTGTCATTGGGAAGAAAAATGTTTTCAAAACACATCAGTTAATAGTGCTGCTCCAGTAGAATTCTGCACTGAAATCCATTTCTCAAAAGAGCAAACAGATTTTTTTATATTTAATTTTGAAATCTGACATGGGGCTAGACATATTATCAGTTTCCCAGCTGCCCCCAGTCATGTGACTTGTGCTCTGATAAACTTCAGTCACTCTTTACTGCTGTACTGCAAGTTAGAGTGATATCACCCCCCTCCCTTCCCCCCCAGCAGCCTAACAACAGAACAATGGGAAGGTAACCAGATAGCAGCTCCCTCACACAAGATAACAGCTGCCTGGTAGATCTAAGAACAACACTGAATAGTAAAATCCAGGTCCCACTGAGACACATTCAGTTACATTGAGTAGGAGAAACAACAGGCTGCCAGAAATCAGTTCCATCCTAAAGTGCTGGCTCTTTCTGAAAGCACATGACCAGGCAAAATGACCTGAGAAGCCTCTGAATGGAGAAGGAGAAACAGCAGCAAGAAGACAAGTGTTCCCATTAATCCCGGCTATAATAATCCTGTGTAGAGGATCCGAATTATAATATTATCCAAATTAACATTAATGCTGCTGTTCATTCAGGCTTTTGGCTCTAAGCTGACATCCATGCCCCATTCTTGTTGCACTTCACAGGCACTAATAAAATGTATTCACTGGTCTAATTCTTACTAATAACCAGTATCTTCTATTTATTGTACTGTAATTCCCTCCGAAGTTCTTTCAACTGAAAAAAAAAAAACCTTTTGTATAATATTTATTTCTTAGGTCTGAGAGCCAATGCAGCACAGAGAAGGTGCAGGATATTAAAAGATGGAAAAGCATTTGTCACTGAATGTTGGGAGAAATGAGGCAACATGTCTCACACCCCCTCTATGTTCATTGTTTTAATAAAAGTAGACATTTTTCTCAGTCTATGACCTGACCAAAAATTTTAGGGGTGGCATGCCTCACAGCCGCATAGTAAGGTACACTGGGTAAGCACAGTCCCCGGTGCTCCGGCGCATGCGTACGTGTGCTCACCAGGGTGTGCGTGAAGGCAGAAGAACAGGAGCTAGGACCGAGCGGCCTCAGGACGCCGCTGAGGAATATCCGTCCCAGCCCAGACAGAGGGGAAGATGAGTGGTACGTACAGAATGAGGAATCACAGATGGACCCTACCCAGAGAGAGGGGAAGGCGAGGGGTACAAACAGAATGAGAAACCACAGATGGACCCTCTCCAGACAGAGGGGAAGGTGAGTGGTACATACAGAATGAGGAATCACAGATGGACCCTCTCCAGACAGAGGGGAAGATGAGTGGTACATACAGAATGAGGAATCACAGGTGGACCCTACCCAGAGAGAGGGGAAGGTGAGGGGTACAAACAGAATGAGAAACCACAGATGGACCCTGCCCAGACAGGGGGGAAGGTGAGTGGTACATACAGAATGAGGAACCACAGATGGACCCTACCCAGAGAGAGGGGAAGGTGAGTGTTACATACAGAATGAGGAACCACAGATGGACCCTGCCCAGACAGAGGGGAAGGTGAGTGTTACATACAGAATAAGGAACCACAGATGGACCCTACCCAAAAAGAGGGGAAGGTGAGTGTTACATACAGAATGAGGAACCACAGATGGACCCTGCCCAGACAGAGGGGAAGTTGAGTGTTACATACTGAATGAGGAACCACAGATGGACTCTACCCAGAGAGAGGGGAAGGTGAGGGGTACATACAGAATAAGGAACCACAGATGGACCCTGCCCAGACAGAGGGAAGGTGAGTGTTACATACAGAATGAGGAACCACAGATGGACCCTGACCAGACAGAGGGGAAGGTGAGTGTTACATACAGAATAAGGAACCACAGATGGACCCTGCCCAGAGAGAGGGGAAGGTATGGGGTACATACAGAATGAGGAACCACAGATGCACCCTGCCCAGACAAAGAGAAACATGAGGTACCAAGAGAATGAGGAACCACAGATGGACCCTGCCCAGACAGGGGGGAAAGGTGAGTGTTACATACAGAATTAGGAACCACAGATGGACCTTGTCCAGACAGAGGGGAAGATGAGTGATACATACATAATGAGAAACCACAGATGGACCCTGCCCAGACAGAGAGGTAGCTGACAATTGTCCTGGCCCCCGTTCTGACCTGCTTGAGCTGTACCTCCTTACCCACACTATGACACTATTTTAGAGGTACAAGATGGGTTGGGGAGGGGTACTGTGGAAGAGGAGTAGTCAGCACATCGATTCTCACTTGTCTTTGGAGATGGTGCATGTTCTACAATGGCTACTTTCCATTGGCAAAACTGTGTAGCAGAAGATTGAACAGCACCACCAACTCTTCAAATCGTTAAAAAGCCTTTATTTATGCTTTTTTGATGCCCACAAAAGCATAAATAAAGACTTTTTAACTATTTGAAGAGTTGGTGGTGCTGTTCAATCTTCTGCTACACAGTTTTGGGGAGGGGTATTATCATACAGCAGACCCCTGCAGTCCAGGAGCCACACTGAGGTCCCACCACAACAGTTGACTCTGCAGTATAGATAGTTATGTTACTGGTACATGAGCAATGCAAAGAAAAGTACTAGTGGCAGATTAACAAAACATAGAGCTAATGTGAATGTTATTCCTCTAGTGAGTTGGATGCTGTGGTATGAAACAGATTTTGTTCTTCGCATCATAATGAGACCAAGGAGCGAATTTAGAATTCTGATGAACACTAGTCACTAATAAGTAACACTAGTCACTTATCTCTATATGAACTGTGAATGGTGTAGATATCAGTGTGGCAAATGTATAGTCTGTAATGAATAGTCTGTAAGGCAAATTGGAGAGGCTTCAGATGGGTTTTTTTGCCTTCCTCTGGATCAACTGGCAGATAGGTAGTTAATAAAAAAAAAAAAAAAAAAAGGTTGGACATGTGTCTTTTTTCAACCTTACTTACTATGTTACTATGTAATATATACTCAGTTATTATATATTCAGCACTTTGCTAAATGCAATAGAGCCGACTGGAAGGCTAAGAGCTCACAACTAACTTTACATCTATTAACCAACTAACTGGTTATTTATCAGTGGGACCATAAGGACCTCTGGCTATAATAGGAATTTCTTGTGCAGCCAGATTTTTACAATCTTTTACAATATGACATAGAATTACAGAGAACAGTAATAATAAAGTGCATCAAGTTCAGTGCAATGCAAAGTCGCGACGTATAGTAATGAGTGCAGTGAGTGCTGATCTATGTTAGTACATGAGAATAGATGGTTGTATCTCTACTATCCGCTGGGCTAGTTTGCAGTTGGTCATTTACATTTGCTATGATCCAGGTGGTATTTTCCAGGGAAAAATTATAAATGGAGCAGAGCAGTTTAAATTACAGAATCATCACACCCCTGAATTTCACCTTTGGGGTTCTGCACTTGCTGGCTGGAGTTGGATGGAAGAGGTAATCACATGCTCTCAGATATTTTGTGCTTGGTACAGTCAATATGATCATGGGCAGATTATCCAGACGGGATACAATTTGACCCCATACCCTAATTCATTTTCTGCCTCTTCACCCTCCCACTATTGCTCTGAAGAACCAGGAAGACGCAACCAACTGTGCAATGGAGAGTCATTTCCGACCCAATGTGCTATGTCCTGTACAAATACCAATAACTGTCACTTATTCCTTTATTATATCTGCAGGTCCAGCTTAGTCCTTTTTACTGATCATCACCCTTTTTGGCTCATAAGAAAGTTATATATTATACAGTACATCATCAACCATTCAGCCATGTTTCAAGAATAAGTTGTCACCCTAAATTGTACCCTTATTAACCTCCAAGCCTGACTTTTAGGCGCATGTAGGGGAGCAGATTGGTATAGCGCAAATGGTCATTTCACTTTATTACTAAAGTGCCATTGTGTTTGTGACATGCACTTTATTTGGGATAAGCGTTTGCTTTTCTGTTTTGTGACATGTTCCGACTCTGAGCCAAAGTACTGTGCAATTATTGCTCTTCTGAGAGTGGCACTAAGTGTATCTGAAACCCAACAAGAGCCCGTTCTAATGTTTCCGCCTGCAAGAAACAATTCCAAAACCGAATCCCCCCACTCTGCCGGCCTTGCAAAGCTCACACCACATAGAATGGAAATAATTACAACTAAGACTGTTTATCTGGATAACACAAAATATAGCTTTTCATCCCATAATTTCCACTTCATCCAGAACACGTAAGCTAAAAACAAGCCTAATTGCTGTAGCTCTTGACATTACAAGAGGCGCAATCATCACAATAATAGGTGTATATATATTTGCCTGAAAAAAATACAAGTGTTTTTACGAATGAGAACTTTGCAAAAGTTAATAAACTGTTTCAGCTCTGCAACGAGACTTCATTGTTATCTGACTTTATGTTAAACCCTTTCAACACCCCTAGTGCAAATTTAGCATGAAAATCCCATTGCAAGTATCCAGCAGGAATGTGACCCAGTATAATTAGTAGAGTGGCCAGTGTCTGTGGCATAATATGACCCGATAATGCTGCTGCCCCTAGGTTTTCCCATTCCATAGAGAGTTGCCAAAAACATATCCAACATGCATTTCCCTTGCCTTAAGGACAAATCAAGGAGAGCATTTGAAACATTTTCCCTTTCAGGATAATATAATACAAGATAATCTATCTCTAAAAGCAACAATGTCCCGAGCTGGGTAATTAGAGATGCTAATTGCCAGTTCCCATGAACAATCTACTAAGTACCATCCCCACTGTGTGCCAGGCCAGCCATTAGCACATCCATCTTATCTGTAAATATCTCTTATTAAACTCAGTTCTGGTCTGACCTTGTTAGACAGACTCCCTTGTTAGACAGACTCCATATTGTGAGTGAGAAGAGTGAGTATTGGCTTAATTGTCTGGCAATCACGGATAACATTGCGCCTAATGACACATCATGAAAAATGTCCAGATAATTTCCTATTCTTACTCTACAAACCAGTGTAGATAATAAAGATCAGACAGCATTAACATGAGCGCAACTAGCTGAAATAAAATATATTCAAAATAAACTGTTGTCATTACTAGACACTATCATAGCTTGCAGAGAATGCTGAGAGTTGTCTGGCAATAGACATATTCTGAATCCCTGCCATAATCCGTCTAATAAGTGCAATACAATATGCTGCATAAAACCTTGTTGGTGATAACTGTGTCACGTGAAAAAAGTGATATGGACAGGGAGCATATGGAAGAGTATGGCACACACAGAGAGCATAGGGCAGACAGAGTATGGCAAACATAGGGAGAATAGGGTAGGCAGAGTATGGCAAACATAGGGAGAATAAGACAGGCAGAGTATGGCACACACAGGGAGCATAGGACAGGCAGAGTATGGCACACACAAAGAGCATAGGGCGGGTAAAGTATGGCAAACACAGGGAGCATAGGGCAGGCAGAGTATGGCAAACATAGGGAGAATAAGACAGGCAGAGTATGACACACACAGGTAGCATAGGGCAGGCAGAGTATGGCAAACATAGGGAGAATAAGACAGGCAGAGTATGGCACACACAATGAGCATAGGGCAGGCAGAGTATGGCACACACAGGAGCATAGGGCAGGTAGAGTATGGCACACACAGGGAGCAAAGGGCAGACAGAGTATGGCACACATAAGGAGCATAGGGCAGGCAGAGTATGGCACACATAAGGAGCATATGATAGGCAGACTATGGCACACACAAGGAGCATAGGGCAGGCAGAGTATGGCACACACAGGGATCAAATAGCAGACAGAGTATGGCACACATAAGGAGCATAGGGCAGGCAGAGTATGGCACACATAAGGAGCATATGATAGGCAGACTATGGCACACACAAGGAGCATAGGGCAGGCAGAGTATGGCACACATAAGGAGCATATGATAGGCAGACTATGGCACACACACAGGGAGCATAGGGCAGGCAGAGTATGGCACACACAGGGAGCATAGGGCAGGCAGAGTATGGCACACAAGGAGCATAGGGCAGGCAGAGTATGGCACACACAAGGAGCATAGTGTAGGCAGAGTGTGGCACACACACAGGGAGCATAGGACAGGCAGAGTATGGCACACATAAGGAGCATATGATAGGCAGACTATGGCACACACAAGGAGCATAGGGCAGGCAGAGTATGGCACACACAGGGAGCATAGGGGAGGCAGAGTATGGCACACAAGGAGCATAGGGCAGGCAGAGTATGGCACACACAAGGAGCATAGTGTAGGCAGAGTGTGGCACACACACAGGGAGCATAGGACAGGCAGAGTATGGCACACATAAGGAGCATATGATAGGCAGACTATGGCACACACAAGGAGCATAGGGCAGGCAGAGTATGCCAGTTAGACAGCCGTGCATGAGGGGGTACATTATCCCTTATAATACATGAGTGATACTCAGAGTTCCCTGTATAACTCAGCCTGCAGCCTTGTGTCTTTATATGGTCACAGAACAACCCCTCAGTGACTTCTAATATCCTTATCATTTACAGTAGGGGGTACATTATCCCTTATAATACAAGAGTGATACTCAGAGTTCCCTGTATAACTCAGCCTGCAGCCTTGTGCCTTTATATGGTCACAGAACAACCCCTCAGTGACTTCTAATATCCTTATCATTTACAGTAGGGGGTACATTATCCCTTATAATACATGAGTGATACTCAGAGTTCCCTGTATAACTCAGCCTGCAGCCTTGTGCCTTTATATGGTCACAGAACCCCTCAGTGACTTCTAATATCATTAGAATATACAGTAAGAGGTACATAAATCACAAAACAAACCCATTACATATAACAGCGTGATCTGCCTGAGTTTTCTACATCCAAGAATTGTATGAATAAAGTAGGAGTTCATACTAATCAATTGTCCTTGATCAGATAATTACAGATAAAAGAATTAACTGATCTTAGAAGACCAGTTAAAGAACTGGTTGGTTGGGATTCCCCCAATGGCTACTTAAGTAATTTGTCAGATTAAATTCAGACATCACTTTGTCACATCACTAGATTCAGCTTGAGTTTTAGTACTGCCTGAGAGAAGGTTTGAACCTCAGGTTAATGAGAGCTTACTTAGAGCTGATGGAGCTAATTAATCATTAGGCCGCTGAAGTATAGCACCTTGTTAGTCCCCACTGCCAGTTGATATATTGTACTTAGCACAGAGTTCTATTCACTCTAAAGGGAGTGGTAATCAGAATTATCTGTAGGTCTTCATATAGAGGTGCAAGTAGAATATTGGAAGAGAGTTGCACAGACACCATGTTTGTTGCAGGTGGGGAGCTTACCCCTTTGATTGTAATCATCTGTGCATCAACGTGACAAAGGGAGGGTGTAACTCCCCCCCCTACCAAAACGTTGATGCACAGGTGGTTACAATAAAAGGGGTAAGACTGCAACAAACTTGGAGTCTGTGCAACTCTCTTCCAATATTCTACTTGATTGACGTGTGCCGACCAGGATGGAGACAGTAGGATGAGAGGGAGATAGAAGGGTACGATTGTGACATTGGGACAACAATTATTTCTTATATTTTACCAACATTAATTGTAGACTTTAGGAACTGTGTAATTCATAGGGACGGATTTACTAAAGGGCAAAGTAGCCGTCGCTAGCGAGAATTCGCCCGAAATCCAATCCACAGGGACATTGTCAATTTACTAACAGGCATAGAGGACAATTCGCTAGCAATTATTTGTCAAGTCAATCAGCACAAGTAATACGGGGGTTATTTATCCATAATATAGGCACCAACACTTTTTTTTAAATCATCAAGTTTAAAGCACTTTTTTGTATTTTTGCCTTATTTGTTTTTGAGTTGTTTTCAAATAAGAGGATCTTATGTTTAGTTGTTGTTCCCGGAGGCTCATATGTCCTTTAAATGCACAGATTCCACTTATTGTATCTCAATAATGAATGGGGCAGCAATACTGGAGCTGATGAATTGGCAGTAATTTGAATACAGTACAGGTATAGGATCCCTTATCCGGAAACCCGATATCCAGAAAGCTCCGAATTACGGAATGGCTCCCATAGACTCCATTTTATCCAAATAATCCAAACTTTTAAAAATGATTTCCTTTTTCTGTGTAATAATAAAACAGTAACTTGTACTTGATCCCAACTAAGATATAATTAATCCTTATTGGAAGCAAAACCAGCCTATTGGGTTTATTTACTGTTTAAATGAATTTCTAGTAGACTTAAGGAATGAAGACCCAAATTACGGAAAGATCCGTTATCCGGAAAACCCCAGGTCCCGAGCATTCTGGATAACAGGTCCCATACCTGTATTGCACTAAAATTATGTATTTTGTACAGTTTTTAACTGCATTTCTATATACTGATTCTTTTATCTATATACTATGGGGCAGATTCACTAATGGATGAATTTTCGCCAGCGTCAGCTTCACACCCATCGCAACACTGCGCCAGGCGCAAACACGATACGAATATGCTAATTCATTAAAATTCGAAGTTTCGTCCCGGGCGCCGAATGCTGACGACTTTTCGCTAGCGTTATTTGCATGTCATAGCGAAGATGCGATAGCGTTCATTTGTGCCTAACGAAAATTCCCTAGTGATATTGCGCTCAGGTCAATTTGCAACAGGAGGGTAATTTAAAGTTGTATGGACGTCTTTATTATAAATGTTGCTGCAAATGGTTAAAGTTACCGGTTTATATTACACAAGTCCAGGGAACTTTAATAAAGACAAGAGAGTTAATAGAATGCCTTACACATGAGCCCATTGTAAAATGAATGTTCCATATGTTATGAAATGTCTGGAGAAAACCGGTTACCCAAAAAAAGTTCACGTTAGGACTTTTGCAGCCAATCCCACTTAAAAAAAGGAAGAGTCGCCAGTGTTTTTGGAACTTTGATGCATTTTTGGCTCACAGGATATGATGTAAGTGATGTAGCTGCTTTTTAGCACTTCGCCTGGTCTGAGCTGGCAAAGTCAACTCTGGCGAAAGACGTAACATTTAGTAAATTTTATTGAATTTGCAGGGTAACGTCCGTTTGCCAAAATGAAAAGACGCCTGCCGATAGAATGCGAATGACCGGTATTGATGGTCTTTTACGCTAGAGATGTCCCTGCGGGTGCTCATTGTAGCTAGCGTTAGCCACTTCGTTCCTTAGTAAATCTGCCCCTTTGATGGAAGTTTTTAGGGCTCTTACTGACGAGCGGTTGAAGCTGCGCTCCCCTGCGTTCCGTTTTTCTGCGTTCAGCCGCAGGGGAGCGCAGGAATAGACGCATTAAGCTTTGTTCAATGGGGCTGTACTCACACAGGCGCGTGTAGGCGCGAAATGCAGGTTGAGACACAACATGCCGCATTTTTCCTGCGTTCGGTGCCTACACGCGTCTGTGTGAGTACAGCCCTATTGAACAAAGCTTAATGCGTTTATTCCTGCGCTCCCCTGGGCTGAATGCAGAAAAACGTAACGCAGGGGAGCGCAGCTTCAACCGCTCGTCAGTAAGAGCCCTTAGTCTGGCTCTGAGCTTCAGAATTTCATGTCATTCTGTATTCATATATATTTTTTTACAACAATAAAACCTAAAACCAACTTGATAACAGCCCTTCAGAAGATGAAGTACAACTCCCAGCAGGCCAGCATGCACCAAAAATCTATCAGGGGATGTTGGGAGTTGTAGTTGCAGAACAACTGAAGTGACTGCACATTTCTACTATATTTATGCAATACAAGTACGTTCCCAAAATCTGGTTTTCTCCAGGCCCCACTGTGACTTAACTGCCACCCCATGTTTATTAACTGCCACTCCATGTTTATTAGATCTCCCCCAATTCCCTTTCCTGTGGTGAGGCAGGGGGCAGGGATACTTGGTCGCAGGGCTTTCCCAATGCATTGGTTTCTAGGCAAGAATGTAACTACTTATGTGATGGCCACCATGTCAGCTTCTATTTCTATACATAAATACAAATATGCAGATTACTGAAGCTCCCTACGTCTTTATGTTTTAAAGGGGACCTGTCACCCAGACATAAAAAGCTGTATGATAAAAGTAATTTTCAAATTAAACATGAAATCCAAGTTCTAGTTTTTAATTAAAGCATTCATAGCTGTTGTAAGCTCATTTAAAAATCTCAGCTGTCAATCAAATATTGCCTGCCCCTCCTCTATGCCTTAGTCATAGAGGCGGGGCTGGCAATTACTTTCACTTTCCATTCAGCACTTCCTAGATGTCACTGCTCTCCCAACATTCCCCATGTTCTCTTCATCAATCAATTGTGTAACCAGTTCATTCATTCTGGTGCACAAACACGATTCTGAGATGATACAAGACTTGCCTTAATAACAGTGTCCACAAAATGGCTCCTGCCTGCTTGTTATAATTATGAATTCCCAGACCAAACTAAACAAGATTCAAATAATTTATACAGTGCAATTAAAGTTTATTTTGCTTGGCTAACGTGATAAAATAAGATTTGGGATACATTTTTCGGGTGACAGTTCCCCTTTAAGGAACTCCCAGCCGAAGGTTGTCAGGGATTCCTGTGAACTGTGATTTGGGTTAAACATCCCATTGGCAACCATTTCTTTCTCCCACTGGGGCCCTCTCCTCTAGACTCAGCACTGTCCCGTATAAAAGAACTTTCTTTACCTTTCCTTCGGAGCACACAAAGCCTATTATTCTTAGGGTATTTTAATGGTCAGAAGGTGGAGCATTGGATTTCTCGTAATTCGTGTTTTATTTCCTTGCATGAACCAAAGCTCATCTTTATATCTTAAAAAGAATAGGTTTAGGCATTAAATCGGAGCTCACCCTCTTAGATGAAAACGTCTCTTCCTTCGTTCGCAGCACTCGCGGGATCTCCCTCACTTCGCCGAGGGAGTAACAATCACAGCACAGTCCTACCCCGCTCCACGGCGCAGATCGAAGAGAACACTAGAGACGGTACTTTTTTCAATGTCCTTTCGGCTTTATTTGGCACATCTTAGTGAGTTTCTAGCAGTGGGTTGGTGAGAAAAAACCTACGCGTTTCGTGCCCTCCCTCCAGGCACTTCGTCAGGGTCTAGTGTTTATCACGTGTTCAGGGCTTTAAATAGACTGATTAGTGGGTGTCAATCAAATACATTAAAAAACTCTGTGTAAAAAATTGTGAATTACTATAACAATTATTCATAATAGAAAACATCATGCAATACATCGTACACATTTGAATAATTAAAAAATATGTATATATATACAGATTAATATAGTGATTACAAATTTCATTAGTGACACTCAATATTTGAAATATGTCTATTTATAATAACTGCATCCATCAGTTGCTTGTTGTTTCAGCATAATTCACATTTGTTATATTAGTTCTAAAAATTGTCCGTTATAAACTTATTTTCCACAGATATAGCAACCATCCCCAACCTTTACTACGGGGTATACCGATTGGACAGTTTTTGCGGCTACGCCGCAACTGTTCCACATGGTCAGCGTTTGAATATAGGTCCATGGAATTGTGGGATAGACTAATTGCTAGAGGCTATGAGCCTAATAATATCAAAATGGCATATGATAAAGCAGTACTAAGTAATAGAGCAGAGCTACTGTCACAGCATAAATCACACAAAACAAAAAGCAAGAAACAAAGAGATGGGAAAATAAGATTTATTACAGAATACAGTACTGAAGCGAAGGAAATACAACAAATAGTGTCCAAACACTGGGGAATCTTGAGGTCAGATCCGGTGCTGTCAAGGTTGAACATTGAGAGGCCGCAGTTTGTGTATAGGAGAGGATATAACCTAAGAGATAAAGTGTCACCGAGTATGTTGTCCGAAAGAAAACAAGACAAGAATTGGTTACAAATGACAGGCACGTATAAATGTGGGGCAAGAATATGTAAATGCTGTAAGTTTATTAAAATATCAAAGGAAATACACAGTACCAGTACAGGGAAAACTTATGACTGTAAAACCTATGTGAATTGCCGCACAAGTAATGTAATATACCTAGCGACTTGTCGCTGCGGCAAACAATATATAGGTAAGACCACCAGAAGATTAAAGGATCGAGTTTTGGAGCATATTGCCTGTATAAATCGGAGGGACATCACCTCTGCTATATCAGCACACATAGTAGATGAACATGGTGCTAATGACAACTTTATCTCTTTTCAGGCCATTGAAACAGTGAAACTTGGAAAAAGGAAAGGAGATATTGACAAACTGTTATCTAAGAGAGAGATAAAATGGATACTTTTATTGGACACAGTGACACCAAAGGGACTTAACAGAGAATGTGACGTCAAATCAGTTGTAGATTGAAACATTATTTAACTATCCTTAACAAAACAATACATTCAAGATCTTCAAACATTCAGATTCTGGGTAATTAATTTAAAGGGAAATATAGGATAGCAATAACCCCCGTATAAATGAGCAGGCTAGGTTTACATATAGAATTGAATAAATAATAATATGTTTTTTCCAAACAAGGCGAAGTAGAAACTACCAGGGATAACATTATACACCGTCTAAAACACTAAGTATAAACAAATGAATAATATAACAACATAATATAAAATAAAAATAAAAATATACACAGAAATAAAAACAAAAATGAAATAAAAGAAGTATAGACGGTATATCATTTTTTAATTCTTGAATTTTATGATAACAGCAACCAGTCAGTTGATAGTTGGATTCTATAAAGTGTTCTTTTTTAAAATAAGTTTATAACGGACAATTTTTAGAACTAATATAACAAATGTGAATTATGCTGAAACAACAAGCAACTGATGGATGCAGTTATTATAAATAGACATATTTCAAATATTGAGTGTCACTAATGAAATTTGTAATCACTATATTAATCTGTATATATATACATATTTTTTAATTATTCAAATGTGTACGATGTATTGCATGATGTTTTCTATTATGAATAATTGTTATAGTAATTCACAATTTTTTACACAGAGTTTTTTAATGTATTTGATTGACACCCACTAATCAGTCTATTTAAAGCCCTGAACACGTGATAAACACTAGACCCTGACGAAGTGCCTGGAGGGAGGGCACGAAACGCGTAGGTTTTTTCTCACCAACCCACTGCTAGAAACTCACTAAGATGTGCCAAATAAAGCCGAAAGGACATTGAAAAAAGTACCGTCTCTAGTGTTCTCTTCGATCTGCGCCGTGGAGCGGGGTAGGACTGTGCTGTCATCTTTATATCTCCCTGCCCTGCAATGCAGGAGGGTCCGGCGCTGATGGATTTATATGGCGCAGCAGTGTATGGATAGAAATGGCAGCTCTCCAGAACCAGAGGAACCAGGGCATAAATATAAGTGGTACTTGGGGAGGAGTGGGGCTGGAACTAGGAGCACAAATTTTCTACTTACTGAGATGATGGGTAATATCATGTGTTCCTTTAAATCAAATGGAAGTTCCACACAAATAGCACTTTTTATATATTATTATACAGCCTTCAATGATGATAAATGTAAAGTCATGCACCTGGGATGTAAAAATATCCACCTTTACCCTTAATGGGACTGCACTAGGCAAATCCATTATGAAAAAGGACCTTGGAGTCCTTGTAGATAATAAACTTGTCTGTAGCAAGCAATGCCAGTCAGCAGCATCAAGGGCAAATAAGGTCTTGAGCTGTATTAAATGGGGCAGAGAGTCACGGGAGGAGGGGGTCCCACTGTATAGAGCACTGGTAAGGCCCCATCTAGAATATGCCGTACAGTTTTGTCTCCATCACTCAAACAAGACATTATTGTATTAGAGAGGGGACAGAGAAGGGCAACTAAGCTGGTAAAGGGAAAATCTTAGCTATGAGGAAAGACTGGCCAAATTGGGGATGTTCACGCTGGAGAAGAGGCGGTTAAGGGGTGATATGATAACTATGTATAAATATGTAACACCCCTAATTATGCAATAAATACAAACAGCAACTCACCGCAACAAAGAGCCTGGATTTCTATAGAGTTGCAGGGACAGTAAAAGAACTACATTTCCCAGCATGCAGCAGAGCTCAGGACCCTGCATGGGCCTTGGGACTACCAATGATAAGAAAGGGCGCAAAATTCTTTGGAGGAGGGACTGCCCTCTGACTTTGGGGAAAGCTGTCTGGTTGTTGTTTGCTGAGAAAGTCCCAGGCTGGAGGGCTGCACCGAGGTCCAGGGGATTAAACAGCTGGAGGACAGAGCTGCTGCATCATCTCAATATCTGCTCACGTATTGCTACTCAAGTGATCCGGTGATTAGGAGCACAGACTGTGAGTAAAATGCGACACTCCATGTCCTATGGGAGAACAGTGTAATTATTAACCCATAAGAGTTAACCTAGCTGTTGCTGAACTATACCCTCTGTAAAGTGGAAGGATTGTCATTCTCACTAAGTGGCAGGAGTTATACAGCTGACCAGCAAACTAAAGGACCAGCACTATCTGCCACTGATTATTATTATTAACATGTATTTATATAGCGCCAACATATTGCGTAGCACTGATATGGAGAGAATTAATTCACAAGGGCCCCAACATGCAACAACCATATGGGCCAAAGCGAGCACAGCAATGTCGTAGCAACTGACCCATCAACCCTGGGAACGCACTTCTCATTATGTCATCAGGGATTTCACTTCGCTGTAGGGGTTAAGCATGAATCCAGGATAAAATTCAAACGAAATGGGGACATACACCCCAAAATAACATTTCTCTCAATTAAAGAAAAACTCATCCTAAGCAGCTTCCCAATATCCATTCATTCCGGATTCTCACGGGGTTTATACTTATTTGTGATTAGGGCAAATTTAATAAAGGGCAAAGTGACTAAAGCTGGTGAAAATTCGCCAGCATGATGTAATTTCGGTACTTTGCCGATTTACTAATGGTCGCCGGCGTATATTTGCTAGTGAAGGAGATAGACTGTAGCGGTACTTCGCTCCCTAATGTCTGACGAATTTGTGCTCTGGCGAATGGAGATAACTACACAAATTCACTAAGATGCGGGTTTTACTGAACGTTACCTCTTGCGCCAGACTTGCCTTCACCAGCTCAGACCAGGCGAAGTGCAATAGAGTAGATAGGACTTCCTCAAAAAAAACCAACATTTTTTCAGGGTAAATTATTTCGGGGTAACCTGCTTCTCCCCTGCATCTGGCACATAAACTATACACTGGGCTCACGAGTAGGGAAATATAACAACAATTTTATTTCATTAAGGTTTCCCGGGCTTGTGTATTGCAATGTATTTGCTGCAACAGATACCTCCATTCAACTTTAACTTCACGCCGTATGCAAATTAGGCAACGCTAGCGCAACTTCGCTTCGCTTGGAGCGGTAATGCTAGTGCAACTTCGCCAGCGTTCGGTGCCCTGGATGCAACTTCGGTTTTAATGAATTAGTGTTGTCCTGGCGAAGTGTTGCGCTGTGAGCGAAGCCGTCTCTGGCGAATTTTCGGAGGTTAGTGAATTTGCCCCATAGTGTCTGTCACTGTCCATCCCATTCTCTTTTCAATTTCTGACTCTTGAAATAATGTAGCATTAGGCAGATCCCCTTCAGCAAAGACAGGTCTAATAATTAGGTGCTTCTGCTTAGGGTTGCACCGAACCCCAAAATCCTTCGCAAAAGTTTTGGCCAAATACCGAACCAAATCCTAATTTGCATATGCAAATTAGTGGTGGGAAGGGTAAAACATTTTTTACTTCCTTGTTTTGACATGCGATTTCCCTCCCGCCCCTAATTTGCATATGCAAATTAGGATTAGGATTTAGTTCAGACAGGGCTACTGAAAAGGCCGAATCCTGGATTCGGTGCCATCCCTACTTCCGCTACATTGTATCAAACATCAACATCACCAGAGCAGAGACAGACAATGACCGTTACACATTGTTAAAACACTTTTTGGTTTTAATGTTCCTTTAAAAACCCAGTGAGAATAAGGAATGAATGGATATTGGGAAGTTGCCCAGAATTACAAATTTTTAGATGTTGGTTTGTCCCCTTTAATTATAAATTGCACATAAATCAAACATGGAAGCGCGTTCTTCGAGCTGTTTCTGTATATCAATAATAATAATAATTCTCCAGCTGTATTTGTCTCTATGTGTAAATAATGGGCTGGGGTGGCGGAGATAAATACGGCTCAGCTGGTTGTGATTTCATTGTGTTGGACTACTTTATTTTTTTATATTATTTATCTATTGCCTATACACACAGGATGAACCATTTCCCTGCCACAGATGTAGGTTCTACAGCACTAACGTTCTTTTTAACGGGGTCGTACACCTTTAAGTAACTTTTAGTATGTTATAGAATGGCTAACTCTAAGGTATTTTTCAACTGACCATTTTTTTATTTTATTTTATAGTTGCCTTCTTTTTCTTCTGACTCTTTCCAGCTTTCAAATGGGGGTCTCTGACCCCATCTAAAAACAAATACTCTGTAAACGCCTCCATACACGGGCCAATAAAAGCTGCCGACAGGCCGAGTCGGAGGCTTATTGGCCCGTCTGTGGCCACCCGACGGGCTTCCCCGATCGATGTCTGACCGAAAGTCGGGCAGATCTCGATCGGGCAGGTTAAAAAATCCCGTCAGATCACAGCTCCATCTGTGCGTTTATGTGGTCCCGCGATCAGACCACCGTTATCAGATGCATTATAACCTGATTGTTGGGCCCTAGGGCCCATGAACGGATCAGCCCGATTTCGCCAACCTCAATGTGGGCATATCGGGGAGAGATCCGCTCATTTGGTGACATCACCAAACGAGCGGATCTCTACGTCTATGGCCACCGTAATGCTACGCATTTATTGCTACTTTCTATCACTCCTCTTTCTATTTAGACCTCTCCTGTTTATCTTCCAGTCTCTTATTCAAATCAATGCATGGCTGCTAGGGTAAATTGGACCCTAGCAACCAGATTGCTGAAATTGCAAATTGGAAAGCTGCTGGGAAAAAAATTCTAAATAACTCACAAACCAATTACAGATTGTCGCAGAATATCACTCTCTGCATCATACTAAACGTTAACTCAGAAATGAACAACCCCTTTAAAACATAAAATACGTGGCAAACATTGGGTAAATGATGAAAAACAGTTCTACAAGTGACTTTTTCAATTTCTCTATAACATTAGATCAAGGGGCCGAAAAAATTTTTTTTGCCACATTACCTTGCGCTGTTGTGCCCTTCTCCTCCTCCGCAGCATGCAAGCATACGCTTAAATTTAAAGGGGAAGAGATTTTAATACTATAGAAGAAGGTCCAGGCCCCCCAACACCATGCGCATACCTCCCAACATTTTGGAAATAAAAAGAGGGACAAAGAAGTTGCCGCGTTCAGTGCGGTAATATTTTTTGAGCACGCCCGTTTTTTGGCCACTCCCCCTAATTACCATGTTCATTTTACAAAATTTGGCAGGTTATGAAAGTTTGAACATATTTCTGTTTCAGTTATTACAGTTTTGCTAATGAAGGTGAATTGCCCTTTAAGCTGCGAGTCTAACTTCTCCCAAGGGACCCGTTATCTTATATTGTTACAGTTACTTATTTGCTTATCTCAGAATTGTTACAAAAGTATCTTATCTGCAGCTCTTTTTAATTAAGTAAGCTCAATTAAGTAAAGAACCATTGTTTCTTTTTCTGCCTGTTCAGTGCAGAGAAAATCGGGACTTTCCAGTACAAAAGAGTGACTGCGGGTTGAGCTGCCAAAAGAGGGACTGTCCCGCTGAAAACGGGCAGTTGGGAGGTATGACCATGGGGTCTGATTTCTCTATAGTTATGCCACTAATTAGATCCCTATTGTCTTGCAAAACAAGGTTAAAAAAAGATGATTTAAGATGTATTAAATCATAGATTTAAGATTATAAATCATTTGATGTAAGATTATAAAGGGATTGTACTGTAGCAAGAGCTTTGCTTGTCTGACCTGCAGGATGGAGCTACACTATTTTACTGCTGAGCAGACAAGAAAGACAGTTGTTTAAAAAATTCACAGCAGGAAAATGAATAATAAATAAGTTTGATTTGCTATGGGACAAGGAGTGGATAGAGGACAAGGCGTCTTGTAAACAGAGTATCGTGATTTAATGAATACACTGTAGAATTGAAGTTTGAGGCTGCCCAAGGAAATAATTATAGGCAACATGCAGATATCTGTGTATGCGACTCAATACATTGCACAGAAGTGCACAAGGTTTCACATGAGGGGGAGCAGCAAACACTTCATTTACCATTATCCCTGATGGTGTCTCAGCCCTGTTATTGGAGATGTGGCTCTTTCTGGATATAAAATCTCGGCGCAGCAGAAATCAGGAAAACATTTTACGAATCCCAATTAAACGCGTCAAATGAAAAGCAGTTTTTGAGGGACGTGTTATAATTAGCTGCAGTCTCATATCAGCGTTTCTGCTCATTTAGCAGAAATTGGGAGTCGATAGCTCTATCATTAAAGATTTGAAGCCGTTACAGAGAGTGGCGTCTACGCTGAAACAATCACAATTTCCTTCGCGTTGTCATTACTTGTGTTGTCTCCTGTCACAATAGTCTCCAGGTCCATTTTTGTGCCCAGACCCGGATTTGGGGAGAGGCCATCTGGGCCCGGCCTAGGGCGGTAAGATGTTTAGGGTCGGCAAGCAGGCTAGTGTCCTGCAGTGGGTCGGATACCCGTGGGTTACCCGCAAAAACCTGCGGTACACTGCGGGTCGTGGGTGGGATTTCCAAGTGCAGGTATAGACGCGGGTCGGGCCGCCGGTCTTCTCAATAGCGATTTTTACTTTTTTCTGATCATGCCTACTTCCAATTAGGGATGCACTGAATCCAGGATTCGGTTCGGGATTCAGCCAGGATTTGGCCTTTTTCAGCAGGATTGGATTCGGCCGAATCCTTCTGCCTGGCCGAACCGAATCCGAACCCCAATTTACATTTGCAAATTAGAGGCGGGAGGGAAATCGCGTGACTTTTTGTGACAAAACAAGGAAGTAAAAAATGTTTTCCCACCCCTAATTTACATATGCAAATTAGCGTTCCGATTCGGTTCAGTATTCGGCCGAATCCTTCATCAAGGATTCGGGGGTTCGGCCGAATCCAAAGTAGTAGATTTGGTGCATCCCTACTTCCAATGATGTCACTTCCGGTTTACAATGACAGCACTTCCCGTTTTACTCCTTTTTTCTGACCACGCCTACTTCCGATGATGTCACTTCCGGTTTACAATGACAGCACTTCCTGATTCTTGATGGTCAGCGGGTCCGGGTTGCGGATAAGGTACTTGCGGGTCGGGTAGCGGGTCCAAGCGGGTAAGAATGCAGGTTGCAGGTCCAGGTTGCGGGTACAGGTCGGGTATGGGTTACAAAAAATGGACCCACGCAGGACTCTAAAGCAGGCACCCCTAACATCTACTATATAACTTGTGTTGTAGTAATAAAACCCAAAACCTGCTTTTAGCTTTTGTGAATGTGTAATAATAATAACACTGATTAATTGAAGGCATTGGCACCGCCGTCCGCCCCAACCAATTTGGCTGGCTACAATTGAAATCCTCTGCATTTTTAAAAGTGCAGGCAGAACTGTACTTTTTCATTATTGCATTTCTTACAGATCCACTTCCAGAAAATGAGGGGCTGGCGCAGTAGCTGAGCCTAGGGGGGAAAGAACGGTAAAACCGGCCCTGCCGCTGTGCATTATGGAAAAAAGCTATTGTAAACCATACCTCCCAACTGTCCTGTTTTCAGAGGGACAGTCCCGCTTTTGACAACTCAACCCGCAGTCCCTCGTTTTTACTGGAAAGTCCCGATTTTCTCTGCACTGAACAGCCAGAAACACAACCAATCTTTCCAACTTGATTGGCTTTTAGAGCCCAGAACAGCGGCAGTTGCAGATAAGATACTTTTGTAACAATTTCGAGATAAGCAAATGAGTAATTGTAACGATAAAAGATAACAGATCCCTTGGGAGAAGTTCGACTCACAGCTTAAAGGGCAATTCACCTTCATTATCAAAACTGTAATAACTGAAAAAAAACCCATAGAAATATGTTCAAACTTTCATAACCTGCCAGATTTTGAACATTTGAAAATGAACATGGTAATTAGGGGGTGTGGCCACACAAATGGGCGTGGTCAACAAATCTGGGTAACATTGTTGTCCTTACAAACAGACCTGTTGGGAAGACGTATGTGCTGCACATTGCGCTGGCACTGAAAAGCAAGTGTTTTTATAGAATAAGGGGCCAATTCACTAACTTCGAGTGAAGGATTCGAAGGTAAAAAACTTCGAATTTCAAAGTTTTTTTTGGGCTACTTCGACCATCGAATGGGCTACTTCGACCTTCGACTGCGTAGTATAAATTATTCGACCATTCGATAGTCGAAGTACTGACCCCCTAGTTCTCCATCTAAAAGCTACCGAACTCAATGTTAGCCTATGGGGAAGGTCCCCATAGGCTTTCCTAACTTTTTTTGATCGAAAGATATTCCTTCGATCGTTGGATTAAAATCCTTTGAACCGTTCGATTCAAAGGATTTTATCGTTCGATCGAAGGAATTATCCTTCGATCGTTCGATCGAAGGATCCACTAAATCCATCGACTTCGATATTCGAAGTCGAAGGATTTTAATTCCTAGTCGAATATCGAGGGTTAATTAACCCTCGATATTCGACCCTTAGTGAATCGGCCCCCTAAAGTTCCCTTATTGTTATATTGTCCATTGTATTGTATTGTCAGCCCTACAGACAGTTTTTGAAATACCTTCATCTTTATGTGTTTAGTTATTGGCTTTATTACATGGTGACTTGATCATTACTCCCTCTTGCTTCTAGCTACTTGATATCAAGCTGCCAGTGACTTAAAGGGGGGATTCACCTTTAAGTCAACTTTTAGTATCTTAAAGAATGGCTAATTCTGAGCAACTTTTCAATTGGTCTTCATTATTTAGCGTATTAGCAAATTAGCGTAGTGGTAGCGAATTTGCTGCTGGCGAAGTGGTGCGATGTGTGTGCGAAGCAGTTGTTGGCGACAATTCGCCCTTTATTGAATCTGCCCCTTAGTGTGTAATTTTTGTGTCGAAACTTGGCGAAAATTTTTGCCCATTACTACTGTCTCCATTTCAGGCTGTGCCAATATCACCTTCTGGCACCATCTTTCCATTCTCTGGCCATCTTGCTCCACTGTCCTATAGACTCCACTGATGCCATTCAGTCTAATCAGCTGCCTCTACCCACCCACACGTCTTCACCTTCTCTTGTGCAAGGCTAGAGTTTGTGGAAATCCCAGAGATGTTGCACCTTTCCTTAAAGAAAACCCTGAATGGGAGAGATTTACAAAAATACAAACTGTTTTTCCATCACCAAAAACATATAGAGGTACCATATGGGATCTGTTATCTGGAAACCTGATATCCAGAAAGCTTCAAGCTATAATAAGGCCGTCTCTTATAGACTCCATTTAAATCAAATAATTCTTATTTTTAAAAATAATTTCCTTTTTCCTCTGTAATAATAAGTGCCTTGTGCTTGATCCAAACTAAGATATAAGTAATTCTTTCTAGTGCCAAAACAATTCTATTGGGTTTAATTCATGTTTAAATTATATTTTAGTAGATTTAAGGTCCGAATTATGGAAGGACCCCTAATCTGGAAAAGACAAGGTCCTGTGCATTCTGGGTAGCAGGTCTCATACTTGTACTAAAGTCCACTTTTGGGCGTGAGAAGAGTCACGAATAGTGATGGTTGAATAAATTCGCCAGGCACGAATTATCGGCGAATTTTTGTGATTTGCCGCTGGCGCATACATTCGCAATTCTGCAGGAAATTTTTGCTGCGTCAAAATTTTTTTATACAGTCGCGCGCATAAAAACTGTCGCACGTCAAAATTGTTTGGACGCCCCTTGGCTTTGATGCAGGCGTCAAAATTCGCGTTTCGCCCATCACTAGTCATAAACCCTCCCTGATTACATTCACTGTTATCACCGGCCACACAACCAGCCATGTTCATTTTATGCCGGTTACCGCCCACACCGCTAGAGATAATATTCTGCATCTCTCAGTGGGATATTAATGATGAAACGCTAATAATTACGGGATATTTATTTGATTATGGAAATTTCACTGTCCTGTTACGACTTCTGCAGTGTTATTAGCATTGCAGTCAGGTTAGATACACGATATTCTCTGATAATGCGGCGGAACTGAACCGGGACTGCCCTTATAGCTCCAGGGATACGGCCATTTACATACAGACAACGCCTTTTTTATTCTTTTTTTACTTTCACAAGATATTAAAAATTTTTCCTTTTTTTTTTTACTTCGCCTCATAAACCTGAAATTGTCATTTTATTAAACTCATCTTTTTATTTTCTTATTATCTTCCCAAGAGCAATGGAGAGAGACATAAAAATATTCATGCCGTGCGGCTTAATCCCCCCGACCCCCTCGTACATATTTGTCGGGATGTAACTCTCCATCGGGCTCCTGTCCCTGCAGAGCGTTTCCCAGACGGTTCCAATGTTAATAGGAGAATTATTATATGACTCACGCTCGTGGCATTTACGATACTGCGTACGCAGGAACTGGGAAATATGCCGTATTTACTATTCTGTTTCAACTTGTATCAAATGGGTTTATTTATGTTCTTGGATCTAATAAATAGAAAGCGCATTTGCCAAGCATGTCCCATAAAAAAAGCACCTGGCGAGTCTCTCTCTCTGCTTTCAGCAACAGGAGAATAACAAATATAAATCATTGATAATATATTTATAAAGAAAACATTGGGTCTGGCCAGAACTAGGTGTAGAATTATACAAACCCGACCAAAATCACCACAAAGTAAAGTTTTATTTCCCGTGATATAAGGCTCACAGTGACTGACACAGAAATCCAGTTGTAAATCATATTCAGCCACTAGAGTGATTTCTTTCATAAACTGGTACAGTGGAAAGATAAATGCTTTAAAAAGCTAGTATTTAAAAAAAAAAAAAAAAAAAAGCTGAGGGCTGTTCCTGCTTAATTGAATATGTATGCCATCATAGTTTTATGGGATCTCTCTGTACAGACTATGAGCAAACTTAGGGGACTGTTCCTGCTGAATTGTGCTTAGTACAGGGAATACCTATGCTGCCATAGTTTTATGGAATCTCTCTGTACAGACTATGAGCAAACTTAGGGGACTGTTCCTGCTGAATTGTGCTTAGTACAGGGAATACCTATGCTGCCATAGTTTTATGGGATCTCTCTGTACAGACTATGAGCAAATTTAGGGGACTGTTCCTGCTGAATTGTGCTTAGTACAGGGAATACCTATGCTGCCATAGTTTTATGGGATCTCTCTGTACAGACTATGAGCAAACTTAGGGGACTGTTCCTGCTGAATTGTGCTTAGTACAGAGGAATACCTATGCTGTCATAGTTTTATGGGATCTCTCTCTACAGGCTGTGAGCAAACGTACAGGACTGTTCCTGCTGAATTGTGCTTAGTACAGGGGAATACCTATGCTGCCATAGTTTTATGGGATCTCTCTGTACAGACTATGAGCAAACTTGGGGGACTGTTCCTGCTGAATTGTGCTTAGTACAGGGAATACCTATGCTGCCATAGTTTTATGGGATCTCTCTGTACAGACTATGAGCAAACTTAAGGGGCTGTTCCTGCTGAATTGTGCTTAGTACAGGGGAATATCTGTTCTTTATAATTTTATTTGTGAGACAGGAGGAGAGGTCACTTCCCTGCAGAACTTACAATCTAAATAATGTGCAGCAGAAATGTTACAGTGTTACAACATATATGTAATATGTATGAGCACAAAGTACATTATCTCAGGTCAGTGTGAAATGAAATGGAAATCAGTTTAATGGCAGCAGACGAGGCTTTTGTTCAGTAGAAATTGTGTTGTGTCTTTTCAGCTGAATATTTTCACACTCATAACCAATGGCAATGACTTCGGGTTTTTCAAGGTAAGTTAATTTATTTAAATACAAAAACATTGATTTTGTTTCTGTGGGCTTTGGCGGATGGATAAACAGGAGGTATTGTGTTCAATCGTGGGCTGGAATTGACCCATCACCGGCAACAGAGGATGAATCTAATCTAACGATAATCATTTCCAATAAGCAAGGCCTAAAGCAGCAGAAAGAGGGGGTCGTACTGCGATATATGGGTCACTGGTCTTAAGTCACTTTGAATAATGAGCTTGATATTGGAGAACTAATGGAAGAACTCCACGGGCGATTTCGGTGCGATCTGACGCGCTGCGCAAAAATGCAGGCGTCAAGTCACATTCGATGGAAATAAGGTAAGGGAGGAACTCCATGGGCGATTTTGTCGCGATCCGATGCCCAAAAAAGCAACATAAACAACGGATGAAGTTGCAGTGTACATCCGACGCGACTGTCGGATGCAGGTGCAGCGTCTGCATTCGACAGTTGTGTTGCGTCGGACGAACGCTGCAACACCATCCGATGTTCCTGTTGCTTACCTTATTTCTGTCGCATCCGACTTGGCGCCTGCATTTTTGCGCAGCATGTCGGATCGCGCCAAAATCTCCCATGGAGTTCCTTCCTTACCTTATTTCCATTACATCCGACTTGACGCCTGCGTTTTCGGAACACGCCAAAATCGCCCGCGGAGTTCCTCCCTTATAGCCCAAGGTATTGCCCTAAGAAGGGTCAAGTCTGGCAGCAATTCAGCGGGTTGCAAGGACCAGGGATGGCTGCCATGATGGTTCAGTGGCTCAAGAAGGAGCTCAACATAGAGCACAATATATTAATAGGATAATATACACAATATATTAATAGGATAATATACACAATATATAATGAATAGGATAATGTACACAATATATAATGAATAGGATAATATATACAATATGTAATAAATAGGATAATATACACAATATATAATGAATAGGATAATATACACACAGTGGCGTAACTACCGGGGGAGCAGGGGGTGCGATTGGGCCAGGGCCCGGCCCCGCACCCCCTCAGGGCCCCCCCGGCAGCTCGCGCCACTCTTCTAATGCGGCCGTTTCTGGCCATATGGAGGGGGCGGGGCCCGGCTGCACGTCCCGCCACAGGGCCCGCCCCCCTCTAGTTACGGCTCTGTATACACAATATATAATGAATAGGATAATATACACAATATATAATGAATAGGATAATATACACAATATGTAATGAATAGGATAATATACACCATATTCAACATTAACAAATCCCTGCCCTGTTTCACAAATTTTTCTGTACTTATGAGCAGGGTTGGTTTAAAGGCCAAGGAAAAGCAAAATGTTAGATACCCCTCAGTTATTATAATCTCTCCCCCCCCCCAGGGTACTATAGTAAAGAACTACAACACCATCTTATTCCTGGATCTTCTTTACGACCCGGCCTGGGTGCCCATGTGCAATGGGTTGAATAGACCAAATGTGGCTTTTCAGCTGAACCAGGAGGGTTGCACGGTGCTCCAATAGTAATACCCCAGGCTGGTGCATTTTTCAGCAAACAGGAGAACTGGGCTCGGGTCTAAGTGATTATAACTACTGGGGTGTCTACAGTGGAGTAAGAACGGTGCACTGGTGCACTGCCCCCCCCCGCAATAAAATCACCCATTGACACCTACTCGTCTCTCCTTACACCCACCCACCCAATCGTGCGCCCTGCCTGTCAGTTAGGATTGCGGCTGGGGAGGGGGGATTCTTTCAGCTTTAAAGGTAACAGACCCCACCGTCCAGGCACCCTTTCCTCTATAGTTGCGCTACTGGAGTCCTAATATTTTAATACCTCCTGGTAATTATGCCTTTCCTTTTCCTTTAAGGCCTATGACACATGGGAATAATTTAAAGGGGAACTATCTTAAAAATGAAAAAATAATATAAGCTTCACCAACCAATTATCACTATCGCAAAAATGTAAATTTATTATAAGCTTCATCATACTGAAATAAGAAACTTTCTAAATACAATCAATTAAATATTTTGCATTGTTTCTGAAATAATCACGTTTATGTTCACTATTCCTCTCTCAGCATCTTTTTCTCTTCATTCTCTCTTCATGCAGCAGTTGGGTGTCAGATGAATGATCCAATATATCTTATAGGGGGGCTCCTTTCCTAGCAGAAGTATTAGAGCTCACTCAAATAACTAATTCCAGTACAAACAAAATCTATGAAATAACTGCCTTCTGCATAAATTCTGCATGTAGAGAGACATGATGTCTGGTGTTTTTAATAGAGTGAGCTCTAATACATCTTCTAGGCAAAAGGAGCCCCCCTATAAGATATATTAGATCTAACTGTCAATGAATATCTGACACCCAACTGCTGCATGAAGAGAGAATAAAGAGAAACAGATGCTGAGAGAGGAATAGTGAAGATAAACTTGATTATCTTAGAAACAATACAGAATATTTAATTGATTGTATTTAGAAAGTTTCTTATTTCAGTATGATGAAGCTTATATTAAATTTACATTTTTGCGATAGTTCCCCTTTAACCTCTGCTCTGCTGCCAGTTAAACTGCCCCTACACAATTTGTCACAGCTTCCCATAGAGATGTATGGAAAAGACTTAGGGGCAGATTTACATATGGTCGAATATCGAGGGTTAATTAACCCTCGATATTCGACTGCCGAAGGTTAATCCTTCGACTTCGAATTCCCCATAGGCTAACATTGAGGTTCGGTAGGTTTTAGATGGCGAAGTAGGGGGTCGAAGTTTTTAAAGAGACAGTACTTCGACTATCGAATAGTCGAATAGTCGAACGATTTTTAGTTCGAATCTTTCGATTTGAAGTCATAGTCGAAGTTGCCAATTCTATGGTCGAAGTAGCCAAAAAAAACATTCGAAATTCGAAGTTTTTTTTATTCTATTCCTTCACCCTTAGTGTGCCACCACTCAGAAACAGTGAAGCCATAGGTAGGCCATTTCCCATGCATCTCTGTAGGGAGTAATGGCCGGCAGTTAGGTGCCAGAACTAAGCTGAATCCAACCAGCCTTTAGTGTTAGGACTTTAGCACATGGGCCATTATTTCTGGCTGAATAAAACACATTGGTTTAACCCTTCTGTCCCTCCACTGAAGTCTAGGGGTGTGAGGTCACGTCAGCCGATAGTTGTACAGAGAATTAAAGATGCCCTGGTTCTGTCCCGCTAGCAGTCGGTTAGATGCCCCTGATTATATGAATAGATGTGTGTGCGGGTCTCGTTAGGAGGGAACATTTAGCCGTGCCGCTGATTGGAACAAACTGTGTCTTTACTCAGAATCAGATACTGAAGGTCGAAGAGACGCGGGCCCCTGTTCCTTGCCAAACAAAAGTTTATCATATTAATGAGCATTAGTGGAGTTAATTAACTTTGCAGGCTTTGATTGATTGTCTAACAGAATGCATCGCTGCATTTGTTTCCATTGACCTTTTCTGGCTGATAAATAAGATTGGGGCTTAAAATCAGGCCTTGACTGTTAGGGACAGTACAGCTTTATTTCCCTTTTTTTCTGAATGTATCCAGTGATCTATCTCATAGGATGGAGCCAACCTTATTGGGGTCCCTCTATGGCAGTGTTCCCCAACCAGTAGCTCGTGAGTAACATGTTGCTCTCCAACCCCTTGGATGTTGCTCCCAGTGGCCTCAAAGCAGGGGTTTATTTTTGAATACGTTTTGGTTTACAAGTTTTGGTTGTATAAAAACCAGGTGCACTGCCAAAGAGAACCTCAATGTAGGTTGCCAATCCACATAGGGGCTACTAAATGGCCAATCACAGCCCTTATTTGGCGCCCCAAGAACATTTCTCTCGCTAGCGTTGCTCCCCAACTCCTTTTACGTCTGAATGTTGCTCACGATTTCAAAAGGTTCCTGTTGGAGTGTTTAACAGATTGACAGATATGCAGATCATGTGCATCTAATTTCTGCAAGCTCACAGCTATTACTGAACTACAACTGCCCCCTAAATAAAACCTGAGCTGCCTGCAGTACTTACCTACTAGCCACTGCTTCTGTTTATGTTACATGTGCCATTACTTATGCTCAATGGTAAAAGCACTTTGCTAGAACTTGCAGGATAGACCTAAAATGCACCTAAAAATGGATGCACAATGGCAACTTCTTTTCTTTGTAGTGGAACCCCAAAGAGCAGCAGCAGTAGATAAGAGGGGTGGACTGCAGGTATCACAGGACAACATGAATAGCAACAGAAAGGCAAGGTGATGAGACAAGAGCAAGTTAGTCACAGCTGGGCAAGATGGAGATGGCAGGAGAAGATTGAGACGGTAGAGAAAGATGGAGATAGTAGTGCAAGATAGACATAGTAGGGTAAGATAGAGACTAGGGATGCACCGAATCCAGGATTCAGTTAGGGATTCGGCCTTTTTAAGCAGGATTTGGATTCGCCCAAATCCTTGTGCCTGGCCTAACCGAATCCTAATTTGGATATGTAAGTAATGGAAATCACGTGATTTTTCGTCACAAAAAACTATTTTTTTCTACTTTTTCCTTTCCTTCCCCTAATTTGCATATGCCAATTACGATTTGGATTCCGTTTGGTATTCGGCCAAATCTTTCACCAAGGATTCGGGGATTTGCCCGAATCCAAAAGAGTGGATTTGTTGCATCCATAATAGAGACAGTAGGGCAAAATAGATATAGTAGGGAATGATGAAAACACTGTAGAAAGAGAAAGGAGATATGAAGGTGGGCCAAACCTTGCCAAAGGGCAGAGACATGTGGAGATTCGGGGAGATTAGTCGCCCGACGACAAATAGCCTCTTCTGCAACTAATCTCTCCGAACTGCCTTCCCACCATCTAGAATCTAAGCGGGATGGAACTCAGAGTTTTCTCGTGAGGCAACTTCGGGCGACTTCAGAAAACAAAGTGCTCTAAAGTGCCATCCCACGGCGATTTAGATTCTAGCTGGCGGGAAGGCAGTTCGGAGAGATAAGTTGCAGAAGAGGCTATTTGTCGTCGGGCGACTAATCTCCCCGAATCTCCCCATGTGTCTCTGCCCTTTGGCAGGGTTTGGCCCACCTTCATATCTCCTTTCTCTTTCTACAGTGTTTTCATCATTCCCTACTATATCTATTTTGCCCTACTGTCTCTATTATGGATGCAACGAATCCACTATTTTGGATTCGGGCAAATCCCTGAATCCTTGGTGAAAGATTCTGCCGAATACCGAACCAAATCCTAATTTGCATATGCAAATTAGGGGCAGGAAAGGAAAAAGTAGAAAAAAATATTTTTTTGTGACAAAAAATCACGTGATTTCCCTAACTTACATATCCAAATTAGGATTCGGGGAAGGCAGTTCGGGGAGATTAGTCGCCCAAAGAAGAGGCTATTTGTCACCGGCCGACTAAATCTCCCCGAATCTCCACGTGTGTCTCTGCACGTAGGAGAAGCAGGAATCAGGTTGTGAAGCTCCCAGACATTTCGAGCCTGGGCTTTTTTCGAGTCCTGGGTAGAACAAGTCCATTTATCCAAAACAATTCAAACAGCCACTCTGTTATATCCGAACTCTGATAGTTTGTGGGACGGAGAGTCATACTCTGGGAGCAGTATAAATCTGCTGTTTATTTACTCACGGGAACAGCCACCCACTGATTTGAATTTAATGGGATTCTGGGCAGCCATTGATCACACACAGAGGTACAACAGGGAAGGTCCCAGTAAATTGCCTACAAGACAAAGCTGCCGCTAAGCAGAGGAGGGCAAATAATTTATGGTTTCAAACAAATGAAAGGAACTGCAGTGTCTACAGTTAAAGCCAAATAGTGGCCTGTAATCCATTCAGGTGCCAAAGCCCAAGCATTGTGCTGCTCAGCGCTACACACACATTACAGTTGGTTTAAAGGCAAAATGTGCCACAGTATTAGGGTGCAGTTTATTTTGTGTCCAGACCAGTTAGAACTCTGCTGGCTGGAGATTCCTATAAATGATTCAACTAAGGATGAGATGGAGGAAACAAAATCATTGTGATGTATTAATTATTATTGATGTATTAATTGTTGAAAGAAGGGGATCCATGAGAACAGCTAAAGCCCACCATCAATGACCCAAAGGGGTTTGTCACTAAAGTCAGGAAAGTAAGTAAGTTTGAGTAAAACCATGGAACTTTCCATTCCAGAGAGGGTTTTAGTAAAGGAGAGAATGATATATCAAGGAAAGAGAAGGCCCTGGGGCAGGGGCTGAAGTATCCCAAGGGTAAGGGGGCAGGGGATGAAGTATCTGTTCACCAAAGAGTAGATCGATCCATAAAAGATGTTCTACCATAAGACCATGACCTCTTGTTCTTGGCTTCCCTTCTCTTCTGCCCAAACTCTCAATTGTTCTGCTGAGACCCATTTGTCTTTAGTAGGCCTCAGCTAAGAACATTTTTCTTTCCTATTTGTCCTCTCTAGAACCCTCTCTCTTTTTATGGCTGCTCTTTACTATGGCCCTCAAGGATGATTCTTTGGATTGGCTGGGCAGGTTCCCACTTGGCTGTGAGGCAAGGAGCTCTCTGAGGTACTGGATTCTGTGAATCTACTCAACAGCGAGTTCTTTTGAAGGATCAATATAAATATATGTCCATCCTGAGAACAATGAATTGGGTTTATGTTTTAAAGGTGGTTTGAATTATATCCAAACTTTGATTGTAAAGGAGAACTTAAACCTGAAATAGAATTTGCAAACATATGTTGTATTATACTGTATATGCTGTACTTACTGTACCAGCCCAGAGCCCTATAATAGTAATGATTGCTCCCAGCAGGTCCCCATCTTGGCTCTCGTTAGGGAAATTTTGTGTGTCATTGGCACTGCACATGCTCAGTGAGCTCTGGGCTGCTGGTGAAAAGCTATGTTTAGGGTAGGGATGCACCAAATCCACTATTTTGGATTCGGCCGTACCCCGAATCCTCCGGGAAAGATTTGGCCGAATACCGAACCAAATCCCAATTTGCATATGCAAATCAGGGGTGGGAAGGGGAAAACATTTTTTACTTCCTTGTTTTGTGACAAAAAGTCACATGATTTCCCTCCCCACCCTAATTTGCATATACAAATTAGGATTCCAATTCGCTTTAGCCTGGTAGAAGGATTCTGCCAAATCCTGCTGAAAAAGGCCGAATCCTGGATTCTGTGCATCCCTAGTTTAGGGGTTTGGGGAATCATCGTCAACAGAAAGTGAGGTCACTTCTGCCATGGGAGCTGATGCTACAGGGCTAGTTATGAATCAATTCTGATGCTGACTGTCTTGGTTTCTATGCTAATCTACTAAGGACATCTTGGTAGGTACAGATTTCTCCTGCTGGTACAGATGCCCAAAAATACTGGGTGGTGTAGCATTTCTAACTTTATTGTTTGTTAAAGGGATATTGTCATGGGAAACATGTTTTTTTCCCCCCAAAATGCATCAGTTAATAGTGCTGCTCCAGCAGAATTCTGCCCTGATATCCTTTTCTCAAAAGAGCAAACAGATTTTTTAATATTTAATTTTGAAATCTGACATGGGGCTAGACATATTGTCAGTTTCCCAGTTGCCCCCCAGTCATGTGACTTGTGCTCTGATAAACTTCAATCACTCTTTACTGCTGTACTGCAAGTTGGAGTGATATCACCCCCTCCCTTTCCCCCCCGGCAGCCTAACAACAGAACAATGGGAAGGTAACCAGATAACAGCTCCCTAACACAAGATAACAGCTGCCTGGTAGATCTTAAAGATCAATACTCAATAGAATGAATTATTTGTAATGTAAACAGTGTCACTTAGAAATAAAAATATCATAACAGTACTATTATTCTTCCTCTCCTCACTCAACCTCTATTCTCCTAGTCTCTTTTCTTTACATATTATAATACTGTAACCTGTTATTCCATCTATTTAGCCACTTTGTTCTCCTAAAATAGGGGATGACCATGAAATAGGCCAAATATTTAGCAGCATAAGGGCCCACTGACACCTTGGCCCACCGGGACTTTTCCTGGTATCCCTGTGGGCCAGTCCGACACTGGTGGTGTCACTGAATTAAAAATGAGCCAAATTCTAGATGAGATCCCCTCAGACCCAGGCACCTATTTGCATGCTGCTGACTGCAGTGTTTTCTTTGCAGCCATAAAGAATGCACATGAGTTTCCATCCCACATTCAGAATAAAGAATTTATTAGGAGGAGGCGGCATCACTAATCTGAGGAGGGATATATTACAGACAGTGCCTAATAAGATATACCACTGAACAAAAAATACTTCCCAAAGTATATAACCGGCGAGCTCTATCCCTCTGCTCTGCTTTTAGTTTGAGAAGTGATGGGACACCGGCTGTTAATAATAAGCTTTATAGTCACAGTAGTGTAAAAGCGCAGGTGTGCAACACCACCATCTTCTGATGAAAAATGAGGAGTGCAGTTACAATTAACAAAGTGGCAAAGACTTTCCCCAGAGACACAAAGTTACATTAATGTTCTCTATAGTTTTCATCTCTTTAATGTAGTGAGTCACAGTGATGTCACTCAGTGATGTCAGTCTTACTTCTTGGGCTGCCTGCCATTAGTAGTAATAACACTGGCTGTTCTAACACAATAATGAGACTGCTACCCTTGTCATCTTGCATTTCTGGCCCCTGTTTGCTCAGCTGTTCCTTACTGTTCCTTACTGTTCCTGCTGTCTTTGTCTTGTCCTAAAGAGTCCATCTTCTTTTATTGTCTACATCTGGTCCTACAGAGTTTGTCTTCTTCTTCTATTCCCACTTTGTCCTGCTGTTTCCATCTTGTCATGCTGTCTCTATCTTATCCTATCTTTATCTTGTTCAACAGATATGTCTCCATCTTGTCCTAATGTTTTCATCTTTTCTTTCTATCTCCATATTGTCCTACAGAGTGCATCTTCTTCTACTATCTCAATCTTTTTCTACTGTCTTCAACTTCCCCTACTGTCTCCATCTTGTCCTACTGAGTCTGTCTTCTCCTACTGTTTCCATCTCGCCCGATCTCCATATTGACCTTAAAGAATCTGTCTTCTTTTACTATATCCATCTTGTTCTACTGTCTCCATCTTCCCCTACTGTCTCCATCTTGTCCTACTGAGTCTGTCTTCTCCTTCTGTTTCCATCTTGCCCTATCTCCATCTTGTCCCTAAAGAATCTGTCTTCTTTTACTATATCCATCTTGTTCTACTGTCTCCATCTTCTCCTACTGTCTCCATCTTGTCCTACTGAGTCTGTCTTCTCCTACTGTTTCCATCTCGCCCTATCTCCATCTTCTCCCTAAAGAGTCTGTCTTCTACTGGCTCTATCATTTATAGTCCCATCTTCAACTACTGTCTCCATCTTGTCCTGCAGCCTTCATATTGTTCTACATAGTCAGTGTTCTGCAACTGCTCCTAACAGTTCATAATGCACATTCCCATAGTTTTTTACCCAACATGCAACATTTTTCTGGCAGGGGATTATAATTACCCCTGTATCAGAGCTCTGAATCTCTGTACATCCTATTCCTGAGCTGCTCTCTTTCCCATGGTCAGGAAGAGTAAGTGAATCCAGTACTTACCCAGGTACAGAGCTCTGTGCATGTTCTGCTGACCTCTGCTTTCCAATTTCAGCCTCAAACTGTTCAATGCCGTGAATTATCCGCGGTCCCTAATAACCTACATCAATACCCACATGCTGGGGCTGCCGTTCCATTGATTGGCCACGCACATTTCCATTCATGTTTAACAGGTCGGCTAATTAATTACTGGTCTGTGCAGCAAATACGTGCAATTGTTCTGCTGCATGAGGATCAGGAAAAAATATATCCCTGGAATAAATGAGCATTATCCCTACAATTAATGTAACTGTGCGTATTCATGTTAATTCCCCAGGCAAGTAGGGGCACCTAAGGGCAGAGACACACGTGGAGATTCGGGGAGATTCAGTCGACCAGCAATAAATCGGCTCTTCTTCGGGCGACTAACCTTCCCGCAATGCCTTCCCGCCAGCTAGAATCTAAATTGCCTGCGGGACGGCACTCGGAGCGCTTCGTTTTCCGGAGTTGCCTCACGTGGAAAATGAAGCGCTCTGAGTGCTATCCCGCCGTCGATTTCGATTCTAGCTGGCGGGAAGGCATTGCAGGGAGGTGAGTACCTGAAGAAGAAGCGATATATTGCCGGGCGACTGAATCTCCCCGAATCTCCATGTGTGTCTCTGCCCTTACTAACAAGAAGTGTTGCTACTGATTGCGGTGGTTTGTTTTCATACAAACAGCAGCGTGGAACAATGAAACAGACACGATAGAAAAGAAGGTGCTTGAGTGATCAATGTTCATGTTTAAATCCTTCAATAAAACTCCAGTTAATGCAGTCTGCCCCCAGTATTTATATTTCATCAATATGTATCTGTCTGTCTGTTAACAAATAAACTGATACATAATGTAATTGTGAACAATTTCAATGTGAACTTTCCCTTTATAGCACTTTTTTTAATCAACAGTGTTGGCCCTCCAGCTGTGCTGGAACTGCAATTCCCAGCATCCTCTGAGGTCAGGGTTTTAGTTGTACCCTTTGAATATTGCTACTTTGATTTCTAGCTAAAACTCCAGTGCATAGTAGTGTGTGTGTGACGAGCCAAGTGGAACACATGAATCACACACACAAGCCCCCAGAAGCCCCTGCAGTGAGTGGGATCAGCACAGCACAGAGCAGACTGGATAGTGAATGGGAAGGAGCAGAGACTTTACTCTTTCCCTTTGATTCCCACAGTACTTGGCTGTACATGGGGAAGCAGAGCAGTGCTAGTAATGTACAGGGAGTATGAAGGGTCCCTTAAAGAGATTCTGTCATAATTTTTATGATGTTTTTATTTCTAAATGACACTGTTTACACTGCAAATAATTCACTCTACAATATAAAATGTCATTTATGTGTATTTAGTTGTAATATTGGTGTGTAGGTGCATCTCAGGTCATTTTGCCTGGTCATGTGATTTCAGAAAGAGCCAGCACTTTAGGATGGAACTGCTTTCTGGCAGGCTGTTGTTTCTCTTACTCAATGTAACTGAATGTGTCTCAGTGGGACCTGGATTTTACTATTGAGTGTTGTTCTTAGATCTACCAGGCAGCTGTTATCTTGTGTTAGGGAGCTGCTATCTGGTTACCTTCCCATTGTTCTGTTGTTATGCTGCTGGGGGGGAAAGGGAGGGGGGTGATATCACTCCAACTTGCAGTACAGCAGTTCTAAAGTGAAGTTTATCAGAGCACAAGTCACATGACTGGGGGCAGCTGGGAAACTGACAAAATGTCTAGCCCCATGTCAGATTTCAAAATTAAATATAAAAAAATCTGTTTGCTCTTTTGATAGATGGATTTCAGTGCAGAATTCTGCTGGAGCAGCAATATTAACTGATTCATTTTTAAAAAAATGTTCCCATGACAGTATCCCTTGGCTTGGACAAGTGTTATGCTGGAGAAACCAACGAGAGGGATGCAGAGCCCCCCACTCCTGTACACAAGCCCCTGTGCCTCCTGCCACATCCACCCCTATTAACCCCTTCACTGCCAGACACACAATACACTGAAACTCACTCCTTGAAATAAGCAGCAGAGCACATTAAATCATATACATTTAGGCTCAGATTCTGGGCAGGAAGAAAATGTTTAGAATTGTACAACCTACCAAAAACTGATATATTAAAAACAATTAAAAAGCATTGGTGGCACCTTTTCATCTTTAATTTGCAAAAGAGCCTAATTCACCATTAACCATACTATTTTTTTCTATTCACCCTTAAAAACCTCACAATAAAGCAGGAATAGTATTGACAACCAAACACAGCAAGAATCAGTAATAAATGCCCACAAAAGTCCGTATTATACGAGAGGCTGAATCAGTTCTAAATAGAACTCTGGAATGTGTGGGTTAAATCCTGCTGCAAATGAAGAAATTAATGATCGGCCTCTTACATGACTTTATGGGCATTAGAATACTATGGATTTATTTGTGCAAGAAATATCCAACCTTCAGCTCTCGGAGGATTCTGGGAGTTGTAGTTTAACAACAGCTGGGGAGGACAAGTTGGGTGTCTGTATGGTTTATGACAAAAGTGCTCAACCTGCAACCTTTATACTGATGTTACACTACAACTCCCAGAAACAGAATTGCTGGACGTCAAAGATCCGAAACAGCTAGAGGGCCCCAGGTTTAGCCCCCACATTGTACGTGAAGAAGCGATTGTGGTGTTTCCAGTAAGAGGGAAGAAAACAAGTTTTTGGCCATGAATTAACCAGTGATAATCCAGGAATAAAGCAGAACTTTACATGGGGGTTAGAGACAAGTGGGGGCCAAAATGAATCAAATGATACGATGCTGGATCACATTTTGTGGCAAAGTTACACAAGGTCACTGATAATTTCACCAATGGACATGAACATTCACAACTTCTCTAGAATAGTTCACACTTCATCTCAGGAATTGTTCTGACTCCTGACAAAACCATTGTCAACAAACATTGTAACCAAACCAGCGGCATATCAAAAGGTTTCTTACCTGCTTCTTGGCACCTGATTTTACCATCTCCAAAAGTAGGAATAAAGTGAGGAGAGAGCGGGGAGGGATCATCTGGGATTATTCCACTGGAAGGCAGCAGAGAAGATCCAGAAGTGAGGGGGGGCTGGTTAGATTGGGGCTGAGAGGGGAGATCTTTGGTTAGTAAGATCAGAGGTCATTCAGAAGAACTTTGCTTGGTTAGACTGGAATAAGTAGAGTGCGTTTGGGTAAGTATGATTGGGGTGAGACGGAACATCATGAGCAAGACTGGGATGAGAAGACATATCCTGTTATGACTGGTGTGAAACACTGGGATAAGGAGGGATATCCCAGGCAAAACTGACACAAGAGGGGATATTTTTGATGTAAATTAAGATAGGGGATAAGTGTTGATAACATGAGTATAACTAGAATGATGAGGGAGATATTGGTTTGTAAGATTAGGGTGCTAGGGCAGATCTTTGGAATGCTTGAGGAGTGATGCTTTGGATGAATAGGTGAGATGTAGGCAAGAAAATAAAGGATGAGAAGAGATATCTTAGTTAGATCAGAGACATTTGGATCAGTTTGGGGTGAGAGGGCAGTTGTTGGGTTAGTAAGACTGAGATGAGGGTGAGGTGGGAGATGTTGATTTGTAGTATAGAATGTATATCTTGAGAAGAGATCTGAAGTTAGTATGATAAGGATGCAAGTGGAGATTTTGATTAGGTTTTGGATATCACTGGTATGTACAGTAAATGGATCTCCTGGGTAGGTTCGATATGAGATGGGGACGTAGGTTAGTAAAAGACAGGGGTGAGAATGTTTGGGATGAGTTGGCTACAAGTGGAATGACCTGAAAGAGAAGGGATAGCATAGGTTAGTAAATACGGGATAAGAGATGTTGGGTAAATTTGTGATGAGAAGGATATCTGAGAAACAATCTCTCAGGCAGGTTTGATATGAGAGGAGAGATGTTGGATTAAGGATGAGATGGGTTGGGGTGTGCTGGGAAACACTGGAATGACATGAAAGAGAGAATATTTTGGGTTAGTAACCCAAGGATGAGAGGGTAGATGCTGAGTTTGGGATGAGAGTGATATCTTGGGTAAAACTGAGATGAGAATAGATCACTAATATAAGTCTAATAGGGGAGGTTTGGGTTAGTAAAACAGGGATGAGAGGGATTGAGATGAGTAAGGAAAGGCTGGAATGGAAAAAATCTGGGACAGTGAACAGAAAAAGAGAATTATCATTCAAAAAGAGAAAAGATACATAGGTTGAGGGGTGGTCAAAAACCAGAGGAAGGGAAGGATGGGGCAGTTGGCAAGCAGGAAAAGCGGCAGCTAGAAGGAGGGATGATAGTTACCCTGGAAAGGATAGGTGGCAGTTAATCAGCAGGAGACGAGGAAGAAGAGAAATCCCTGGGACGGAGAGGCACGGGGAGAGCGTAGGAATAACACAAGTGATGTCAGTCTGTGAGCAGTGAGCCAAGGCACAGGGAGAGGGAGAGAGGCTGGAAGTTAAGGGGAGAAGCAGGTAGTGCAGGGAGGGAGGAGAGGAGGAGGATAAAGGAGAAAGGATGAGAATCTGGGGGATGAGAAGCCTAGAGAAGAACAAGTGTAGTGCCAGGAGGGCAGCAGTTGGCAGGTTGTGGGGTACAGGGGGATTATATCATAGCAGCTGATCCTTCAGTTTGGGAGGAGGTGTATAGTAGAGCATTAGAGCTGGGTTCCCATTTTCTGTTGCACCATAACTTATGGGAGATATCTGCACCCAGTCAGTTACCTTTCCTCAGATGGGGGCAGGGACACAAGATCATAGATAACCTACGAAATTATGGAATATTCTGTCCTCTCTATCACTGCTTATAACCGGTGATATTGGGCTATTCGTATACTTGCCCCAGCATATACCTCTCCCTCAGAAAACACCCCTAACTATCCACCCCAAGTGTCAGTCACTGGCAACTGCCCCATCATCACCCACAAATCTCTGTCCCTTGGAAAATCCAATTCACACAGAAGAAATTAATTTAATAACCTTCCCTATTATGAAATCATGCCCAATGCAGTCTCACTCTGAGAAACACTGTGCATGGTTCCGGAGAACGTCCAGAGGCTTGACCTTTTCTAGCATTTCCTGAGAATTAGATTGTAAGCTCCAATGGCACAGGGCTGATAGGCGGTCCTATTCTCTTTACAAGGCTATGGCATATCATAAGGTTTTGTTCATAATAAAACATAATAATAATGTGATTATTTATTCCACAAATAGAAGCATTTTATCTGACATTTACGGTCCTGCATGGGGATCCTGCTCGTATAAATATTCAACACAATTATTGTGCACCTTTGCTTCAGTTTGAGTTGGGCACTGTGGGACATAAACATATATATAAATATATATATATACATTTAGAGAGAGAGAGTATACAGTATTTATATTTGTTTTTCTGCTATATAATATTCAGCAACAGTTTCTGTACAGGGGTGCATTTAAAGGGACACCCTCCTGTATTATCTGCCCCTCTTCTATAGACTTATTGATGTATTACCCACACTGAAATATGTTGCCTCACAAATGCACTGATCTTATCATGTGTCACATCAGTGGTGTGTTTACCTCCAGCCACTAGAGACTAATGCTCGTGTGTGTGTGTTACCATTTCTTGGCACATACCCTTAGACCTGGACCTTTAACCTGCTGCCGATCCAACAAAGCTGAAACCCTCCACGGCACTTTGGGAAAGACTGGGATACTGGGACCTTAGGGAGGTCTCTCTAGGCATCTAATACATGCAATCACTGCTGCAATGGGGACAGGTAGGGGACTGTCTGACTCACTAGCAGGAATACACTCTGACTTTGAATATAACAGTTCCACAGGTTTACTCCAGATGGGATAAATAGGGGTACAGTTTGGATCCATGCAATATTCAGAAAGCTCTTCTTCAGTGGCGTAACTAATGTGCCGGGCCCCCCTGCAAAAATATCTTCAGAGGGGTCTGGTGTACTCGATCCCCATCCTCCTACCCACGTCCCATCATGCCTCCGCCCTGCCCACTCCCAACCCGACTCTATCCACTCCCACCCGACTTGTGTCCCCCTTCCTTGCCACAGGTAAGTTTTTTTAATTAGCTATAGAGGAAGCAGACCCCACAGTCCGGGCCCTCTTGTGACTGCGCCACTGCTCTTCTTATGCCCCCAAGTACCTCTCCTTGGAAAAGGTTGTTTCACCTAAATAGACGGCACACACACAACCCGCCCTCACACAGGGGCCACACACTTGTATCTTTGCTACTATCCTCCCTTTGGTGGGTCACTCAGTAGGGTGATCACAGGGGCATGCACATTGGGGTTCACAGATGAAGAATCCATTCAAAGACAGTCTCTCTCTATCTCTGGATGGGAGTTGCAGCAGGGGATATTTTTAATGGTCCATTCTGTAGCTTGGGCCTCCAGATGTATCCTAGGGTTCCCAGCAAGCTTCATGCTCTAGTCCTGCCTCTCAGCCAATGGAATGATGTCACAAGCAGAGGATGCTTAGTAGTGATGTGCGAGCCATCCCGATACCCGCAGGATTCGTGGGTCGGGTGGGTTCGGGCAGACCACGCACCCCCTTTCTGGATCGCGCCAGTGGCTTCTGGGTTGAACTTTTATAGACGTGCGCCTCTCGCCTGCCTTTTTGTGAAGTCATCAGCGGGGCGGGTCTATAAATGGATCCCAGAAGTCAGACTCGGGTGGACAAGGGTGGTGGGAGGGCGGGTAGTTGGCAGGTGCGGGTCGGGATAAGCCCAATCTGCACATCGCTAATGCTAAGGCACTGCCACAGGAGCTGGTTGGTCTGTAAGGGATGCAGGCAAAACTGAAGGGAGAATCCCTGCCATAAAGCAAAACAGGACTGCTGTTTATTGCCAGAAAGCTGTAAGCCATTATACTGCAACCTATATTATTAGCTTTGCCCCTTTAGGGTAAGGGCACACACTAAGATTCAGGGAGTTTACGTCGCCAGGCAACGAATCACCTCTTCTACCAGTGACTAATCGCCCCGAAAAGCATTCCCGCCGGCTAGAATAAAAATCTTGTGTGCCCTTATACGTTTCCCTATATTAGACATATCCACTTACTTATATTCTATGGCTGATATTATTTGCCAGGGGCTGAACTCCTCCTTCAATTTTCACCCTGATGTGATCTCATTATTATTACAGTTAAAATATTGACTTTATAGTGGATGCATTGGATAGGTTCAAGAAAGATACCAATTAAGAAAACACAATAAGGGGTAATTTTTGCTTGTTTTTACTGGGATAAATGGACACACATTGTATGTAGCCAATATGGCTTTCTCTAATATTCTGTCTTATTAAATGTATATTTATTTGTATAATATAATGTGTGCTGCATATCAAAGAACTGATTTTGCAACTAAAATACAGATATCAGATCTGTTATCCAGAAACCCATTATCCACAAAGCTCAGAATTATAGAATGGCTATCTCCAATAGGCTCCATTTAATCCAATTAATCCAGATTTTTAAAAATAATTTCCTTTTTCTCTGTAATAATACAACAGTAACTTGTACTTGATCCCAACTAAGATATAATCATTAATCAATCATTATTAGAAGTGAAACCTATTGGGTTTAATTAATGTGTCTAGTAAACTAGAAAATCCAAATTACGGAAAGATCCCTTATCCGGAAAACCTCAGGTCCCGAGCATTCTGGATAATTTATTATACAATGATTTTCATTTTCCTTATACTGAGTGTATACTTACTGTATCTCTAAGCACAAGCCCCTCCCCCCACAGATCTGATGTCACATGACCATGGTTATTATGACATCATAATGGTGCTGCTGACACAAGCTGATATAAGAGCTGCTCACAGCTGGGACTGTCAGATTAGTGACTGCATGCGACCATGAAGTCACTAGTTATCACCCTGCTGATATTCAGTGGATTTTTAAACGTAAGTTCTATTTTTTTTAACTTTCACCTTCACCTTCACTTTATTGTTTCTTATAATGTGTTATTGTATTTTTTTAGCATCTTATTTGATTATTGATAGATTTAAAGATTTACTTTCTGGGTACATCAGTCTAATCCCTCAAATATGAATCCCATATCGATACAGGAGTTTATTTGGATCTAACTTGACTGATGTACAGTAACACAAAGTAATGCAAAATAGGTAATGATAACATGACACAGATAAAAAATAAATAACTTCATCTTATTAAATATATATATTGGGGGCTTTCTAATGCCCATTAACAGTTGTTCCATATTTCCCCTACACTTTATATTACAGTTCCCCTTATTTGGGCAGCTATGCACAATTTATCTCTTTCTAAGCACCTAACTTGGCCTGTGGCATTCAATGTCATATGACAATATTGTTGTCAATAGTTGCCATGGGTGTGAGTGATGACATCACAATGGCGATGACATCACAATGGTTGCCATGGTTGTGAGTGATGACATCACAATGGTGCCCCTGACAAAAGCTTATATAAACCCTACTCACAGCTGGGATTGTCAGATTAGTGACTGCATGCGACCATGAAATCACTAATCATCACCCTGCTGATTTTTACTGGAATTTTAAGAGTAAATTATATTTATTGGTACTGGGGAGATATATATGGGCTTTGGATCGGAGCCGTAATGGTTTCCTGTTATTTAGTTCTATTCATGTTAATGGGTTCATATAAGGGAATTGTATCTGAGCCATTGTAGGTTCCTGTTATTAGTGTTATATGTTAATGTACCAGTGTCCTATGGGTTTGCTGAGCGGTTTTTATGCAATGTACATCACTCTGTCCCAGACATCTGATCCATGCACTTTTCTCTTACAGGAAAACTATATCAAACAAGATTACAAGGAATATTTTCATATAGAAGTTAAAGACTACAATGTATACAGTCCAGTTTGCCCTGTGACAGTTGAAAGTGACAGTTATGTAGAGACCAGCAATGCCCTGTTTGTACAGGAGAAACTCAAGCCCATTGCTCTACTGATCCCAGAAGATATAAAATGTGATGTAAGTTGGTATTTGACTTTAACTCAAATGTTTATTTCTGTGTTAGTTCTATACATTGACGAGAATAGAAAGTTAACATGGTGCAATTGACACTATATGGGGCAGATTGTTATGGGATATAATAATATGTTATCTTGTGTTTTACTGAGTGAGTAACTGATGATCTCCTATTGCAGGGCTTGCTGTGTCCCATTCCTCCCATAGAGAGAGAGCTCAAGAGACCAGATCTAGATCTGAGCAATGTCACCATTTGGGTAAGATGAAATCATTAACCAACAATATCTTGTACTGAGATAAAATTATTAGGATGGGTTTAATTGTTTGACCCAGGGTCCAACTGGGCCAGCGGGACACCAGGAAAAAACCTGACGGGCCCCGGCTATTTTGGCCCCCGCTGGCCCAGACCCACTCCCTGTACCTGCTCTCCTTACCTCCCTCCCAGACCCCGGTCATCACTGACATGCAGGAGAAAGGGGTCGTGGGGGAGGGGGTTGTGGCGGTTGGGCTTTGTGGCTAGGGGGCCCGGGGGATGGTGTTTGGGCCCCCAGGTCTGACGCTGGTTTGACCAATTACTTTCCTTATGCCCAGCAATCAGACTGAAGTATAACTGACCCCTATGTCTGACCTAATTGTGTTCATGAAACCCCATGATGCCTGACTGACTGATTTTACTGCCATCACTGATTTAGTGTCCAACTGTCTGACTAACTGATATGTGTCTGTTGTAGGATTTCCAGAGCGTTGTACCATATCTCCAGCTCCTCATGACTCCTACTAACAATAAATCTGGTATCAAGGAAGAACTTATGGTAAGCTGCAATAGATGATATTTAGAGACTGCCCAGGGAAATACATGATAAATAGAAAACAATTCATTATCTAAGCCATGCTGCTTATCTGTATTTTACTCTGTAATCAAACAATATAATATATTAATACTATAAAGTGAACATTATTAGGGAAATAATGCTCTTTGTGATGAGTTTCTTTCTCTTCTTTCACATAGGGCTTATTGTCACCAAAAAATTTAGTCATTCTGCTGGACCTTTTGTGTCTCTATTGGTACCACAAAAAGAGCTCGAAAAAGAAGAAAGAAGCTGTCTCTGCTGAGACAGAGAGCAAAGCGGAAACAAGTCTCATTATAAACCACCAAAGTGATGAAGAAAATGAGAATGAGGAAGAACCAAGTCTCATTATAAACCACCAAAGTGATGAAGAAAATGAGAATGAGAAAGAACCAAGTCTCATTATAAACCACGAAAGTGATGAAGAAAATGAGTATGAGGAAGAACCAAGTCTCATTATAAACCACGAAAGTGATGACGAAAACGAGGAAGAACCAAGTGATGAAGAAAATGAGGATGAGGAAGAACCAAGTGATGAAGAAAATGAGGATGAGGAAGAACCAAGTGATGAAGAAAATGAGGATGAGGAAGTAGAACATATAAGAGAAAGCACAATGAGTGGGCCTAGCGACTGTACTTATTTCTTCCCATATGAGCACCAAGAATCAAAGTCCAAAAAGAAACGTTTCGGCTTTAATGTGAGAAAGAGTTTCTGTCCCTCTCCAAATAAAACCAGGAAAAATGAAACTAGTTACGGAAAAGAGAGGAAGAAATTCAGCCGACTCTTCCTAAACTTTATCCGCCAAAGCTTCCAAAGAGACACGTGAAGAGGAGACATGTTTTACAATCCTTATGCTGAGAACATTCATTTATTAACAGAAAGGAGCTCTGCAAAGATGAAAAGGAGAATGGAGCCCTAAACAGAAGGGCAAACGTTTTAGAATTTCTTAATTATTTTAAAATTCTAAATATAATATTATAATAATATATTTTTATATATAATATATATATTTTTTATATGCAAAATTGTAATATATATATTTTTAATAAAATGTTAAGTATACAGATTCAGACTTGTCTCTTTTGTTTCTTCTCTGAGATGTTAATGCTGGAGAATGGCTGGTAGGGAAGCGGATATGGGTTTCATTCTGAAATTGAACTAAAGGACAGTTGGTGACATTTGTTTATCTTCCTATTGGGTAACAGGCTAAACAAGGGTTGGCAGGGTACTAAACTAGTAAGGACAAGGCCAGACGTGGCGTTTTTACGTTGCGTTTTTAAAAAAGCTCAGTCGGGTATAAATACGCCACTGAAACCACACGCATTTTTCATGTGTTTTTCAGCACATAGGTTTCTTTTCCCAACATGCATTTCTCATTGTTCTCGTTCCCAATAATTCTGCTGTCTGGAAAATAGAAAATAGAAAAACTATTTACATGCAAAAAGGAGCAGGAATGGTCGTCAACCTAATTACGTCAAAGGCTGTAAAACATATATCTGCCGATAATTTGGACACCATATTTAAAATAAGCAGCATATTTACGTAAAGTTGCGTCAAACTTGCAGATAGTGATAATTTGAAAACAGATCCGCACACACTCAATTGAATGCAGTTGGGGAAGATGCCCCTTTTTATTATTCCACCAGTAATTCAGAATTAGAATTAGAATTACTGGTGGCAAAATAAAAGGGGCATCTTCCCCGACTGCATTCAACTGAGTGTGTGCGGATCTGTTTTTGAATTATTGCTGTTGCTAGGGGACCCAGCCGGGTCTACAGATGACCAGCACCACCATTGCAGTTAAAGTGAAGTACAAGTGTGCGGCAGAATTCCTTCACATGCAGATCCCATAGAGTCTATTGATTTGGTAGTTACTTGATGTATTGGCGTTTCTGCTAAAAAATGCCAATACTGGCGTCCAGTGGCAAATGTCAGCTTGCAAGCGCCCTGTGAGAATTGCCATAGTGCGGTTTCCATTAGTTTCAGTGGTATTGCATGTGTATTTACGCCAGTCAGAGCTTTTTTTAAAAACGCAAAGTAAAAACGCCACATCTAGTCTGGTCCTAAGTTATCTTATTTGGTATCACACACAGGAGGTCAAAGGACTGCAGCCAGGAGTAAAACTTTAAACGTTTATTAGAACATCCATAAAAAGATCATAGGGGCAGATTTATCAAGGGTCGAACTTCAAATTGAAAAAAACTTTGAAATTTGAAGTCAAAGTTTTTTTTGGGTCAAATATGTCAGTTTTCGATCAAATAGGTCCATATTCAGCCAAATTCGAAATCGAAGGAGTAGCACATACGATCGAATTCGATTCAACGTTTTTCCCAAAAAAACTTTTATTTTTCAAAGTGCACCAATTGACTCCAAATAGGTTCTAGGAGGTTTTACTCCTGGCTACAATTACCAAATAAGATGACTTACTAGAGGGATCCACCTTAAGCTACGGACTCCTGCACCTGCACCTGGGTCAAAGGATTCTATGGGTAAGAGGTAGTGGTGGGTGAATAAATTCTCCAGATAGAAATTTGCAGCGAATTTCCGCGTTTCACAGCAAGTGAATTGATTTGCAAAACTGTGGCGACAATTCGCAGACGACAAATCCACCGCGTCAGTCCAAATTATTTGCCGCAGATAGACTTTAATGTATTTAGACCAAATAGTCGCACATAGAAAAGTTGATGCTCGCGTCAAAATTGACGTGCGTAAAAATTATTTTGATGCCCATTGAACAATGTGTTTCAAAAAATTGTCACCATTTCGCAAATTTTGCTGTAAATTCGCAAATTTTTCGGCAAACCGAAACTGCACAGATTCGCCCATCACTAGTAAGCGGCTTTTGTTTTTGAGTTAACCAGATGCTGCTGATTGAACACAGGAGCAGTGTCTGGGCTGAATGCACCTGAACGAGCTGTGAGCTGATTTATTACCTGTACAAAGCAGACTTTTCTGAAGTGGGAACCTCTGTTTAAAATAATGTTGACGTTGAAACTTTAAGTGTTCGAACCATACGAATCGAAGGAATAACGCATTCGATCAAATTCTATTTGAAGTTTTTACCAAAAAAAAAACTTTGAAGTCACTCCAAATAAGTTCTAGGAGGTCCCCCATAGGCTAAAACAGCAATTCGGCAGGTTTAAGATGGCGAATGGTCGAAGTTGAATTTTTAAAGAGACAGTACATGATAAATTTTAATATTCACATTTTTTTCAAATTCGAATCGAAATTGGAATATTCCCTAGTTGAAGTAAACAAAAAATAGCTCAAAATTAAAAAAAAAATTCAAAATTCACTTCAACCTTTGATAAATCTGCCCCTTAAAGTCACACCTATTTATAGTGACACTCACACTAACTTACAGTCAGTCCCGAGTCACAAGCACAAATATAAACACAAGCACTCACTCATACATCAGAACAGGCTTGCACAAACATCACTCGTTCATGCTCACTCACTCTAGCATACTCACACACATCAGCCTCCATTAAAACTGGTTTCCAGTACTCACATAAAGAAGATGAGTAGGACACACAAAGAGCAAATCCTAGAGGGCTGGATGTGTATCATTAACTATATTAGGAATTATATAGGGGGACATATAAATAAATACGTTACGCTCCATGCTATCAGCTGTAAGCCATTATACTGCAACCTATATTATTAGCTTTGCCCCTTTAGGGTAAGGGCACACACTAAGATTCGGGGACATCGCCTCTTCTTCGGGCGACTAATCTCCCCCAAAATCCTGCCCGCCGGCGGGATGGCACTTCATTTTCCAAAGTTTCCTCGTGCCATCCCGCTGGCAAATAAGATTCTAGCCGGCGGGAAGGCTTTTTCGGAAGATCAATAGCCCAAAGAAGAGGCGACTAAATCTCCCCAAATCTTAGCGAGTGGCCTTGTACATTTCCCTATATTAGACATATCCACTTACTTATATTCTATGGCTGATATTATTTGCTAGGGGCTGAACTCTTTCAATGTTCACCCTGATGTGATCTCATTATTATTACAGTTAAAATATTGACTTTATAGTGGATGCATTGGATAGTTTCAAGAAAGATACCAATTAAGAAAACACAATAATGGGTCATTTCTGTTTGTTTTTACTGGGATAAATGGACACACATTGTATGTAGCCAATATGGCTTTCTCTAATGTTCTGTCTTATTAAATGTATATTTATTTGTATGATATAATGTGTGCTGCATATCAAAGAGCTGAGTTTGCAACTAAAATACAGATATCGGATCTGTTATCCGGAAACCCATTATCCACAAAGCTCAGAATTATGGAAGGGCTGTCTCCAATAGGCTCCATTTTATCCAATTAATACAGATTTTTAAAAATGATTTCCTTTTTCTCTGTAATAATACAACAGTAACTTGTACTTGATCCCAAATAAGATATAATCAATCATTATTAGAAGTGAAACCTATTGGCTTTAATTGATGTGTCTTGAAGACTAGAAAATCCAAATTACGGAAGATCCCTTATCCGGAAAACCCCAGGTCCCAAACATTCTGGATAATTTATTATACAATGATTTTCATTTTCCTTATACTGAGTGTATACTTACTGTATCTCTAAGCACAAGCCCCTCCCCCCACAGATCTGATGTCACATGACCATGGTTATTATGACATCATAATGGTGCTGCTGACACAAGCTGATATAAGAGCTGCTCACAGCTGGGACTGTCAGATTAGTGACTGCATGCGACCATGAAGTCACTAGTTATCACCCTGCTGATATTCAGTGGATTTTTAAACGTAAGTTCTAGTTTTCTAACTTTTAACCTGTTATTGTTTCTTAGAATGTGTTCTTGTGGTTTTTTTTAGTGTCTTATTTGATTATTGATAGATTTAAAGATTTAATTTCTGGGTACATCAGTCTAATCCCTCAAATATGAATCCCATATCGATACAGGAGTTTATTTGGATCTAACTTGACTGATGTACAGTATCACAAAGTAATGCAAAATAGGTAATGATAACATGACACAGATAAAAAATAACTAACAACTTCATCTTATGAAATATATATATTAGGGGCTTTCTAATGCCCATTAACAGTTGTTCCATATTTCCCCTACACTTTATATTACAGTTCCCCTTATTTGGGCAGCTATGCACAATTTATCTCTTTCTAAGCACCCCCCATAAAATCTATCTTGGCTTGTGGCATTCAATGTCTTATGACAATATTGTTGTCAATAGTTGCCATGGGTGTGAGTGATGACATCACAATGGCGATGACATCACAATGGTTGCCATGGGTGTGAGTGATGACATCACAATGGTGCCCCTGACAAAAGTTTATATAAACCCTACTCATAGCTGGGATTGTCAGATTAGTGACTGCATGCGACCATGAAATCACTAATCATCACCCTGCTGATTTTTACTGGAATTTTAAGAGTAAATTATATTTATTTGTACTGGGGAGATAAATATGGGCTTTGGATCGGAGCCGTAATGGTTTCCTGTTATTATATTTAGTTCTATTCATGTTAATGGGTTCATATAAGGGAATTGTATCTGAGCCATTGTAGGTTCCTGTTATTAGTGTTATATGTTAATGTACCAGTGTCCTATGGGTTTGCTGAGCGGTTTTTATGCAATGTACATCACTCTGTCCCAGACATCTGATCCATGCACTTTTCTCTTACAGGAAAACTATATCAAACAAGATTACAAGGAATATTTTCATATAGAAGTTAAAGACTACGCTGTATACAGTCCAGTTTGCCCTGTGACAGTTGAAAGTGACAGTTATGTAGAGACCAGCAATGCCCTGTTTGTACAGGAGAAACTCAAGCCCATTGCTCTACTGATCCCAGAAGATATAAAATGTGATGTAAGTTGGTATTTGACTTTAACTCAAATGTTTATTTCTGTGTTAGTTCTATACATTGACGAGAATAGAAAGTTAACATGGTGCAATTGACACTATATGGGGCAGATTGTTATGGGATATAATAATATGTTATCTTGTGTTTTACTGAGTGAGTAACTGATGATCTCCTATTGCAGGGCTTGCTGTGTCCCATTCCTCCCATAGAGAGAGAGCTCAAGAGACCAGATCTAGATCTGAGCAATGTCACCATTTGGGTAAGATGAAATCATTAACCAACAATATCTTGTACTGAGATAAAATGATTAGGATGGGATTAATTGTTTGACCCAGGGTCCAACTGGGCCAGCGGGACACCAGGAAAAAACCTGACGGGCCCCGGCTATTTTGGCCCCCGCTGGCCCAGACCCACTCCCTGAACCTGCTCTCCTTACCTCCCTCCCAGACCCCGGTCATCACTGACACGCAGGAGAAAGGGGTCGTGGGGGAGGGGGTTGTGGCGGTTGGGCTTTGTGGCTAGGGGGCCCGGGGGATGGTGTTTGGGCCCCCAGGTCTGACGCTGGTTTGACCAATTACTTTCCTTATGCCCAGCAATCAGACTGAAGTATAACTGACCCCTATGTCTGACCTAATTGTTTTCATGAAACCCCATGATGCCTGACTGACTGATTTTACTGCCATCACTGATTTAGTGTCCAACTGTCTGACTAACTGATATGTGTCTGTTGTAGGATTTCCAGAGCGTTGTACCATATCTCCAGCTCCTCATGACTCCTACTAACAATAAATCTGGTATCAAGGAAGAACTTATGGTAAGCTGCAATAGATGATATTTAGAGACTGCCCAGGGAAATAGATGATTAATAGAAAACAATTCATTATCTAAGCCATGCTGCTTATCTGTATTTTACTCTGTAATCAAACAATATAATATATTAATACTATAAAGTGAACATTATTAGGGAAATAATGCTCTTTGTGATGAGTTTCTCTCTCTTCTTTCACATAGGGCTTATTGTCACCCAAAAATTTAGTCATTCTGCTGGACCTTTTGTGTCTCTATTGGTACCACAAAAAGAGCTCGAAAAAGAAGAAAGAAGCTGTCTCTGCTGAGACAGAGAGCAAAGCGGAACCAAATCTCATTATAAACCACCAAAGTGATGAAGAAAATGAGGATGAGGAAGAACCAAGTCTCATTATAAACCACCAAAGTGATGACGAAAATGAGGATGAGGAAGAACCAAGTCTCATTATAAACCACCAAAGTGATGACGAAAATGAGGATGAGGAAGAACCAAGTCTCATTATAAACCACCAAAGTGATGACGAAAATGAGGAAGAAACAAGTGATGAAGAAAATGAGGATGAGGAAGAACCAAGTGATGAAGAAAATGAGGATGAGGAAGTAGAACATATAAGAGAAAGCACAATGAGTGGGCCTAGCGACTGTACTTATTTCTTCCCATATGAGCACCAAGAATCAAAGTCCAAAAAGAAACGTTTCGGCTTTAATGTGAGAAAGAGTTTCTGTCACTCTCCAAATAAAACCAGGAAAAATGAAACTAGTTACGGAAAAGAGAGGAAGAAATTCAGCCGACTCTTCCTAAACTTTATCCGCCAAAGCTTCCAAAGAGACACGTGAAGAGGAGACATGTTTTACAATCCTTATGCTGAGAACATTCATTTATTAACAGAAAGGAGCTCTGCAAAGAAGAAAAGGAGAAACGTTTTAGAATTTCTTAATTATTTTAAAATTCTAAATATAAAATTGTAATATTATATTTTTATATATAATATATATATTTTTTATATGCAAAATTGTAATATATTTTTTTTTTAATAAAATGTAAAGTATACAGATTCAGACTTCTCTCTTTTGTTTCTTCTCTGAGATGTTTATGCTGGAGAATGGCTGGTAGGGAAGCGGATATGGGTTTCATTCTGAAATTGAACTAAAGGACAGTTGGTGACATTTGTTTATCTTCCTATTGGGTAACAGGCTAAACAAGAGTTGGCAGGGTACTAAACTAGTAAGGGCAAGGCCAGACGTGGCGTTTTTATGTTGCGTTTTTAATGATGATGATTTGGACGCCATATTTAAAATAAGCTGCGTATTTGTGTAAAGCGTGGTTTCAAACCTGCAGATAGCGATAATTTGAAAACAGATCCGCACACACTCAATTGAATGCAGTCGGGGAAGATGCCCCTTTTTATTATTCCACTAGTAGTTCAGAATTAGAATTGCCGGTGGCAAAATAAAAGGGGCATCTTCCCCAACTGCCTTCAACTGATTGTGTGCGGATCTGTTTTCAAATTCATGGGAAAAAAATTGTAAATGGGCCTCTTTTTGATCTTATTAATTATGAAATTAATTGATAAATTATGAAAAAAGCCCAATAAGAGAGTAGAATTAAAAGTGATAGGAGGTTGGAGAATGATATGGGTTGGAGAAGACAATAGCAATGCAGACAGACTTGTGTGGGAAAAAAACTTGATAAAATCAAAATTTTTTTCGGGTTTGTTGACGAAAACGCTGACTTTTTCGGATCTGGCGCCAGAAACTTCTGACTTTTTCCGATTTGATGCCTGGAAACCACAAAATCTTTAGATTATTGAATGAAACCCAGTGCAGATCAGGGGCAGATCAACGGGACATCTGCCATTGACTTCTACATGAACTCAGCAAGCTTGAGTTGGAGTACTTTTTTATTCAGACTTTTAACACCATGGAGGTTTAATAAATCTCGAAAATGTTTAGGTTTTTTTCCACAATAAAATGGTGCTTTTCCCCTTCAAAAGTCCGACCAGAGAAAACCAGACTTTATTAAATAACCCCCTTAAGGTATGAAGATCCAGATTATAGAAAGATCTGTTATACGGAAAGCCCCAGGTCCCGAGCATTCTGCATAACAGGTCCCATACCTGTGTAGGGAATTAGTGCAAAACCCTTGTACTTATCCCTTGTAAGCAGGGCTCAGACATAGAGCCAGTGTCTGTGTGCTGTAAGCCGTTACCTAGCAACCAGCTGTTCAGGGATCTCAGTGTAACAGGAAGTGACACAGCAGCTAGTGAGTGGCTGGCAGGAAGAGGAAGTCACAGAGACTGGCAAAAGAGAAAAGCCTGGCATAGAGAACCACATGGAGGTGGAGGCCCAGGAATCCAGTCTCTCCCAATACCACTGCGGAGTGGCTCAGGTGTGTCCCGTGTCATCAGGTAAGCGGCACACGTGGAGTGTAACACCGACAAAGAGGCGTCGAAAGGGTTACACCTTTATACTTTATTACCTCTTTATTTGCTACAAACAGCTTTGATCTGCAATAAATCACAATGTTGTACCATGGATAGTGCTGTGCCATATACTAGAGTATTGGAGAAGAGAATAGGCCAGAGTCAGTCGCATGAGAACATCAGGCACATTGAATAAAGGCTATGGAGAAATGGGCAATTACATAAGGAGATAAGTTCTTTTCATGGAACTGATTTTGGACTAATATAGGGCAGAAGGGAATTTAGTAAAAAGTCAGTAAAAGGTTCATTTGGTTTTATTTCTCATCCCATAATAAGTCACTGGTACTAAATACACTTTATGGCCAAGGTTGGGTTTTCTAGGATTGGTGCACAAAAAAATACATATCACTAAACACAAGCAGGTTGTTATTCCTTCGCTGTTTCCCATCTGCAAGATTCAAATCTCATTATTAGTTGGAAACCTTGCAACAAATATTTCTGAGTTTGCTTCAAAAGCCTCACTTTAAACCACTCATGTCGCGCATCCCCATTCATCTTCCCCCCCCAGGAAAGGCAACTGATTATAGAGCTCTGCAGGGGGGAGGGGAAACTACTTTACTTTTCGCATCTGGGGGGGACGCAGAGGTGATTAGAAGCTTCTCTCAGTACAATGATCAGTAAATGGCTCCTCACACAAGAAATAGAGGCACCTTCCCTGTCCCTCCACAAAGGCAGGAACATAGGATTCAATCAGCACTAACGGATAAAGAGATATCTCTTGCCTGGCATCCCTACTGCAACTCATCCGCAGGTAATGCACAGGCACATGGATACACTTAGTTATGGCAAAAATAATGGCCTGATATATAGGCATAGAGACAAGGGGAGGAGGAGGCTGTTCCTGCTGAATTGTGCTTAGTATAGGGAATACCTATACTGCCATAGTTTTATGGGATCTCTCTGTACAGACTATGAGCAAACTTAGGGGGCTGTTTCTGCTGAATTGTGCTTAGTACAGGGAATACCTATGCTGTCATAGTTTTATGGGATCTCTCTGTACAGACTATGAGCAAACTTAGGGGACTGTTCCTGCTGAATTGTGCTTAGTACAGGAAATACCTATGCTGCCATAGTTTTATGGGATCTCTCTGTACAGACTATGAGCAAACTTAGGGGACTGTTCCTGCTGAATTGTGCTTAGAACAGGGAATACCTATGCTGCCATAGTTTTATGGGATCTCTCTGTACAGACTATGAGCAAACTTAGGGGACTGTTCTTGCTGAATTGTGCTTAGTACAGGAGAATACCTACCTGGGCATAGTTTGATATCTATCTGTACTGGCTAAGAGCAAATTTGCAGTTGTTGAGCACCTAAGGCAGTTTAATTGTTGCTTCTGCCGTCTAACTCCCTCTTCCTCACATACACTATATTACCCCTCATATACCTGTATCATAATTCCTTGTTCCTCCATCTCTGTCTTCCAGCTTCCTCTTCCATATTATCATCATCCTTTAGGTAAACATGTACAAGTATGGGAACTGATATCCAGAATGCTCAGGTTTTCCGGATAACGGATCTTTCCGTAATTTGTCTCTTAAGTCTACGAGAAAATCATGTAATCATTAAATAAACCCAATAGTATTATTTTTCTTTCAATAAGTATTAATTATATCTTAGTTTGGATCAAGTACAAGGTACTGTTTTCTTATTACAAAAAAGAGGGTAATCATTTTTTACATTTTGGATTATATGGATAAAATGGAGTCTATGGCAGATGGCCCTTTGGAGCTTTCTGGATAACGGGTTTCCGGATAACAAATCACATACATGTATTTTATTTTCTAAATAGTTCAAATACTATTGCTCCTTCTGAAGGTCTTGCAAGGGTCCTAAATATTCTTTTGACTTACTTCTTCCCTTCTAGTCTCTTTACATTCAATCAATTAAACTCATATCTAAATCCTCTAGTTCATCTTTACTCTTCTCTACCATTTGTAATTTCTACCATTTATTTGCCATGTCCACAACTTCTATAGTCTCTCCTCAATCATCTAAAAATATTCTAGTACCTCCTCACTATTTTCTCTAGCTTGTGTTACTCTTGCTCGCTCTCACTTAGGGGGTTATTTATTAAAGTATTAAAGGTTGTAGTTCATTACAAGAGAAATGGAGGAGGTGGCCCATACCGATAGGAGTGAGCTTCTGAAAGTGAAGGATAAGAGTAAAGATACGGAAAAACAAAATTTAGTCTTTTGGCCCCATTCAGATTTTCTTTAAAAAAAACGCTCTACAACATTGGTCCATCCTACAGAAGGACAACATTTATGGAAAATTATTTGTGGAACAACCTCTCTTTAGCTACAGGAGGGGTAATACAATAGCTGAGGGAATTATTAGAACGGACTACAGGGCAAAACCTGTCCAGAAAATGATATACAATAAAAAAGGTACTTATCTCTGTTACAATTGTAGTCATTGCAGCAGTGTCATCAAAGGGGACATTTGTAAACACCCTACTCAATGTTTTGACATAAAATGTAAACATTTTGCTACATGTGACACAGAGGGAGTGATCTACTTACTGAAATGCCCCTGTGGTCTGGGGTATGTAGGCCAAACATCCAGGGCCTTTAAGGTGAGATTAAATGAACACAAAAGTGTCATAACAAATTTTAAACCTGAGGTTAAAGGGGATAATTCTGGGACTGATCGCAATAAAGAAAAGTATGAAAAAGAGACCCTGTTAGCGGAACACTTTGTTATGGCGTGAGGCATATTGGATTTGGCAATTAAAAGTGCTGTTTCCAAAGGGCCTCCATGAGAATTTTAGCTTGGCTTGCTTTTTGTAAATAATTGTGAATTGTGTTTGATTGTTGCCCCCTATTTGTATCCCTCCCTTTTTTCCCACAGATAAGAAATATCATGGGGTATATTAAATGAGTAGTGGTGTCAGTGGCAACTTAAAGGGGATGTAAAGTCTAAAACAGAATAAGGCTAGAAATGCTGTATTTTGTATACTAAATATAAACATGAACTTACTGCACCACAAGCCTAATCAAACAAATAATTTATGCTTTCAAAGTTGGCTACAGGGGGTTACCATCTTGTAACTTTGTTAAACATCTTTGCAAGACCAAGACTGTGCACATGCTCAGTGTGGTCTGGGCTGCTTAGGGATCATCATAAACAAAGGTGCTTGAGTTCTGCATGGCTGGGAAGTAAGGCGGGGGCTCCCCCTGCTGTTCATAAGTATGATTGTTTCCCTGCAGAGCAGTTAGGGACCGTCTGACAATTCCTATCCACAGCAGTAAATGAAGGGAGAATTTTACTGCATACAGACAGGTTTCTTATAAAAACAGTACACATTTTTTAATTAAAGTATATTGGAGATAGTTTTCTTTTTCATTAAAGAGAGTAAAAATGGGATTATATTTTTTTGACTTTACATGCCCGTTAAAGGTAGAGAACAATGTTTTTTTCCACTTTATGTGATTTATTGATATTATACTATGATTAATATTGGGGAACATGAAGTGGATATATGTGGTGAAATGGGTAATATGTATGGAAACCGGACTATTACATGGACTATGGGACCTGATATCTAGAAGAAAGGACTATGTTTAGATTTTTTACAATCTTATTCAATATGTCCTTTTTAATACTCTAATTTTTCTACAGAAATGTTTTTTTCATTGTTTCCACTTAATTTAAATGAATTGCTTACACATGTGAAATGTTGGATTGTGGGGGAAGAGGTGGAGTCATACCTATAAGGTTGGTTTCTGCACTGGTGATTGTATACTGATGAAAGGTGGGTAAATCCCCCCGAAACATTGATACAGTGGTATTTTTGGAATAAATTTGAACATACTGCATATAAATATCGTGTGTGCGGATCCTTAATCGAGATTACGATTGTCATTGTCATCAGAGACTCAGGTAGAAGTAAATAACCCCATTATATAAGTGACCCAAGCAAAGGGGCCCATGGGCCAGTATTATCATAGAGATGTCAAACCAAGGAAAGAGGGTGGGGGAAATAAAACATTTTGCTGGAAGTTAAACATTTTTGGGAGCCAAAATAGGGGAGTTCACAGGTATGTTATCTTGGGGTGTATTGTTGCCCTCATGAGCTTTTTCCCAGCTGTGCGTTGGGAGTAACTGACAGATTGGCACTCATTTAGTGGGGCATTGACAGAAGATATTAATATTCTTGGGACGTACTGTGTTGCAAGGAGGAGGTAATTGCCCGGAATTTCAATTTAGAGGATTCCTAAAGGAGAGAGGGGTGACAGCTACTCTCCAAAGTGACTGTGACGGCGATCAATTGTATTTCGTGCAAGTGAAACTGAATGAATATCTTCTCTTGTCTGATGTTTCCATTCTCAGCTTTTCACTCAGGTTTATTAAACTGAAAGCAGACAGGGGATTCTGGGATTTGTAGTTCAGCAAGATCTTAAGGACTCAGGTCACTGACTGGCTTAACCCCTACCGTGCCATGGATTATATGTTTCTAGGATACAGGTTAAGCTTTGTGGGACTGTGAATTAATTGGTTTGTGTAGGCACAGAAATGGTTAAGGCTCTGGCAATATTTAATTACAGAAGGAAAAAGAGGCGACGCTTGTATATCCGATACGTGGATTCAGTCGGACCCTCTTTATTTCATCATCACAGGGAATAAATGTGCAACTGACTCAGGAGATGAAACAGAGACTTACTTCATATGGTTTGCCATTCTTAGGGGATAATAAACCCAGGTCCTTCATAAAGCAGCGAGTAAAATAACTCTGGGAAATTGCATTGTTTAATGTGCTAGGGACGTGGCTCTGCAACTCAGCAATAACCTCATTAAATAGAATATCGACAGGATTTTCTTATTAACCTCTGTTTATAGGGGCACTGGGGTAAAACTGAGGCCTCACAAAGAGTAGGGTTGTCTCAGCTGTCACAGCATCATGGATCTTGTCTTAATCTCCCTTACTGGTCTTATTGTCATCATCTTGTTCTTCTGTCTCCAGCATCTCCTCTTGTCTCCAGCTTGTACTACTGTCTTCATTTGTGCTACTTTCTCTATGTTGTCCTACTGTCTCCAGCATCTCACATTGTCGCCATATTGTCCTACTGTCTCCAGCATCTCCTTCTGGCTCATATTGTCCTACTGTGCAGAAACAATAACGGTCAATAAATGAATCAACATGTAACAGAAGAGGCAAACCATCCTGAGCCTTCAGTAAGGGCAGTGGATCAAACTGCGCTTGTTTAGAGTAGGCATTCATATAAGGTAATTTTCCCACCAGGTGAAAAAAAGTGAGAACTTTATTTATGTACACATAGAGGTAGCCTTACATGTTTCATGTTATGAACACTTCTTCATAGGCCAGCCACAAATATGTGTACAAGTTAATACTTGATTTAATTTGCCTGGTTGGAAGATTGCCTTATTTGCCTGCTTGCTCTCTACACGCTCGATTGGCCTACTGTTTCCATCTTGTCATACTCTATCCATCTTACATAGTTGTTAAATTGGGTTGGAAAAAAAAGACCAAAGTCCATCAAGTTCAACCCCTCCCAATAAAACCCAGCGCCCACACACCCACTCACATTAATCCTTCATATGCTCACATAAACTATATATACACCCATATCTATACTAACCATAGATTTTACTATCACAATAGCCTTGGATATTATGTCTGATTTTTAAAGTCATTAACAGAATCAGCCATCACAACATCTGGCAGTGCATTCCCCAAACTCACTGTCCTCACTATGAAGAACCACCTACACTGCTTCTTGTCCTACCATCTTGATATATGGTTTACATCTCACCCTACAGTCACTATCTTGTCCTACTTTCTCCATCTTGTCCTACTGTCTCCATCTTGATATATGTTTTTTTATCTTACCCTATAGTCACCATCTTGTACTACTATCTCCATCATGATATATGGTTCCCATCTTACCCTACAGTCAATATCTTGTCCTACTATCTCCATCTTGATATATGGTTTCCATCGTACCCTACAGTCACTATCTTGTCCTACCGTCTCTGTCTTGTCCTACTGTCTCCTTCTTGATATATGGTTTCCATCTTACCCTACAATCATTATCTTGTCCTACTGTCTCCATCTTGATATATGGTTTCCATCTTACCCTACAATCATTATCTTGTCCTACTGTCTCCTTCTTGATATATGGTTTCCATCTTACCCTACAATCATTATCTTGTCCTACTGTCTCCATCTTGATATATGGTTTCCATCTTACCCTACAGTCACTATCATGTCCTGCTGTCTCCATCTTGATATATGGTTTCCATCTTACCCTACAGTCACTATCTTGTCCTACTGTCTCCATTTGCCCTACTGAGAGAGAGAGCGTATTCATTACTCTCTTTGATCTGCACATTTATTTAAATGCAGGAAACGCGTATTAACAAAAGCAAGTTTTTGTTAATAGTCAGTCGTAATTTAATTCTGTCTCCCGCCTTCCCAAGTAATTGTCTCTGGAGAGCTTCAAATCTGCTTGAAATTCATTCCTTCTGTACATTAAACAGTCACAGGCTGGATCCTGAATGTTAAACCTGCCAAAAGAAAAGTCCTTGGAGCTGCCGTGGTAAAGCCATTTATCTACCCAGTGATGCTTCCCCACACAGTTCCATATTGCCTGCTATACAGGATATTCTACTGATGGACTTTTCAACAGAATAGATATATGTAAAAGTATCTGGAACTAGTATATTTGTATTTATGTAAACACATCCCCTTAGACAGTATGAGGGTAAAGCTTACTGGGTGCCCATAACATTATTTTTCTTCTTCAGTCTCGAACACCGATGAACGCAACATCCAAGAGAACCACCAGTCACACCATACCCAACCTCTCTTTTTTTTCTGTAGGAAAGTAATTCTCCTACTGACTGGGTTCAACCTACTCCTGCACAAAGTACAGAGTTTGGATTCTGGTGTAAACGTCTTCTGGCAAGAGGTCCAAACAAGAGAAGTAGAACCAAGTAAGACTAAGAGAAGGACCTATATCTCTATGTTGGCTCCCAGACATGTGAAATGTCAATGGTCATAATTTCATTGTATATTTTGAATTCCCTTTAAACAATGGTTCCCAGACTGTGGGAACTCCATTTATAGGCTGGTGGCATGTAGTGCCAGGGGGGGTTTAGCCTTACAATCATAAATGCCAAATTATCCCCTATAACATTCTTATATACACCTGAAGGCTCAGCTTAAGGTGAACAGGGGTGTTCTTGTGAAAATATCGCTGAATGGCCAACCTTTCCCTAAACTGTATTTGTGTCCTTTTGATGAGCTAAGGCCACCAAAGGCTGGACATCCAAGGGAAATTTAAACCAAAAAAGTCCAACAACAATTGCCTTAAATATAATTCTAAGGTTCTTCTTATAAGAAGAATCTTTCCTTTTTCATGTATTCTCTATGTGCCTGTTGATATTGTCTTCTGAAGGAATGTCGTCCCAGCATTCTCAAGAAAAGCCGATAGAGTTAGAGCAAACTTGAAGATCTGTTATCATCATTATGAAAGTTTCATAAAAATCTTGGAAGCAAACATCATAAAATGTTCTGTAGAATAAAAAGTATCAGTTTGTTCAGTGACTGTAGGAGTTCCAGCACGATGTCAGCCTCCGTTCCATTGTTAATGGGCCCTGCCTGTATCTCACATGGTCTCTATTAGCATGAAATTACTGTTAGTCTGACAGGTCTCACTGCTTAATATGGGCAGGACAGTTATTGTGGGGCTAATTCAATTATTCCAATTTTTCACCCATCAGTGGAGACATTCAATAACAAATCACTCCATTCTAGGGGCGGTACCCGCCATTATAGGAACATTTACGTTTAGAAGTAAATTAACATAACAGCCATCTGCAGAGTCTATAATTTCCTACCCTGTGTTTTTTTGTGCAGATTATATTGGGTACGATTTATAAAACAACAGCAGAAACTGTGTCAAGAAATAGGGGTGAATCAGAAATGAATTAACTGCCTCTGCCAAGGAATCAGTCAAAAACAAAAGGCAGAGCAGGCAGTAACCCTCCCAACACTTTCCCCTTGTCTCTGCCCTTGTTTCTACCTGGTCCCTCTTCCCTTCCACTGTACCCCAAATGTGCCTCTGGGTACAGACACAGGAGGGTTCAAGAGGGGAGACTTACGTCAGTTAATTTACCTCCCCCTGTAATGCTAAGTTAATTGCCCTGCAGTTGGTGCAACTAAGTGCAAAGGAGTCAGAGTTTTGGGAAAAGCAGTGAGACAGCAGTGGATGTTACAATAAAGGGAAAGACAATGAAACGGTGTGTGTAATTTGGCACAATAGGCAGAGTCGTTTATTCCCACGGCACATAAAGCATTAAATAGCCAATGTTCAGTGATATCAAGGGGAACTAATATCTGCCTCTTGCACGGATTTTCCCAATAATCTTAATTCTAAAACAAATGGAATGGCACCAAACTGAAGCAGTCACTGTACTATGTCAGAGTGCGAAACAATTACGAGATGGGGTAATGGAAACTGACACCTTGAAGGGCATAACAAGAAAGAGGAGTCCTGCTGCTCAAACTATCTAACAAGCTGCCCAGGCTCCTTTCTCTCAATCTGTGACATTGCACCGGCTCGATGTTATGTAGCTGGGGAGGGGGGCTCAGAAAGTAAGAAAATAGCACTTGCCCCAAATGCTCTTGGCCCTGACCAATGGATCCTGAAACTCCAGTGTCGTGATTCTTTTCTAAGTGAGCCTGCACGTAGGGTTGCCATCTTTTCTGGAAAAAAATACTGGCCTTCCTATATTCTTGCCATTTATCCCTATTAATAACATTGGCATCAAGCATCATTTTTACCAGCCAGGCCCGGTAAAATACCGGCCAGGTGGCAACCCTACCTGCACGTGGGCAATTCTGAGGGGGGCTGTTATTAAAGCATTAAAAATACAGAGGTGCTGGTGTTAAAAAAGTAGCATAATTAATCAAGTTGTTTCCCCGTATATAAGGTACTACTGCACATGCGCCGAAAGTCACAAAGTTTCCGATTTCTTTTTCAGAAACTCCGTGACTTTCGGGCGCATGCGCAGTAGCTCCGTACCGGCAAATGCCTCCAACTGCGCATGCGAAAGTCACAAAGTTTTCGATTTCTTTTTCGGAAACTTTGTGACTTTCGGCGAATGCGCAGTAGAGCCGAACCGGCAAATGCCTCCTACTGCGCATGCGCTACCAAATGCCGAAGAAGAGCGCTCGGGAGAAGATGGCTGCCGTGAACTCCGCTGGAGAGGACCTAGAAGGAGGGGTAAGTAACTAGTTAGGGGCATTTGCCTGGGTCGAGGTAGGCCGGGGGGAGGAGGGAGGGGAGGCCTACACAGGGGAGGGATTTTTGCGCCTAGGGGGTTGAATTCTCCTTTAAGTCTACTAGAAAATCACGTAAACATGAAATAAACCCAATTGGTTGGTTTTGCTTCCAATAAGGATTAATTATATCTTAGTTGGGATCAAATAGAAGCGACTGTTTTATTATTACAGAGAAAAAGGAAATAATTTTTTGGATTATTTGGATAAAATGGAGTCTATGGGAGACAGCCCGTAATTCAGAGCTTTCTGGATAACGGGTTTCCGGATAATGGATCCCATACATGTACTATGCATTTTATCTGGCTGGTCGGTCACTCCCCTGATCTACTGATAGGCCACCTGCACCGAGGGTGTCAAAGTGTCATTTGGGCAGTGCCTGGCTAATAATTACGTAGGCAGTGAATATCAATATCTTCTTCTCTACGGTAATCTACGGTCTTCTCCCGGTGCTTCAGCAATTTCCATCACTTTCGGCGCATGCACAGTTCTCAAAAACTGGAAGACTGCTCCAACTGTGAATGCGCCAATGCAGCACTTACTTCACGAAGATTACTGAAGAGAAGAAGATGAGGCCCATGAACTCCGATGAACTGAATCTGCAACGAGGGGTAAGTAAAGAGTAAGGGGCATTTACAGAGGGTAACACCTAGGCTGGGGGGAGCAGGGAGGGGGCCTATGTAGGGTAGGGGATTTTAATATAAAGGGTTTAAAATGTGTGTCAGTAGATTTTTGGCACAGTGACCTAAACTGACATTGAGTTAGCCCTTGTCTTATTGAAACCACCCCCCACAGGGCCAGCAGGGGCCACGCTGTGGAACCACCAACCCCTATAATCTGAAATTTGGATTTTAGATTGATTGGAATCCCCTCAACTGCTTCATTTACTCCCAAAATAGTGCTTGATGTTTCCCAACTGCCATATTGTGTGCTTGTTTTGCTGATTTTTGCATATTTGTAATATACATTCATTATTTATTATTTATGTTTTTATTCCAAGATATTAAGGGATACATGTACTGTTAACATGAATGAACTTTGTTACAACAGCTCTACCTGCTGGTCAGTTTCACACCAGTCTGACCACCAGTAGGCTTGCCACCTGGCCGGTATTTTACTGGCCTAGCCTGTAAAAATTATGGTGGATCCCAATCTTATTAATAGGGAAAAAAGATAAATATATAGTAAGGACGGTATTTTTTTCCAGAAAAGGTGGCAACCCTACCACCAAGTAGTCAAGGAAGTTGTCAGGAGAAAGAAAGAGGCTGCTCTGATGTTATTTTGCTTAGGAATGATGTGAGAAACGTTTCTAATTCTTTTCCTAAGCAGAAGAGCATCAGAGCAGCCGCTTTCTTTCTCCTGAAAATTTCCTTGACTACTTGGTGGTCAGAATAGTCAGAAACTGACCAGCAGGTGGCCATGTTGTAACAAAATTGATTCATATTAACAGTACTTGTATACCTCAATATCTTGGAATCAAACGAAAATAAATAATGAATGTAAATTACAAAAGTGCTTAGAATAGCACCCCCATCAATTTTACATTCACTTATTTTAAATGGTTACTTATCCTTTAAATATAAAGGGGAGGACCTTTATTACTTGTTGTGTAATTATTGAAACATTTCAGTGTTTCTAAAGGAAAACTATCAGAACATTAAAATCAGCAGAGCAGGAAAGTAATTACAATGTGATAATTTGGCCCAAACAAGAGTCGCGTCACTCAGATGGAATTAACAGCAATGCCAGGAGGCTGCTTGCCACATTCCATCTGATTTACAATATATTCTGGATTTATGTTCAGCAATAAATTCTCTTCCTCCTTTCACATCAAAATGAATGAAAAATTCAGCAACTTCATTTCCATATTTATATTCTTTTTATCTATTAAAGCCCAATATTTATATCAATATTATTCAAATTCAATGGACTCATTTTCTTGCAGCAGATTTTGTTTTGTATCGGTGAAACCTGCTTAAAGGCCCACGATCCCTGTGCCAAGCTCATGCCAGATTTGTTTTAGGGTGGGCTCATGTCTAGGACATTAGAGGATCTCTTTTGTCTTTATTTTGCTTTCTTGGACATTTTTAATAATAAGTGGCCACTTCAAGCAATTTCACCAACATCTCTAATAAAGATATATATATATATATGACCTATATGTACCAACCCTATTTAAAGTGACGTAAGTGCGTTAACGAAGTTTCAATAGTAAGAAAATAACGCTAGCAAAAGTTCACTTAGAAATGCCCGCGCTGACGAATTTTCACTGGCGAAACTCCGCCTGCATTCGTCTGCCCATGGCCCTAGGAGGTCCCAAGAATCAACAGTAATGTAATAAGTACACTGCACACCCAGAATCTACTCACTCTGCAGTAGAGGTGCTGGTTATCCATTGACCCAGCACGGGTCAACGGAGGGAGGTTGTACCCCCCTCCCGAACCAATTTCACTGAACCAATTTTTCACCACGGCCGTGATTCTGGAGATATGCCACTGCCCTCATATGCATATATATATATATATATATATATATATAATACACAAAAGCCATGAATATCTTGTAAATTATATTCTAATAAACGGTGAGTTCTGATGTCATCAGTTATAAACGGTGAGTTCTGATGTCATTTCTGTCACATGACTCACTGAAACTTGTGTATTATAATAAATAAAGTACCCCCAGTTGTAAAATATGAGGTTATTAGAAGTTACCTCGCAGTTCCATGACCTGTATAAAAACACTCGGCCTTCGGCCTCGTACTTTTATATGGTCATGAAACTCCTCGGTAACTTATAATATACTTATATTTTACAAAAGGGGGTACTTTATTCACTATATACTGTATACTTGGAGTCACAGCAGAATGTATATATTGAGTTACACCCTGAATATCGGAGCAGAAAACGACTCACAAATAATATGAAAAACGGCATAGTGCAACAGTCCCATCTAGTGTTGCTGCCCCATTATTACATGCAAGACATTGGGTCACATTCACAGCACAGAGGCAGGTTTGTTTGACTTTATAAGATATTTTTTGGGGTTGTAGTATTTTAACAAGAGCTGAGAACTCCTTATGTCTCTTACACATGAGTTGCGTTTTACACCATTTTCATTTTAGTGCATTCATTTAGATGCAGCATGATGCATTTACTTCGTGTTCAGCTATCAGTAGAATACAGGATGCATTTGGAACAGAAAAAAACGCAGCTAGTTGTGTTAAAAAATGCATTTAAGCACAGTATATGTGGTTATTTGCACTCTGCATGCATTTAAAAAAAATCAGGGAAAAAAACACCTGTGCGTAAGAGCCCTGATACTCTGCAACAGGCCATGTAACCACTAATCACAGAATTAGCAATTAATACAGGTGCATGTTGCACAGAAACCAAAGCAGCCTGCAGCATGTATCTTACTTAGGGCAGGATTACACGGCCGATTCCGTGCAGTGAGCAAAATCAAAGTCACATCGAATGCACCGGAAATAAGGTAAGTAATGCCAGGTTTGGATCGTGTCGCATTGTTGATGTGACACGACTGTCAGATGCAGATGCAGCATTGTTGATGCAACGCGACTGTCGGATGCAGATGCATCCAACAATCGTGTCGCATCAACAATGCGACACAATCCGACACAGGCATTACTTACCTTATTTCCGTCGTATCCGATGTGACGCCTACGATTTTGTCGTGTATTCCTGCCCGTAGGGCTCTTACACATGGGTGTTTTTTGCTGCGCTCCCCTGTCTTCCGTTCAGCCGCAGGGGAGCACAGGAGTAAACACACTCGATTATTGTCAAGGGGGTTGTACTCACACAGACGCATTTAAGTGCTGAACTCAGACGAAATGCAACATGCTGTGTCCCACTTGCGTTTGGCGTGCACATGCATCTGTGTGAGTACAGCCCCCTTCACAAGATACATGCTGCAGACTGCTTTGGTTTCTGTGCAACATGCACCTGTATTAATTGCTAATTAGCTTAGCAGGATATGGATTCATAGGGTATATTTTTCAAAGAGTGAAGTAAGAGATCGCAATAGTCCATTTACTGGAGCACAATTTACTGGACATTTACACTCCATATGAAATGTATTCAACTTGCACTTGGGGCGCCCCAGGGGAAGAATAAAGATGTCACTGTTCTGTGACCGGCAGCTTGGAACATTTCTCCCTCCTTGTGTCAATATGTAACATGTACTCAGTGTTGTAGAATAGTTGCAGCCCATGTGGGGATTCCATTGGATCACTTCAAAAACAAGCCTAGCGCAAAAATAGACTAGATTTTTGGTGTTGCAATTAATGTATTGGGCAATACATTAATTGCAACATCAAAAATCTAGTCTATTTGATTACATGCTTGAAATGTCAGATCCAATACGTAGGACAAACTACACGAAAATTGAAAGAGAAAATTGGAGAACACCTGTCATACATTAATAGAGACAAAGACACCAAGGTTTCAAAACATTTTCATTCAAGTAACTCTGGAGATGTAAAAAAAATGTTTTAGCATACTTGGTATTGATAATACTTACTAAGGGCTCTTACACATGAGCGTTCTGACCTGCGCTCCCCTGCGTTCCGTTTTTTGGCGTTCAGCCGCAGGGGAGCGCAGGAATAGACGCAAGTCATTATTTGAAATGGGGCTGTACTCACACAGGCGCGTGTAGGCGCCGAACGCAGGAAAAATGCAGCATGTTGCGTCTGAACCTGCGTTCGGCGCCTACACGCGCCTGAGTGAGTACAGCCCCATTTCAAATAATGACTTGCGTCTATTCCTGCGCTCCCCTGCGGCTGAACGCCAAAAAACGGAGCGCAGGGGAGCGCAGGTCGGAACGGCCGTGTGTAAGAGCCCTAAAAGAGAAGTCTTCTGGATTTTTAATCTAAATACAAGGATACCACTGGGCATGAACTCAGACTTTTCTTTTTTTTTCCCTTTTTTCTAATTGTTTTTTGATATGAGGCAAGGTGAGTACCTTGCCTCAGACGGCAGCTCCCCAGAAGTTACCAGGGGCGGCAAAAAGCCGCTCCTGTAACTTTAAGAGACGAATTTCCGGTTATTAAACTGGAAATTCGGCTTTTCTAGCTCAGAGAGCGATATTTTGCACTCTGCGCTAGCAATGCGCTCCCCACCGGACCTCCCGTCTGCAATCCTAAGGTAAGCCTGGAGGCGGCATTGAGAACGCTGCCTCAGGCGGCGTTGATGCTTGAAACGCGCCTGTTGTTACCTGAAATCATTGCTTATATACTGGGATTCTGTTATGGACGCTGGTCCAGCAGAAGGAAGGCAGAAAATGACAGAGATGAATCCCCTGCTGGGAGAAAGAGTGAAGGGCCACAAAGTCCTTCTCAAACCCATGATAACATGGAGGAAGAAGCAGAAATTAGTAGGAGAAGAAGCAAAAAGAGGGAGGAGCCTAGAAGCGCCAAGAAGAAGAAAAAGCAGCACCACTCTGAGGCTCAAGAAAACCAAGGCCCAAAGAGCAATGGAAAAATGAAGGCAGAAGAGGAGAAGGAATTAAAGCAGCTTTTCCACCAGTTCATCTGCCAATGCTTGGAAGGAGATTCCTGAGGAGAAGACATAGGGAGAAGTGGGTGGGAGGGAGCAAAAAACTTCTCCAGATTAAAAATATTTCATACCGAACGGAATTTCCTATGACAGATCTGTATGGGAATCATTTCACTCAACTGCAACAGTGAGTTTTACTATTCAATTTGAAGTAATTTCTATGTTAAAATGTTCCCATGGAGAGGACATGGAAAACAGATGCAAAATTGCATCTGGCTCCAAAAACATTGGAGATGTAGAAGAATAAAACTGTTATTGTTTCATGGCATTTGTAATAAAATGTTATGAATAAAAAATAAAGACATGAGTTGTATATTATTTGTTAGCCCTTGAAATTTTAACTTGGGGTACCACGCCCCCAAAATGATAATATAGCATAAAAGTAGTATTTCACATAAATTAAAAACATATACATCCAGTAATAACAATAAAGTAGTATGTTCAGCATGACTGGGATTTAATTGGAAAATGTATTATTCCTGGGAAACAAGAGGAATTGTGAACAACCAGACTTTTCCCTTAAAGGAAAACTATACCCCCTGAACAATATAGGTCTCTATAAAAAGATATTGCATCAAACAGCTCATATGCAAAATCCTGCTTCATGTAAATAAACCATTTTCATAATAACATACTTTTTTAGTAGTATGTGCCATTGAGTAATCATAAATAGAAAATTGCCATTTTAAAAAATAAGGACCGTCCCCTGGGATCCTAGGATTCACGATGCACACAAACAAAGCAAATAATCCATATATGTTAGGTCACATGAGCCGCAATATTTCTGGTCAGGTGATCTCTAAAGTGGCACAGAGATGATCATGAAATGTTGGTTCAAGGCAAGAGATGTAAAAGGGCAATATTTACTCAAAGGGCATGTAAAGGCAAAAAAAAACAAAATCCCATTTTTACTTTCTTTAATGAAAAAGAAACCTATCTCCAATATACTTTAATTAAAAATGTGTACATTTTTTATAAGAAACCTGACTGTATGCAGTGAAATTCTCCGTTCATTTACTGCTGTGGATAGGAATTGTCAGATGGTCCCTAACTGCTGAGCAGGGAAACAATCATACTTATGAACAGCAGGGGGAGCAGCTGTATTTATGACGATCCCTAAGCAGCCCAGACCACACTGAGCATGTGCACAGTCTTGGGCTTGCAAAGATGTATAACAAAGTTACAAGATGGTGACCCCCTGTAGCCAACTTTGAAAGCATAAATTATTTGTTTGATTAGGCTTGTGGTGCAGTAAGTTCATGTTTATGTTTCGTATACAAAATACAGCATTTCTAGCCTTATTCTATTTTAGAATTCACATGCCCTTTATGTTTGTATAGGATATTACTGTAAGACTACACCATTCGAGCAAGTGATAATGATAGTGTATGAGAAGGAGCAGGAAATGCTGGAAAAGGGTTGCAGGGTTCTAGGTGACATAAATGAATGAATGAATTTCGCCATGGTCAGTTTTGGAGCAAATTTCCGTGTTTCAATGCGAGTGAAAAGATTTGTCAAACTACGGCAAAAATTTGCCATCCATTAAAAAAAAATTGACGCTCAAAAAAAATTGACTCTCATCAAAATATTGTGTTTTGTGAACTTTTCAAATGCACCCCCACATGCATATGTGCAAACTTTTTTTGCAGTGTCTAGTAGTGATGTGCGGGTCAGGGTTTCCCTGACCCGCACCCGACCCTAACCCACCCTGCACAACCCGCGCCTGCCCACACCCGCTCTTCCGGGGTCCTTGTATAGACCAGCGCTGACCCGTCCCGACAATGACGTCACAAAAGGGGCGGGCGAGCAGACGTGAGACTATAAAACCGGAAGTTGGATGCCGGCATTTGAAAGTGGCAGTGGGGAGAGCAGGAGAAGAGCTCAACCCGCACCTGCGAGAAGCACTGCAAGGTCGACCCGAACTCGCCCGACCCATGGGTCCCACGGTTATCGGGTCGGCTCGCACATCACTAGCGTCTAGGGACAGAGAGGGAGGGCGTGGCAGCAAGGGCAGGGAGTGGGTCTGGGCCGACGGTACCCAACCCAGTACAACTCTGATTGTGCATGTAGCAACCAGAGACCTGCAGAGATGATAGAGGGATCAGATCATTACTATCAACCCATTTTCTGTTTGCTACAGACCCCAGCTTGCCTTCCATATTGTATTGGAGTACTGGGGTTATAATGTGCTTCATCTGCACTGGGGGTGGCGAGGACTGGGACTCAAATAAGCCCTGGCATTTCAAACATCCTCCACAAGCCCACACAATAGCTACTGTCTATGGCTTCTTCCCGCAGCCCCTCTGGCATTTGCCAGAATCTGCAGATTGACATTCCGGCCTACTGGGGACTGAGTTAAATTCCCAAGGTAAAAGGAAAAGATAAGAGATGTAACAGCAGCTCGGATACTTCAGCACACCCCATGCCATGTCCGAGGGTATATAGCCCTGTTGGTATGCCATGTGCTCTGTCTAAGTGTATATATGCCTGTCAATCTGCGCCGTGCCCTGTCTGGGTGTTTATAACCATCTCAGTATGCCCAGTGTGGGGATATATATGTTGTGTGCCCCATGGTCTGTCTGTGTGTATATAACCCTGTCAACTTGCTCCGTCTGGGTGTATATAACCCTGTCAACTTGCTCCGTCTGGGTGTATATAACCCTGTCAACGTGCCTTGTCTGGGGCTATTTAACCTTGTCAGTGTGCCCTGTGCTGTGCTTAAGGGTACTTATCCATGTTTTGATACATAAGAAGTGACAGAACTATATTGCCTCGAATCCCTACATGTGCTTGGGGGGTACTGAGAGTTGTAGTTCTGCTCATTGGTGTGCTGAAGGTTAAATTTTCCCAGTATTGTGTTCTTAATTCACATTCAAACACAGAATTCAAGTAACCTGATTCAGGAAAGTGTGGGGACTATACACGGGCAGATTAAAGCTGTCAATATCAGTCCTTTAGGGCTAGTCCACACGGGGAGATAGCGACGCGTTTGTGGTGTGCTAACCACACGAGGCGATGCGCTTTTCAACAGTCGCCTGAAAAAGCCTGGCGAGGCATTTTCAGGCGACTGTTGAAAAGCGCATCGCCTCGTGTGGTTAGCACAGGCGTTTTTACATAGGCGCCCATACAAAACTGTCGCCGGCGACTGGCGCGGCGCTTTGTCGCTGCGACCGCAAACGCGTCGCTATCTCCCCGTGTGGAATAGCCCTTAGACCAATTCAGCAGTTTATCTGCCAGTGTTTGGGGGCTTCCGACGGGAGGCGTGCTAATTCTGGCAAACCCCATTGGCTAGTTGATGCTGTCCTCGTCCCGTCTGCGCCCATTCTTTTCATTGTAATCCAGTGGTTCAGCCCTAGGGCTGAACATTCGGATTAGCCCGATATCGCCCTGATATTGGTGGGCATATCGGGAAACGATCAGCTCATTAGGTGACCTCGCCAAACGGGTGGATCTTATCGTGTATGGCCACCTTAAGTTGAGGTAAAAGGAACGACTTCACATTGCCCTAAAACTCCCGGTCTCACCTGACAGATGTGACAGCAGTTCTGATACTTCACACTTTGTTGTTACTTCACAACCTGCCAACTCAGGCCCCTCCTCAGGCATCGTATGACAATCCTGGTTCCACCCACAGACTCTTATTTCAGTGCACAATAACTGCGCCTGCCCAGCTTGGTGTGTCAGTCAGGAGAAAGTCATGGCGGCGGAGCAGCAGCAGCAGCAACAGGGGGTTGAGCTGAATGGTCTGAGCGATGAGGCGGCCTATAGTATGTGCAGTGACCCACACCAACTCACTACGGTCTGTGTCTCTCCTTATACCTCCTATATCCTTACCCTGATCCCCTATATTCCTGTCAGTGTTGGGTTATATATTCCTGTCAGTGTGTCCTGGGTTATATATTCCTGTCAGTGTGTCCTGGGTTATATATTCCTGTCAGTGTGTCCTGGGTTATATATTCCTGTCAGTGTGTCCTGTCTGGGGTTATATATTCCTGTCAGTGTGTCCTGTCTGGGGTTATATATTCCTGTCAGTGTGTCCTGGGTTATATATTCCTGTCAGTATGTCCTGTCTGGGGTTATATATTCCTGTCAGTGTGTCCTGTCTGGGGTTATATATTCCTGTCAGTGTGTCCTGTCTGGGGTTATATATTCCTGTCAGTATGTCCTGTCTGGGGTTATATATTCCTGTCAGTGTGTCCTGTCTGGGGTTATATATTCCTGTCAGTATGTCCTGTCTGGGGTTATATATTCATGTCAGTGTGTCCTGTCTGGGGTTATATATTCCTGTCAGTGTGTCCTGTCTGGGGTTATATATTCCTGTCAGTGTGTCCTGGGTTATATATTCCTGTCAGTATGTCCTGTCTGGGGTTATATATTCCTGTCAGTGTGTCCTGTCTGGGGTTATATATTCCTGTCAGTGTGTCCTGTCTGGGGTTATATATTCCTGTCAGTGTGTCCTGGGTTATATATTCCTGTCAGTGTGTCCTGTGTTATATATTCCTGTCAGTGTGTCCTGTCTGGGGTTATATATTCCTGTCAGTATGTCCTGTCTGGGGTTATATATTCCTGTCAATGTGTCCTGGGTTATATATTCCTGTCAGTATGTCCTGTCTGGGGTTATATATTCATGTCAGTGTGTCCTGTCAGTGTGTCCTGGGTTATACAGTGGCGGAACTACCGGGGGAGCAGGGGGTGCGAGCGGGCCAGGGCCCGCACCCCCTCAGGGCCCCCCGGCAGTCCGTTTGACGCTGAAAATGCGGGCAAATGCGGCCGTACGGAGTGGGGCGGGGCCCGGCTGCGCATCACGCACCAGGACCCACCCCCCCTCTAGGATCGCTACTGGGGTTATATATTCCTGTCAGTGTGTCCTGTCTGGGCCAACCACAACTGCTCGTCCAATTCAGGTGCGCCAGCGTACAATTTGTTAATTCCGGGCTAGGCTTGGCGGACCAGTTCAGGACTGTCTGCGGCCCCGTTCTGGGCGGCACCTGGCGGTTAGGGACCCTCCTTATAATACATATGTTATACTCTGTATAACTCAGCCTGCAGCCTTGTGCCTTTATATTGTCACAGAACAACCCCTCAGTGACTTCTAATATCCTTATCATTTACAGTAGGGGGTACATTATCCCTTATAATACATGAGTGATACTCAGAGTTCCCTGTATAACTCAGCCTGCAGCCTTGTGCCTTTATATGGTCACAGAACCCCTCAGTGACTTCTAATATCCTTATCATTTACAGTAGGGGGTACATTATCCCTTATAATACATGAGTGATACTCAGAGTTCCCTGTATAACTCAGCCTGCAGCCTTGTGCCTTTATATGGTCACAGAGCAACCCCTCAGTGACTTCTAATATCCTTATCATTTACAGTAGGGGTACATTATCCCTTATAATACATGAGTGATTCTCAGAGTTCCCTGTATAACTCAGCCTGCAGCCTTGTGCCTTTATATGGTCACAGAACAACCCCTCAGTGACTTCTAATATCCTTATCATTTACAGTAGGGGGTACATTATCCCTTATAATACATGAGTGATACTGTATAACTCAGCTTTGTGCTTTTATATGGTGACTAAATTGTGTGTATGTATAGTGTATACACCCATTATATACAGCATGCACAAATACATTAGGGCTTAATAAATGTGTGTTGAAGGGACCATATACTCAATTGCAGTGATTCAAATTTTGGTATTTCTGGGAGATTTCTGGGATGAATGACTTTGATTTTATAACGGCAAAATAAATGACATTATCATAACAATTATAGGTGATTTTATTTCTGTGACGCTGACACTCATTTGTTTGTAATTTTTGTCTTTCTAGGATTTTATGCTACAGCAGACGATGCTCCGGATAAAAGACCCCAAAAAGTCCCTGGAATTTTATACAAATGTTCTTGGAATGACGTAAGTGAAATATTCCCAGCAATGAACTCATAAGATGCATTAAATGTATTGCAGAGGCCTGTGTCTGTATCAGCACCCTGCAGCACTGCTGACACTAAGAGACTTGCTGTTGATATAAAATGATAAAATAAGGAAAAAATAGGCTTTTTTTTTTAACTGCAAGGCTGTCGAGGCGAGGTAATGCTTTACCCAATAGGACCTTGGCGTTTTGACCTTTAGCCAATCACAACCACTGAGCAACAAAACATATATATATCCAGCGCTATTCCTGGACTTCACTGTAATTATACAAAAGATAGATAGGATCTGACTCCAGCATTAATAATAATAACCATAATTAGGGCCTATGTGCTGCTCACCATTGGACACTCTTGGTCCGGGTGCCTCCCGCCCCGGACCCCACTCTTGGACCTTAGAGTCGGTATAATACTCCTGAACCCCCCACATAGGATACGTATTTCAATCAATGTAATATGAGTCTTACCCCATTAACATTGTGACCAGGGTGCTGTCACCCCGAATCGGTCACTAAGAAGTACTGAATACTTCTTAATTGATGTACTGTACATCAATTATTGAGGCAACGCACTCCGGGACCACTTTGAAGAATCGCACGCTACCAGATTACAGGTAAAAACTGGAAATCTTTATTTTAACATCTGATTCACAATAGATAGCGCATTTCGTGGCTATGCATTTCCTCAGAGACCTCTAAAGATCTGCTAAAGATTATGCTGGCAAGTTGGGTCTTGGCTGGCATCTCTCAGTGCAAGGATTGTGTAATTCCTAATTTGTGTGTCTCTTAATGCACAGTATTCACCAATATTCAGTTCATATTGTCTTATGGAAGCAGGCTTCACTATTAACTCATGTGGTTTAATATGGAATTTGCAGCCTCCTTCAGAAATTTGACTTCCCCTCCATGAAATTCTCACTCTACTTTATGGCCTATGAGGACAAGAAGGATATCCCAGCAGATGTGAAGGAGAGAACGGCTTGGACATTTTCCCGCAAGGCGACGCTTGAACTCACACAGTAAGTTTAGTACCGCAAGACCAGCTGGAATATAAATGGGTGTGGGTGCTGGGGGGGATATGACATTGCACTGGAATGCAAATATACAAATTACAGATTGTTCTACCTAGTTAGGGAGGAGGGTAGTTTCAGGCATTTCTTTGCCGGTGGATCTGTCTCTATGGTGTGACGTTAACCTATAAGTTAGCAAAGTGCCACTGAGCTCTGTTATCAGATAATAAACAATCTCTGGGTAAATGCCAGTTACTAGTTTGCACCTCATGTCTCATTAAATCTAATTCAAATATTTGTTGTAGCATGAGCTGCATTGTGCGTCGGCTTGCATTTATCAGGGTCTCTGTGGTGCCGTTCACACAGCCCCAGCCCTGTGGTTCATCCTGCTTTTTTGGATGTTTTTTGACAGGGAAGTTGAAGAAAAAAAAAACACATTTCACGCAATGGAAACTGAATATCTTCTCTCTTATTTTAATCATGCCGCACACCTCTAGGGCTCCTTTGTAACATGAAAAATCACGGAAGAAACAGCAGTGATTGTTTCCTGGGGGTTAAAGCTGGAGGGCAAATTGTTAAAGACAAGGGAAGATTTACAGATTAGCAGATAGAATTAACGCCTTCACTGCCAAGACATGTGGTTGGCTCTTTGTAGGACTCTGGGAGTTCAGTTTTTGGTGGGATAATCATTACCTATACCTGCCATAAATACTCCTCATCAGTTTCATTGTTTGTTTGGTATGTAGACAAAATAAGGGGACATAATGCCGTCCTGTGAATGAACGTATATATTCCATATATTTCCCCTGAAATATAATTGTCAGGGTCACATAAAACCTCACAATTGTAAAGGTGGCCATAGACGCACAGATTCTATTGTTTCTACCTGTATATCTGACCATTCAGCTCTACATGTGTGTATTGAAATGAATGATCTTTCTTGGAAAGTTCATTTCCAAGAAAGATCGTAATTGTTAGTTCTATGGCCACCTTAACTCAATAACATGAGTTCTCTGTACTTGTATCAACCCTGTTCCCCAAGAAGCCCCTCACTTCTGTGGCACTGTCCCCTGTGCTGTAACTAGCCCTGGCACACGCTCTCTTGAAATAAAGGAACTCGAGGAAGCAACATCTTATCTATTGTACATGTGAAATTGGATCTTCTTTATCCTGCCATGTTTCATCCCATCTCATTTTTTGTTTCCGCCTGACAGCAACTGGGGAACAGAACAGGACGAGAAACCTTATCACAATGGCAACTCTGACCCCCGGGGTTTTGGTAAGTAACTTAAATGTGTAGCTTTAGGGCAGAGACACACGTGAAGATTCTTCGGGCGACTAATCTCCCCGAAATGCCTTCCCACCTGTTGGAATGTAAATTGCTGGCGGGATGGCACTCATAGCTCTTCGTTTTCCGAAGTTGACTCACAAGGAAACTTCAGGTGACTTCGGAAAACTAAGCGCTCCAAGTGCTAGTGATTTAGATTCTAGCCGGCAGGAAGGCATTGCAGGGAGATTAGTCGCCCAGCGACAAATCGCCTCTCCTATGCAAATTAGGATTCGGCCAAATCAGAATCCTGCTGAAAAAGGTTGAATCCCGAACCGAATCCTGGATTCGGTGCATCCCTACTTCTGTTGCAGTATTCTAATATAGTAATATAATATAGTAATATAGTCACACACTTGGGCTTCTCTTTTTCATTCACACGGTTCAGTATCTCAGGCTAATTGGCTTAGACCAGTGACACCCAGACAACCCAGTGCAACAGTGTCTGGGGGGGGCTCTGCCGGCTGGTTTGAGTGAGAGCCTGTTTTGTCTCCTAGATCAGTGCTGTCCAACTTTTGTGGTACCGAGGGCCAGAATTTTTAAGGCCTATGTGGTGGAGGGCTGATAATGGAAGTCATTGTTGACCACTCCCCTTTTAAACCACACCCATGTTATCACGAGAAATGTTAAGACAATACCCGCATTAATAGTGATGGCACACCCAAAAAAATCGCTGCAGGGATATCACTCATATGTAAAAAAGGTTTATCATATTAAGACATACCATTAAATCCATATGCTGCCTCCTCCCCTGTTAAAAGTACAGCAACCCCCAGCAAGGTCAGACTGGGGGGCCTAGGGCTCACTGGGACTGCTCTCCAGGGCCCCCCTTCTGCAACTCTGCAGGGCCCCTGCGCTTATGTGCGAACTGAGCCGTGTGGAGCGCGTAAGCAGACAGCGATGCGCCACAATATTTTTTTTCTAGGGCCAGCTGATCTGGAGAGGTGGTCTGGCCCGGCGGGGGCCATGAGGGTGTCCGCCGGCCCAGTCCGACCCTGACCCCCAGCACAAGATTAAACACCTTGGGGACCCCCTAACACGTATTTACAAACGATAATAAACTCATATCAGATTCTCCTTCCACGGGAAGAGTAGGGCAGGCAGAATAGAGCACACATAGGTAGGGTCACAGGCTGAATAGGGTAAGAGACAGGTAAACCTATCAGGGCCACTCTAAGATGAACACTACATACTATACTGTGATGTCTGTCTGAGGTTTGAACAGGTGATCAATGTGGGCAGCGGTCAGTTGATCTCAGTCAGGGGACATACAGGTATTGTGTAAAAATAAGAATGTTCCAGTGCATTATACTCGTTTAGATACAGAAGAATTGTGCTACAAAAAGTAGTGTTTCAGGCTGATTTATTGAATATTTCTGCAAAAAAACTACTAGTCCCTCAATTTTGTTCCACTTCCTGCTCCCTGAATTCCCAGGCTGTGCAGGGGAGCCGGCGGCTCTCAGCTCACTGCACTGTAGGACAGGAACCAATCAGCAGCTAGCAGGACCTGATAGGGAACTGAAGCTTGTCTGTGCTTGTGTGACTGCAGGGCTGTGATTGGCTGTCCCCATCCTACTGTGCGTCTGGCAGGGACCGTTAGGACACGCCCACCTCTCATTTGAAACACAGACAGGGACCAGAGAACATCTATACGGAGCTATAATAAAGGGGCTATTTTTAAAGATAATATTAATTTATAGCACCATTAAAAGCAACACCCGGAGTGGGAGAGGGGTGGCGGAAGCAGCCCCACAATTGGCGCTGATCTCAATTATTATACCTTTTGAAGCTTACAAAGTTAATCACTCAAATTTGACAGACTTTAATGGAGGGCCACACAAAGGTGGCTGCAGGCCGCCTGTTGGACAACACTATCCTAGATAATCCTGAAAGCCCAGAATGTTGATTGGGGTGAGATTTGGATTATACACGTATATTTTTTCCCAGATATTCTGGGGTCCATGGCTGATACAAGTTTTTTTGCATCTATTATTACAAGCTAAATAGAGACCCTGACCAAATGTTGGACCTATAAGGGGGGATTGACTTGAAAAAATCCAAAATACTATGGCTATCATTTTCATGTACTCCCGTGACTCATAAAGCCACACCTGCGCTGCATTTTTGGAAACAAAGCAAATGTTTTATCAGGAGCCAAGTAACCTCCCTGTATGTATTTGGTGTGTAGAAGGATAGTGTAGAGTAATTTGAGGAAACCCATGCAGACATGAAATATACTTGCAGCTATTATCCTGGCTGTAATTGAACCTGGGAACACAGTCCTGTCTAGCAATACTAACCCCTTTATGTGTTTTCCTCTTTGTTAGGTCACATTGGCCTCGCAGTCCCAGATGTCTATGCTGCTTGTAAGAGATTTGAGGAGCTTGGGGTCACCTTTGTAAAGAAACCAGATGATGGTGAGAATAATGCTATATTATCTCATTCATTACTGCTCAGGACTGTGGGTGCTCCCTTCACTTTCTGTCGAGACCTGTCGTATTTGTATAGGTTATAGGGATGCACCAAATCCAGGATTCGGTTTGGTATTCAGCCTTTTTCAGCAGGATTCGGATTTGGTCGAATCCTTCTGCCTGGCTGAACTGAATACTAATTTGCATATGCAAATTAGGGGCGGGAGGGCAATTGTATGACTTTTTATCACAAAACAAGGAATTAAAAAATGTTTTCTCTTTGCATATGCAAATTCGGATTCGGTCTGGTATTCGGTCGAATCTTTCGCAAAGGATTCAGGGTTCGGTCGAATCCAAAATAGTGGATTTGGTGCATCCCTAATAGGTTATTGTGGTCCAGATACCTGGTTGCTATAAAAGTGCACCTATTATAGTAAAATTCTTTCTCCCACTGGAGGTGCAAGAAGCAATACTATTTTTCGAAGAAAATGCACCTCATGAGTGCTATGCCATCCACAATGGGAGGGAGCTCGTGTTGTGGGTGGCCATGTTGGTTGATGTGCATGCACATAATGATTGGTCCCCCTTTTTGCTAATTTTGAGTATACTGATGGGGGGGAAAATTTGCTATGATAGGTTCCATTTGGTATTGAAGAAACCCTGTTTATGGGTATACATCTATAACATGCAATCTACTTCCCATATAAAAATGTTTAACATTTATTGCCTCAGGAAAACGCCACCCTGTAAGTGGATTTTAATGAAGCAGATTTGCTCCAATCAGCAGCTTCCTACACCTACACTGAGAGGCAAAGCGTCGGCCTGAGTGAGGCTACACAAAGCCTAGATCAACCTGAAAATGCCTGCTTTCACATTTATAAGGCTGATTTGCACTTCAAATAGCTGCACTCAAAGCTCTGCCTGTGTAGTTGCAATAAGCTGCTTCTCTTAGCCTGTTTATAATTGTTGGCAGAGAGAAGCATTTAATATGCAACTTGCCCTTGCCCTGAAAATGTAAAATATAAATGCATTTACACTCATAGAAAGCCTGTCCATGTGTTCTCAATTTGGCAGGCAGGGCTACAACTAGGGGTAAACAGAGTAGGAGGCTGCCTAGGTCACAGTAGCATGGGGACACAACATGGAGGAGATCAGTAAGTAAATTATACATGCAGGGAGAAGTTATGTGAGTGTCCAGAAAGGGGGTTACATGGGATAACTGAATCAGTGCGAGTCAAATGCACCTATAAATGAGGAAAACTGCACATAAAAACCCTGTTAGAAGCAGTTTGTTTTGATAAATGTTCACACACAGCCCCACCCCAAAAGCAATTTTACATGTCAGGTGTAACCAGTTAGTGTAGTTAATCGATCTCCACCTGATTTCATTAACCTGATGCATATCTGGCAGTACCTACAAGACTGAGCTGCCATAACTTGGGTGTCAAAACACTGCTTAAAACTCCACAAACAATTTTGGCGCGATCCGATGCGCTGTGACAAACCGCATGCGACTTGTCGCATGTGACAAAAATAAGGTAAGAGATAGAATTGTCACATGGTGTTGCATCGTTGATCTGACGCGACACAACTGTCGGATGCAGACGCTGCTTGCTGCGTCTACATCCGAAAGTCGTGTCGCGTCGGATCAACCCTGCGACAATTCTATCTCTTACCTTATTTTTGTCGCATGTGTTTTGTCGCAGCGCGTCGGATCGCACCAAAATCGTTCGTAGAGTCCTACCCTTATTGAACATAATCTTCATAAGGGCTCTTACACACAGGTGTTTTTACGTGCGCTCCCGTGTTGCGCTTTCTTCCGTTCAGCCACAGGAGTAGATGCACTTATTTATTGTGAAGCAGTTTGTTTTGATAAATGTTCTCACACAGCCCCACCCCAAAAGCAATTTTACATGTCAGGTGTAACCAGTTAGTGTAGTTAATCGATCTCCACCTGATTTCATTAACCTGATGCATATCTGGCAGTACCTACAAGACTGAGCTGCCATAAGGGCTCTTACACATGAGCGTTCTGACCTGCGCTCCCCTGCGTTCCGTTTTTTGGCGTTCAGCCGCAGGGGAGCGCAGGAATAGACGCAAGTCATTATTTCAAATGGGGCTGTACTCACTCAGGCGCGTGTAGGCGCCAAACGCAGGTTCAGACGCAACATGCTGCATTTTTCCTGCATTCGGCGCCTACACGCGCCTGAGTGAGTACAGCCCCATTTCAAATAATGACTTGCGTCTATTCCTGCGCTCCCCTGCGGCTGAACGCCAAAAAATGGAACGCAGGGGAGCGCAGGTCAGAACGCTCATGTGTAAGAGCCCTAACTTGGGTGTCAAAACACTGCTTAAAACTCCACAAACAATTTCCGGGCGATCCGATGCGCTGTGACAAACCGCATGCGACTTGTCGCATGTGACAAAAATAAGGTAAGAGATAGAATTGTCACATGGCGTTGCTGCGTCTGCATCCGAAAGTCGAGTCGCGAAGGATCAACCCTGCAAAACCATGCGACAATTCTATCTCTTACCTTATTTTTGTCGCATGTGTTTTGTCGCAGCGCGTCGGATCGCACCAAAATCGTTCGTAGAGTCCTACCCTTATTGAACATAATCTTCGCAAGGGCTCTTACACACAGGTGTTTTTACGTGCGCTCCCCTGTGTTGCGCAGGATTAGATGCACTTAATTATTGTGAAGGGGGATGTACTCACACAGATGAAGTGTAATCGCACAAGGTGGGACGCAGCATGTTGCATTTCACCTATGTTCAGCGCATTTGTATGTGGGGGAAACCAAAGAAAAGTTAAACCAGCGTATGGCGCAGCACAGAAGAGCCAGCTCCTCTGATCAGAACTCAGCCATGTACCTACATCTAAAAGAATAAGGACACACGTTTGAAGTCCAGATCGGGAGAGCGACTGGTTTAAAAGACATGTTAAAGACTGAAAAGCCAACTCTGAATAGAGGCAGAGGGGTTTGACATCTATTGTCTGCCACTTACGATGCTGCTTTGGCACCTCTCCCTGGAAGGTTTAATAACACATCAAAGCTCCAATATTGCTCATAAAATCAACACCTAATTTAATGACATCATTGTGGATTATGATAAAGATTATGCTGATTGGAGCAACATTCCAGAGGATATATATTCTTGAAGGAAGATTTACAAGTTATTCTGAATTGAGAGAGCCAGTTGGACGACTGGTGAAACATCTTCAAGGGGAAAAAAACACAGCAAGTCCAGTTGATTTGACTTATTTCCATAGATATAGATAGATTCCATAGATAAGAGCCCTTAGGATAAACATTACCCATGTATAGAGCACAGTAAGTGGTACAACATAATGAGGAACTAAAGTGATGGGTACAGAAAAAATTATAGAGACAAATTATAGTGTTAATGGTTGGGAGGACAATTTTTAACATTCACCAGTGTCTGTGCTTATTTTTTAGGCAAAATGAAAGGATTGGCTTTCATTCAAGACCCTGACGGATACTGGATTGAGATTCTTAGTCCCAACAACATGCAGTCTATAATCTAATGGAGGTCCAATCATCGGAATTCCATGGCGACTGATTGGCACAAAGAGAAACTGTTAATTTACATGGGGAATAACTCTAAATAAATAACAATTATTATGCACTTATTCTCATTTCCCTTTCCCTAAAATGCATCAAGTTGCTTCCATTCCCTTATATGTAATACCTGGAGCAGGACCCCAGGCAGACTCCGGCCTCTTCTGTGGGGTTGGTAAAGAGTTGTAGGTGGACAGATTGCCAGATCTGCTCTAGAGATAAGAACAAACAAACAGAAGTGTGTATTTGTCTTCTTTATCCTTGGAATATATTTGCCCTATTTTGGGCACTTTCGTAGATGTTAAAATATGCACTGGACTGAGGCCTGAGTTAATAGGCCACTAGTTCATATGTTTACAGTCAAGATCTAGAAATCTGACCACACATTGACCAATTTGGCTACACTCAACCAATCCCTATGACCAATATATTCCTGGGTTATTTGGATTGATTCTGGAAACCTGCACCAGTGTCCTGGGTACAATAGTAACACAGGTCACACATTCTAGCAAACTATAAACACTACTAAAATCTGTGAACAATTGCACTTGATAGGAGTGAACTGTAACTGCCAGAAGTAACTATACCGTGTATCTGCCACTACATGCTGGTTCCACAACTATTTCCCAGTATGGGATCCCACAGGTATACACTCAGTTCATTGATTTCCCAGCATGCAGCAGACCTTGCAACGACTGCCGTTGGGAGATTGGTCCCAGAAAGCACTGCACCCTAATCTCTGGTTTGCTCCAGTTCAGACCATCTTTCTCCCTTTTGTTCTGCAGGGGTGAAAGGGTCCCTTTAAACTCTGCATTTGTGTGTGTTGCCTGAGGGCACTGGTATATAAAGTGTTAATGTTTTTATAACATCCATTTACTGCACTGTGGGAAAATCACCCACCCTGGTGTTGGTGAACTTGATGCAATGCCGTATATCCTGATAATACTATTAGTGCCTTCATTAGTGTTAAACCTTGATGAGTTCATGCGATTAAACTGGATATTATTTTTACGCCAAATAAAGGGTTTGATAGAAGTGTTCTGCTTTCCTGCTCTTATTTATATATACATGGGAATATGTGTTTATACCTGAGACATCAGTAGCATGGCTATGCGAGTTTCTAAGCAGATGAAGGAGAAAATATAGATTGGGACAGGGTTTCAACAGTCATGTTATTCTCTCATTGGCATAGTTTTAGGGCCCTTACACACGGGCGTTTTGAGCTGCGCTCCTGTTTCATGCGTTCAGCCGCAGGGGAGCGCAGGAGTAAATGCATGCCATTACTGTCAAGGGGGATGTACTCACGCATGTAATCGCCGAACGCAGGTAAAATGCATGCTGCTTCTCAACTCGTGTTCGGCACTTACATACGTCTGTGAGTACAGCCCCCTTGACAGTAATAGCATACATTAACTCCTGCGCTCCCCTGCAGCTGAATGCATGAAACAGGAGCGCAGCTCAAAACGCGTGTGTGTAAAGGCCTTATGGTATCAGGTACAGGGGAATACTTATGCTGCAATAGTTTTATGGTATCTCTTTGAGACAGATAAAAGGGAAACCATGGGGGGGGTCCCTTGCACTTTTATTCTGAGATTCAAGGGGGTTATAGGCGTTCCCCCAGAATTTACAGATTCTGATTCCTTAAAGGACCGGTAACATCAAAATTCTTTAAAAATTTGTTCGTATACATCAAAAAAAAAAAAAAAAACCAAGACAAATTAAACTTTAAAATCGCAAAGTCTTTCTTAAGAAATAACTTATCGAAACTCCGCTTGCGCTCGTCTTCAGAAAGTGATCGTGCGATCCATCATGCGGCGCTCGATTTCTCCTCCCTGTCTTCCTAATAGGAGATAGCCAGGGAGGAGAAATTGAGCGCCGCACGATGGATCGTCACCTTTTCTGAAGAGGAGCGCAAGCGGAGTTTCGGCAAGTTATTTCTTGATAAAGACTTTGCGATTTTAAAGTTTAATTTGTCTTTGACCTTGGAGTCCTTGTAGATGATAAACTTGGCTGTAGCAGGGAAGGTAACCAGATAACAGCTCCCTAACACAAGATAACAGCTGCCTGTAGATCTAAGAACAACACTCAATAGTAAAAACCCATGTCCCACTGAGACACATTCAGTTACATTGAGAAGGAAAAACAGCAGCCTGCCAGAAAGCAGTTCTCTCCTAAAGTGCAGGCACAAGTCACATGACTTGGGGCAGCTGGGAAATTGACAAAATGTCTAGCCCCATGTCAGATTTCAAAATTGAATATAAAAAAATCTGTTTGCTCTTTTGAGAAATGGATTTCAGTGCAGAAATCTGCTGGAGCAGCACTATTAACTGATGTGTTTTGAGAAAAAAAAACACGTTTTCCGGTGACAGGATCCCTTTAAGCACAATTCTTCTGTATCTAAATGAGTATAATGCACTGGTTCATTCTTATGTTTTACACAAAATGTCTCCTTTAAAGCAATAAAAGAAATAAGATTAACGACAAAACTGGGCGCTTTACGGAGACTCCACAATAGATATAACGACGTTTGAGACTTGATAGAGCCCAAAAGGACTCGGATCAATAAATGCAATTTGGGAAGACAAATGTAACAGGAGGAAAGGTCGGTTCCAGCTCGTGAGAATCGCAGCGGATCACAAGGAGAACACGAGAGCTTTAGACTGAAGTTTGCGACAATAACCAAGAAAAAGTCCATTTGAAGTTCCGGCCACACGTTAGAGGTCTCAGCAGATAAAAAGAAATAACGGAAGCCGAGGAGGCGAGTTCTCCAACAAAGAGCATAAGAAAGACACCAGCTCCTATTCACAGGTGCGACTGAGGAACGCTAACTTACGCCGTCTCAGCTCGCCACTCCCACACGTGATGCGTCATTGCCTTACGTGCAGTGGTGACGTCACACGCTCGCGTGGTGAGACTTGGGGCATCGGGATTTTCTGTCAGACAAGAGGCTGGGAATTTGCAGTTGACAGCTCTGAGGGAGGCGTGAGTAAGTATTGGGGAGATCGGGCTGCATTAGAAGCTGTATGAGGAGAAGCAGGAGTGTTGGCCATTATGCGCTTACCGGGCCTCCTGCTGTCGGGAGATGTAGAATTAGGAAGGGTCGCAGGCTGCACTCATGTTCTTTGCCTACACACAGCTTTCCCTACTGATTGTTTTGTCACACAATGTTTATCCCGGCAGAGCTGCAAAGGGATTGGCTAATCTACAGGGGAAAGCTTGTACCCCGCCCTTCCCCCAAAAGAACATGAAGTCACCCTGACAACCGACCCTCCTCCTGAATCAGGTCCCCCCCAAAACCCACCCGGGCAGCCGGGCTCCTGTCTTTTCCCATGGAGGGACTGTGTGTCTGTGTGATTGTGTGACTGTGTGTGTCTGTGTGTGTGTGACTGTGTGTGTCTGTGTGTGTGTGTGACTGTGTGTGTCTGTGTGTGTGTGTGACTGTAGGTGTGGGTGTGTGTGTGTGTCACTGTGTGTCACTGTGTTTGACTGTGTGTCTGTTTGTGTCTGTGTGACTGTGTGTGTCACTGTGTGTCACTGTGTGTGTGTGTGTGTGTCTGTGTGATTGTGTGACTGTGATTGTGTGACTGTGTCTGTGTGTGTGTGACTGTGTGTGTGTGTGTGTCACTGTGTGTCACTGTGTGTGTGTGACTGTGTGTGTGACTGTGTGAGACTGTGTGTGACTGTGTGTGTGTGTGAGACTGTGTGTGAGACTGTGTGTGAGACTGTGTGTGTGACTGTGTGACTGTGACTGTGTGTGAGACTGTGTGTGAGACTGTGTGTGTGACTGTGTGACTGTGACTGTGTGTGAGACAGCTGCAGATATATCTATGTATTCACACCGTGTGTTAGTGAGAGTGTGAGGGGCAGGGGGTCTGTACAGTGGGACTATTATGTTATTCCTCATTCTTTGTGATTTTATCTGTATTTGTGCCACTGAGAGCAGAGTCTGTCAGTCCTTTCTCTGCATGCGACTCTTCAAACAATGTGGCAAAAACCAGTTCTCCTCCAATTCTGTATCCGCTGCCTTCCCCTGCAATGTTCAGGAGTCACAACCAGCACTGCAGAGAATATAATCAGGCAGACAGAAGTATTTACATGTGTGTGTATAGGAAAGTTACTGTGTCCACCACAGCCATAACTACTGCTCCTGTCATAGGGTTGCTTCTATACTCACTTATATGTAATAGATACAGTTACTATAGGTCCTTATTTTGTGCACCCTCTATATACCATGTCTTGTTAGAAAGGAGTCACCTCTACTTTATTTATTAATGAGCTTTTCATTGATATCTCTTCCATAACCTGACTGTCCTTACAGTAAATAAACCCTTCCTATGCTGATGGTGAAATCTCTTTTGCTTCCCACCAATGAATCACTTTTTCCCCTCTCTTGGTAGGGAATCCCATAACCTCACTGCCCTTACAGTAAAGAATCCCTTCCTGTGCTGATGGTGAAATCTCCTTTCCTCCCCCCCCCCCAATGAATCACCCATTCCCCCTCTCTTGGTATAGAATCCCATAACCTGACTGTCTTTACAGTAAATAAACCCTTCCTATGCTGATGGTAAAATCTCCTTTCCTTCCCACCAATGAATTACTCATTCCCCCTCTCTTGGCAGGGAATCCCATACACGTCTGCCCTTACAGTAGAGAACCCCTTCCTGTGATGATGGTCAAACCTCCTTTCCTCTCCACCAATGATAAAATGAAATTGCACTGTATATGTATTGGATGGACAAGTCCTGTTTCCAGATTTCACTCTATTGCGTTGGCTGTACTTCCCCATAGCAGTTATGGCATTACCCAACACAGAGTAAAGTTCAGACAACACAGAGTAAAGTTCAGACCACAACAAACTCTTGGCTCAGTTTGATTTTTTTGGGGAATTTTATATTTGTTTGTAACTCACTTAGGCAGAGACTGATGGGAATTTGATAGAGACGTTAGATTGTAAGCTTACCGTGACTGGGACTGATGGGAAGGCGATATGGACTTTAGATTGTAAGCTCACTGTGACTTGGACTGATGGGAATTCGATAGAGACAGTAGATTGTAAGCTCACTGTTACAGGAACTGATGGGGAGGTGATAGGGACTTTAGATTATAAAGTCACTGGGGCAGAAACTGATGGGAATGTGAGAGACATTAGATTGTAAGCTCACTGTGACAGGGACTGATGGGAATGTGATAGAGACATTAGATTGTAAATCACTGGAACAGAGACTGATGGGAATGTGATAGACATTAGATTGTAAGATCACTGTGACAGGGACTGATGGGAAGGTGATAGGGACTTTAGATTTTCAATTTCTGTACAGTGCTGAATACTATGTTGGTGCTATACAAATAAAGGATAATAAGTGGGAAGCGATATATTATCTACAGAGAAGAAATGTTCTAGACAATAACTTATAACCTTATAACCTTAAAGTAATGCCACTAATTTTACCCGTTTAATCTTCCTTTTGTATCTCCAGTTAGTGCTGTGTTGCCATGCAGGTTGTACACACTCAGTACCTTCTGTGCTCCTACTAACTGCACACTTGTTCTCTACTCAGAGCTGCTGAATCCTGCACAGAGAGAAGATGAGTAACAACCACCCTTTGCACTCTTCCTCCTCCGCTATCGGGGAGATCGACCACGAACACATTTTATCAGAGAACGTGGGAGCTCTGATCAACGGCGAGGAGTACAGCGACGTCACATTTGTCGTAGAGAAGAAACGGTTTCCTGCACACAGAGTGATTCTGGCAGCGCGGTGCCAGTATTTCCGGTACTGGATCTTATCTAGACTTTGTGATTAAAGGAACAGTGACATCAAAAAATATATAATTTTTTTTAAAGTAATAAAAATATAATGCAGTGTTGCCCTGCTCTGGCAAAACTGCTGTGTTTTCTTCAGAAACACTACTATTGTTTATATAAATAAGCTGCTGTGTAGCCATGTGGGCAGCCATTCAAGCACAGGATACACAGTAGATAACAGATAAGTACTACTATAGTTTATATAAACAAGCTGTTGTGTAGTCATGGGGCAGCCATTTAAGCACAGGATACACAGTAAATAACAGATAAGTACTACTATAGTTTATATAAACAAGCTGCTGTGTAGCCATCGGACAGCCATTCAAGCACAGGATACACAGTAGATAACAGATAAGTACTACTATTGTTTATATAAACAAGCTGCTGTGTAGCCATGGGGGCAGCCATTCAAGCACAGGATACACAGTAGATAACAAATAAGTACTACTATAGTTTATATAAACACGCTGCTGTGTAGCCATGGGAGCAGCCATTCAAGCACAGTATACACAGTAAATAACATAAGTACTACTATAGTTTATATAAACAAGCTGCTGTTTAGCAATGGGGATAGCCATTCAAAATAGAAAAGGCTCAGGTTACACAGCAGATAGCAGATAAACTCTGTAGAACATAATGGTGTTATCTTATCGACTATTTAACCTGTGCCATATAGCCTTTTTTCAATTTCCCCGATGGCTACACAGCAGCTTGTTTATATGAACTATAGTAGTGTTTCTGAAGCAAAAAGTGCAGGGCAACACTACATAATATTTTCATTACTTTAAAACTCTTTCATTTTTTGTTGTTACTGTTCCTTTAATTCCATGCAGATAGTTGTTTCCTTACTCCTGCTGCACTGAGGCCTAGAGAGTTACAGTAAAACATCTTAAGGAGATATATGGGAAATCCCGACCCGCTCATCACTACAGCAAACCCATTTTGTGTGGACCTCATTTCGTGCATGGTGGTATTATTTGTTTGAAACAGGAATGGGCCTTCTCCAAACTATTCCACAAAGTAGGAAGAGAGGAATTGTCAGGAATATTATTGTATGATGTGGTGGCACTTGTGCTGGCAATGAGGGGTGCGGCTTACATAGCCGTTATTCGAAAAGGGTCCACATAGTCCACATACTGTTGGCAATATCGTGCCCAGTGATTTCTGTATTATCCTGTAAGGGAAATTGATTTTGTTGGGGTTTACACTGATGCTTTCAAACAGCCAATGAGACCAAGGAATTTTGTCTTGCCATGCTGAACTATAGCTATGTCCTGCCATAAAGCAAGACAGGATTACTTTCATTCCTTTCAAACCACAAACTTTTGTTGCTTTATATAGGACTGAATTCTCTGTGTAGCTGGGTGTCACCCTCATACGATTGGTTTGGTTGGAAGGGAAATCAGTTGCTGACATGTATGGCTATGGGTAGAGCAAACCTTTAGTATAATGTAGGCAGTGACATTCAATGGCTTTTTTAATTTTATTTTCTTTATTAGTTTTTTTAGTTGTTTTTCCCTGTTGCTGTCAAATGTAATAGTTAAAAAGCTCTGTGGTTGCTACGTGGATGGACCTTGATGACAGAATGCAAGACGAAGTAGGGAAATAGGAAGTATTAATTCCTCTGCTTAATGCTGAATTAAATTAATATCCTATTAATATCATATACATTAGTAAACTTTTCTGAGTTACTGGCATCTGCAGTCGCATTCCCATTGACGTCTTCCATCTGCCATTTATTTTCTGTTGCAGAGCTCTGTTGTACGGGGGCATGAGGGAATCACAGCCTGAGGCAGAAATAACCTTGGAAGACACTACAGCGGAGGCCTTCTCAATGCTCATGAAGTACATCTACACTGGACGTGCCACGCTGCGAGACGAGAGGGAAGAGGTGCTCCTCGACTTCCTAAGCTTGGCACATAAATATGGCTTCCCAGAGCTGGAGGACTCCACATCCGAGTACCTGTGCACCATCCTCAAGATTCAGAACGTGTGCATGATTTATGATGTGGCCAGTCTGTACTCTCTGTGCAAACTCACTGGTACCTGCTGCATGTTCATGGACAGGAACGCACAGGAAGTTCTTTCTAGTGATGGCTTCCTGACGCTCTCCAGGGTAACTGTCACTCCATGTGGCTTTGTCCTACTCATAACGTGAAGTTTGTCACTCATAGGGGCAGATTTACTAAAGGGCTAAGTGACTAACGCTAGTGACGATTTGCCAACGTTACCGCTTTCAGGCACTTTGCCGATTTACTAACGGGCGCAGACATAACTTCACTAGCGAAAGAGACAGGCAGTTGTGCTCATTTGCACTATATCGCCAGGCGAATTTTTGTTCTGGCGAATGGACGTTACTCCACAAATTCACTAAAATGCAGATTTTACTGAACGTTACCTCTTTCGCCAGACTTGCCTTTGCCACCTCAGACTAGGCCAAGTGCATTGGAGTGCATAGATCTTCGGATAGAATTTGGATTCGGTTCTGCCGGGCAGAAGGATTTGGCCGAATACTGTTGAAAAAGACCGAATCCCGAACTGATTCCTGGATTCGGTGCATCCCTACCTAAAACAAATGTGGCATGAGCTTCAAATGGTTAAAAAAGTATAATTAACATAGATTTAACAGTTACAACTTGTAAACATAATCCCACATTAATACTGTAGAACCCCTATTTTACGTTTTTCACGGGACCAGAAAAAAATTTTGTAAAATCCAGGAAAATGTTAAATCAGGGAAATGTATCATGTATAATATATAGGTGGGACCATAAAACAATAATGTAAAATGAGGGAAAACTTAAAATCAAAATTGAGGTTCCACTGTTTGGAAAAAATGCCAGCGTTTTGTCTTTTTTTCATGATTTTTGAAGTACAGGATATGAAGTCACTGGCATAATAATTTTGAGGATCATTTTATCAATTCGCTAGATAAATTGATAAATTTGCAGATTTTCGCTTGGGTTAAAATTTGCCTGGTGAAACGTTGCAAAACTTATTGTGCACTGAGCATTTTCGCTAGTGAATTGTCTTTTTCTCCTTTTAGTAAATTGGCGATATCCCAACAGGCGAAACTTGTTTCGCTCTTTAGTAAATTTGCACCCTAGTGTCACTTTCTAAACTGGCGGCTGTGTTGTGGAGCAGCAATAGGGTTTTGTGTGTGCTGTACATGTAGGGTTGCCACCTGGCCGGTATTTTACTGGCCTGGCTGGTAAAAATGATGCTTGATGCCAATGTTATTAATAGGAAAAAAACGCAAGAATATAGGAAGGCTGGTATTTTTTTCCAGAAAAGGTGGCAACCCTATCTGCTGTTAGGGAATCAGGGCTGATGCCTGAGGTCATTTCAGTTCCTGGCACCTATTTTTTTTTTTTTTTTTTTTCCATTTATTTTTATTTATTTACTTCATTTATTTTTACTATATTGAACTGAACTGTTATTTAAATATGCAAGTCACATGATAGGCTGGAAATATTTGTGTTTGCAATCAGAAAGTTTATCCTGAATAATTGCAGCATCTCTGTATTCTTCATTGTAGGGGGCACTCCTGGACATTGTACAGCGAGACTCCTTTGCTGCACCTGAGAAGGACATCTTCCAGGCCCTGATGCGCTGGTGTAGGCACAACCTAAAGGAGAAGCACAGCACAATCATGGCAGCCGTGCGCTTGCCTCTGATGAGCCTGACTGAGCTGCTGAATGTAGTGCGCCCCTCCGGGCTGCTCTCCCCAGATGCAATCTTGGATGCCATAAAAGTGCGCTCGGAATGCAGGGACATGGATCTGAATTACAGGGGGATGCTAAGTAAGAACTATGGAATTTCACCTGTAACATCCAATGCTGTGCTGGTACTGCTTATGAAGTGCAGCTGTTTGCTTCTGCCTCTGTTACAGCAGTAAAAAAAGCAACAGCTGAAAATGATTCTCCCCTCTGTCTTCTGCTTCTCTCTGCCCTATCCATATTTCCTGCAGCAGATTGTTTGTCTGTGGGGAGCAGATATTCTGTCTGTAAAACATATCTCATTTTAATCACCTGGATCCAAACTCACGGAGATTTAGGGTAGAACTACACGGCTGACTTCAATTTGTTTTCGGCGGATCTGACGGAAAAAAAGGTAACCAAAAGCAATGTCGGTTGGTGTCACATTCATCTGACACAACGCGACTGTCGGATGCAGACGCTGCATGCTGCGTCTGCATTCGACAGTCGTGTCGGATGAACGCTGCAACAAGATCTGACGTTTGTATTTCTTACCTTATTTTCCGTTTCATCCGATTTGACGCCTGCGTTTTGGCACAGCACGTTGGATCCGCCGAAAACGCATTGAAATCAGCTGTGTAGTTCTACCCATAGGGTTAGAAGGCGCATACCCAGTAGAGAATGTGGGGTGCTAATCCCCGAAAGAGTCTCGAAGGATTGCACACTCTGGTTCGAACAAAAAGGTTTATTCCATCAGAGAAAAGGTTTGCAAAAATTGTTACAAAATAAATATCATTAGCCCAACCCTTTTTGACTTATGGGCTTCCTTGGGTGGAAACAAAATGAAAAATCAAAGGAAAAACCCAGTGATTTGCAGCACCATCAGGGCCCTTAGTCCTCACTCGCAGGCAGGATTTGTCTTGTCTTTCCTCCTGCCATTAATTATATGGCCAGTTTCCCTCCTGCCACTGTCACAGTAGGAATTCTGGGTGCTGCATTTTAAGTTTTCAACACCCCTGAAAATATAAATTGTACATCTTGTTATTATTGGATGCTCTCATGTTTAAGACCTGTCACCCTAGGAAATAATTCCAAATCTATCATGTTAGTTGAGCAAAATAAAATTTACATACAGTACGATTATTATTTACATTTTGTTTCCTTTGGTCTAGGAATTACACAATCACAGCACACAGGCAGAACAAGTTGTGTAGCACCCCAAAATCTTGTGTATGCACCGGAATGGGGGACCTAATGACCATAGACAGTGGCCTACACAATTATAGAGCGTTAGCTGGGAGGGGGAATTTGGGGACTGCAGTAACATCTAGGAAGTGCTGAATGGAAAGTAACTGATTATGTCTCAGGCATAGAGGCGGGACAGGCAATATATGATTGACAGCACAATCCTTTAAAGGAAAACTATACCCCCAAAATGAATACTTAAGCAACAGATAGTTTATATCAAATTGAATGACATATTAAAGAATCTTACCAAACTGGAATATATATTTACATAAATATTGCCCTTTTACATCTCTTGCCTTGAACCACCATTTCGTGACTCTATCTGTGCTGCCTCAGAGATCACCTGACCAGAAATACTACAACACTAACTGTAACAGGAAGAAGTGAGGAAGCAAAAGGCAGAACTCTGTCTGTTAATTGGCTCATGTGACCTTACATGTGGTTTGTATGTGTGCACAGTGAATCTTACGATCTCGGGGCGGCCCTTATTTTTTAAAATGGCAATTTTCTATTTATGATTACCCAATGGCACATACTACTAAAAAAGTATATTATTATGATAATGGTTAATTTACATGAAGCAGGGTTTTACACATTATCTTTTAATAGAGACCTACATTGTTTGGGGGGTATAGTTTTCCTTTAAACACCTTTATAACGGGGATGGATGTTTTAATGAAAAAAAGAATTTGGATTCCATGTTTAATTTGCAAATGACTTTTATTATACCGCTTTTTATGTGTAAATGACAGGTCCACTTTAAGGGATGGTATAGGGCTGTACTCCTGCCTATTACCCCATTCCATGTGGAGTATAAAAAACTCAGTACCATAATGATATTTACATGTTTAACCTTTCCCTGATAGTTCCTGAGGAAAATCTTGCCACCATGAAGTACGGAGCGCAGGTGGTTAAGGGAGAGTTAAGAGCAGCGCTTCTAGATGGTGATACACAGAACTATGACCTGGATCATGGCTTTTCTCGGCACCCAATAGAGGATGACTGTCGCTCAGGGATCCAAGTGAAACTAGGGCAGCCATCGATCCTAAATCACATCCGCCTGTTGCTGTGGGACCGAGATAGCCGGTATGTGCTCATTTGCTAATACAAAGGATTGATATGTGTTATACCCCATGTGATCCCAGTCAATGTTTCCTCTGTTTCCACAACAAATTTTGGTGCGCACAAAGAAATTTGTGTGAAAATATTTTGCATTTATTCTGACCTGAGCATAGTTTTAAAAATGCACACACAAGTTTAAAATGTGCGCACAAAAGATTTATTTTTTTTTGCAAACGTAGTCGAGAAGGAATTAGAGGGAACATTGATCCCAGAGAATTACTCCTATCTAGAATCCCTTGCTGCTTCTTCTCTAAAAATCCCCCTTATCATGGAGTCTTGCACCATGGGAGCAGCTGCTGAAACTCTGAGTCCCGGATCTCAGTAGCACATTAGAGGCTGTAATGGGCAGGACATTTGCATCAAGTCTCAGTTTTATCCACAATTGGGTAAAAAATACAAAGAAAGTCATTTAAAAGAGCAGACTGCCAAATAATAATACCATGTGGTACCCTGTTTGTACCCTAGTATTCCCAGCAGGTTAGTGTCAGGGGTTGGTGGTTGACTGAACAAACAAACTAAATTCATTGATAATCTTCTTCTCATTTAATGCTACACACAGTGCTTAAAGGGATTCTGTCATGATTTTTATGATCTAGTTTTTATTTCTAAATGACACTGTTTACACTGCAAATACTTCACTCTACGATCTAAAATGTAATTCCTGAACCAGCAAGTGTATTTAGTTGTAATATTGGTGTGTAGGTGCATCTCAGGTCATTTTGCATGGTCATGTGATTTCAGAAAGAGCCAGCACTTTAGGATGGAACTGCTTTCTGGCAGGCTGTTGTTTCTCCTACTCAATGTAACTGAATGTGTCTCAGTGGGACCTGGATTTTACTATTGAGTGCTGTTCTTAGATCTACCAGGCAGCTGTTATCTTGTGTTAGAGAGCCGCTTCCCATTGTTCTGTTGTTAGGCTACTGGGGGGGAGTGATATCACTCCAAATTGCAGTACAGCAGTAAAGAGTGACTGAAGTTTATCAGAGCACAAGTCACATGACTGGGGACCACTGGGAAACTGACAATATGTCTAGCCCCATGTCAGATTTCAAAATTAAAAAATGTTTGCTCTTTTGAGAAACAGGTTTCAGTGCAGAATTCTGCTAGAGCATAACTATTAAATGATGCATTTTGAAAAAATAAAACTGGCTAAAATAAAAAATGTTTCCAATATAGTTACAAATGTAATTTATAAAGGCTGGAGTGACTGGGTGTGTAACATAATAGAACAGAACACTACTTCCTGCTTTTCAGCTCTCTAACTCTGAGTTAGTCAGTGACTATAAGGGGGGGCCACATGGGACATAACTGTTCAGTGAGTTTGTAATTGATCCTCAGCATTCAGCTCAGATTCACAAGCAACAGTTATGACCTATGTGCCCCCCTCAAGTCACTGATTGGTTACTGCCTGGAAACCAAGAAAGCTGTAATGCAGTAAAGAAGTAGTGTTCTGGCTATTATGTTCCACATCCAGTCTCTCCAGCCTTTATACATTACTTTTTTGGCTAACTAACTATATTAGATACATTTTTTAGTTTTTTTACCCAGTTTTTATTTTTACACTGAACAGTTCCTTTAAGGAGAACCATGGCAACCAAAAACACCATTCTCTGCCTTCAGCTGCTTCCAGTTTCATGTGTTGCTTATGAACTCAAAAAAATATATCTGTATACTCATGCTATTTTTTAAAAAAAATGGTTTATTACGTCATATTAAAATGTACAATAATAAGCCCACGCGGAGCTCCGTTTGGGGTTATTATTGTACATTTTAATATGATGTAATAAACCAATTTTTAAAAAATAGATATATTTTTTGAGTTTAATGTTCTACCTCTTTTTGGTCTCTATCATGCTACATTATATATGTAACATTAGGTGCTGTAGCCAATATACTGTTTGTATGATTATATGTGTTGCCTGTATCACATAGCACAGACATACAGATCAGAGACTGAGAGGAAAAGATTCCAGATCACATTAATAAAGGCCTCTCTGGCTGTTGCTGGAGTCACTTTCACTCACGGTGCTACTCTCTCTTGTTCCTGCCTATAGATCTTACTCATACTACATTGAGGTGTCAATGGATGAATTGGACTGGATTCGAGTCATTGATCACTCGCAGGTTCTGTGCAGGTCGTGGCAGAAGCTTTATTTTCCAGCTCGAGTCTGCAGGTATGAAAGGTGCTTCTGGGCTGGTGCTGTAGGGTGCATCTGGGTGCCTAGTGGGACACTGACAAATAAACAGTTTTTATAAATAAGGCCTTATTTGTCAAGTTTACAGGCCCTAAGATGCATAAAGAGCAACTACCCGCTTAGAAAAAGAACTCAGGCAGCACAACTGGACTAAGGAGAGAACGGATACAAGTTTTAATGGGGAATTACACATAATCTCACATAAGAATGATCTTTTGAACTTAAAATCATAGGGTATTGCACAGACAGTACATCCCTATTTAAATACTAAATCGTGTGGGATACAGGAATATACGGAGCCAGTAACTGAAACTTTGTGCTCCAGTTGTGCCAGTCTTTTCCTCTGGGGATCCAGATAAAGTCTGGAGCAGTTCAAGGTCCAAGAGTTATTGTCAGAGATAATGATGTCCCTTGTTTATATTGTACAGTAGGAATAACATTACTATATGATATGGAATCATGGGGGTGCACATTAACTATCTTGTGTCTTCTGCCTTTGTGTATTCTGCTAGTGCTCCATTAGGTGGTGCTCTATAAAGCACTCCTCTTTAAAGCATCTTTCCTGAGGCTTGGGCTACAGACTGATACTGAAACCCATATACAAATGAGCTGAATATGACACAGGGGCCGGTTCTCCCATGCCTGATACAATGGGTCACTGTGCACATTGTTTTGTGGTATATTGTTTCTTCACCCGCAGATAAACATGCTCATGATTCTGACTGATTTAGACTATGTCAGCCCTTTGCTATTCTTTGCACTGCTGGTTGTAACTATTGAAAACAAGTAGCAGAAGACACAGACCTGTGCAAGGAGCATGCATGCTATTATGGGAATTGGAGGAGAGCTGACTCGTGCTACATTATATCAGTAATACAAATGTAAATGTTTTGCTCTATGTCACTAGATACATTCCTATCATACAGATGTTTGTGCCGCTGGCCTCTCTGTGCCTGTAGAGAAATTCTCCTGACCCTAACCCGCCCCCTCCCAATCCACGCCCGGCCTGCTATTGCCCCCCTATTTATAGACCCGCACCCAACCTGCCCTACAGTGACGCCACAAAAGGAACGGAGGCGTGCTCGTGTCTATAAATTTAGGCGCCGGAAGTGCTAGGTCGTGGGTGGGGAGAGCAGGAGAAGAGCTTGACCCAGACCCGCCCTCGACACGAAGATTTGGAGCAGGAGTCTGCCCGAACCCACAAGCCCCGCCGGTTTCAGGCCGGCCTACACATCACTACTGTGCTGATCATCGGGTTGGAAGAGATAATGTAATGGCAGACAGGAAACCTCTACACATTTAGTGCAGCTTTATTCTATTTAAAGGGGATCTATAGCAAACATTTAATATAAGCTTCATCTTGCTGAAATAAGAAACTTTCTAAATATAATCAATTAAACATTCTGTACCATTTATGAAATAATCAAGTTACTCTTCAATCTTCCCTTCTGAGCAACCTGTCTCTTTTCATTCGGTCTTCATTCAGTAGGTGGAGTCAGTTTTTAATTGCCAGGTCTAATGCATCATTTGGGGGAGTGGCACCCTTAATCTAGGTGCGCGGTCTTTAAACATAACTGGCTCTGATAGAAATCCTGTTCCTATTCGTGCAGGGTGTTTACCAGAGTCTGTTTCTTTGTTACCTTTTGTTTGTGCTGGAGTTGGTTATTTGAGTTATTCTGCTAAGAAAGGGAGGCCCCCTAAAATACATATACAGTGGTGTGAAAAACTATTTGCCCCTTCCTGATTTCTTATTCTTTTGCATGTTTGTCACACAAAATGTTTCTGATCATCAAACACATTTAACTATTAGTCAAAGATAACACAAAACAAACACAAAGTAAACACAAAATGCAGTTTTTAAATGAGGGTTTTTATTATTTAGGGAGAAAAGAAATCCAAACCTGTGTGAAAAAGTAATTGCCCCCTGAACCTAATAACTGGTTGGGCCACCCTTAGCTGCAATAACTGCAATCAAGCGTTTGCGATAACTTGCAACGAGTCTTTTACAGCGCTCTGGAGGAATTTTGGCCCACTCATCTTTGCGGAATTGTTGTAATTCAGCTTTATTTGAGGGTTTTCTAGCATGAACCGCCTTTTTAAGGTCATGCCACAACATCTCAATAGGATTCAGGTCAGGACTTTGACTAGGCCACTCCAAAGTCTTCATTTTGTTTTTCTTCAGCCATTCAGAGGTGGATTTGCTGGTGTGTTTTGGGTCATTGTCCTGCTGCAGCACCCAAGATCGCTTCAGCTTGAGTTGACGAACAGATGGCCGGACATTCTCCTTCAGGATTTTTTGGTAGACAGTAGAATTCATGGTTCCATCTATCACAGCAAGTCTTCCAGGTCCTGAAGCAGCAAAACAACCCCAGACCATCACACTACCACCACCATATTTTACTGTTGGTGTGATGTTCTTTTTCTGAAATGCTGTGTTACTTTTACGCCAGATGTAACGGGACGCGCACCTTCCAAAAAGTTCAACTTTTGTCTCGTCGGTCCACAAGGTATTTTCCCAAAAGTCTTGGCAATCATTGAGATGTTTTTTAGTAAAATTGAGACGAGCCTTAATGTTCTTTTTGCTTAAAAGTGGTTTGTGCCATGCAGGCCGTTTTTGCCCAGTCTCTTTCTTATGGTGGAGTCGTGAACACTGACCTTAATTGAGGCAAGTGAGGCCTGCAGTTCTTTAGATGTTGTCCTGGGGTCTTTTGTGGCCTCTCGGATGAGTTGTCTCTGCGCTCTTGGGGTCATTTTGGTTGGCCGGACACTCCTGGGAAGGTTCACCACTGTTCCATGTTTTTGCCATTTGTGGATAATGGCTCTCACTGTGGTTCGCTGGAGTCCCAAAGCTTTAGAAATGGCTTTATATCCTTTGAAATTGAACTCAGGTGTGATAAACCACAGTTAAGTTATTTTTTAACAAGGGGGGCAATCACTTTTTCACACAGGCCCATGTAGATTTGGAGTTTTTTTTCTCCCTTAATAACGTAAACCTTCATTTAAAAACTGCATTTTGTGTTCAATTGTGTTATCTTTGACTAATAGTTAACGGTTTTTGATGAGCAGAAACATTTAAGTGTGACGAACATGCAAAAGAATAAGAAATCAGGAAGGGGGCAAATAGTTTTTCACACCACTGTACCTGTCAATAGAGTCCTGCGCGGAACCAATTTCTAAGACCCGGACCCGCGACTGCCTTATCCACAACCCGCCAACCACCATCAAACAGGAAGTTACGGTGCTGCAAAAACCTCACCAAAAGTGGGCGGGATAGAAATAAGTTTTGTAAAACTTTAAAAGGAGTAAAATATAGACAATATATATTAAGAAATTTAGATGAGACCCGGCCCGTGACTGCAGACCCACGAGTATTCCCGCACCTGAAAATCTTCCCCTCATTCCGCAAGGTGCCGGCTTTTTTTGCGGGCACCCTGTCAATCAAAATCTGACCCAGACCTCCGCATGACGAGCATGAAGAGTGACAGGTTTTGGAGAGTGAGATACTGAAGAGTAACTTGATTATTATTTAAATGCTACAGAATTTTGAATTGATTGTATTTAGAAAGTGTCTTATTTCAGTGTGATAAAGCTTACCATATTAAATTTTTCATTTTCGCAATAGATCCTCTTTAATGAGGTTTCTGAGCTCAGATCTGTTGGATTTGACCCCCATTAAGACCAGTTTGTCCCTCGAAATAAGCGACTGGTCCTGGAAATAAGACACTGCTCCTGGAAATAAGCGACTGGTCCTGGAAATAAGACACTGCTCCTGGAAATAAGCGACTGCTCCTGGAAATAAGCGACTGCTCCTGGAAATAAGCGACTGCTCCTGGAAATAAGCGACTGCTCCTGGAAATAAGCGACTGCTCCTGGAAATAAGCGACTGCTCCTGGAAATAAGCGACTGCTCCTGGAAATAAGCGACTGCTCCTGGAAATAAGCGACTGCTCCTGGAAATAAGCGACTGCTCCTGGAAATAAGCGACTGCTCCTGGAAATAAGCGACTGCTCCTGGAAATAAGCGACTGCTCCTGGAAATAAGCGACGGCTCCTGGAAATAAGCGACGGCTCCTGGAAATAAGCGACGGCTCCTGGAAATAAGCGACTGCTCCTGGAAATAAGCGACTGCTACTGGAAATAAGTGACTGCAGAAGAAACCACTTGGTGTCGCTCTAGTTCCTCTAATGGCTGCAGCCCCCTGTGTCTATGAAATTGCAGTTCTTTGTTTTAACCCTCTCTCTGTCTCACAAAGCATTGGAAAAAGCAGCAGTAATTGGATGCAGGGCACACAGAGGACCTGTGGGCATTGATTTCCAACTGTCAGGATTCACCTGTGTCCCCGAGGCCCCACGTACAGCACAGGAGATGATATACCTCTCATCTGTCATGTGCCCTGTAATCTGTCGATTTATTAACTACAGAACTGTCCCTTGAGTGGAGCTTCCCTCAGCGATGCTGCTTATTGGATGACTGGGAGGAAATGTAAAAGTTTCTATATAGTTCACTGCACTGATTGGAAATTGACTCAATTCACCCCATGGAACTGCCCTGCCCTATATATTATTCATTGTGTAGATGCTGCCTTACATTATATACACACACACACACACACACACACACACATATATAAATATATACATTACAATTCGCTATATTACTGGCAAACCAGCACTCTCTCTGCATTGGCACCAGGAGTCGCATTGTAGCAGATAGGGGAACAGATGTTGTGATTGATTGGATTTGCCTTGCAGATTGGGAGCAGTAATAGGATCTCTTCTTTTCATGCCAATCACTGTATTGCTTGTCCCTGACGCTAGCCCTCAGCACTTGCCCTTCAATCCATATTTAAATATCTTTACTGCTCCAAAATCCTGTCGAAATAATGCTTTTCTCTGTTTGTATCAAGTTTGGAACAGCTTCAAGTGTGGGCATCAGAATTAGGGATGAACCGAATCCAGGATTCGGTTCGGGATTCGGCCTTTTTCAGCAGGATTCGGATTCGGTTGAATCCTCCTGCCAGGCCGAACCTAATCCTAATTTGCATATGCAAATTAGGGGCGGGAGGGAAATTGAGTAACTTTTTGTAACAAAACAAGGAAGTAAAAAATGTTTTCCACTTCCCAGTAGGTTCGGCAGAATCTTTCATGAAGGTTTGGGGGTTTGGCCGAATCCAAAATAGTGGATTCAGTTAGAGTCCTGCGCGGAACCAATTTGTTAAACCCGAACCGGACCCGCAACTCACATACTTATCTGCTTGGACTCGCTACCCGACCCACAAGTACAGGTATGGGACCTGTTATCCAGAATGCTCAGGACCTGGGGTTTTTTGGATAACGGATCTTTCCGTAATTTGGATCTTCATACCTTAAGTCTACTAGAAATTAATTTAAACATTCAATAAACCCAATAGGCTGGGTTTGCTTCCAATAAGGATTAATTATATCTTAGTTGGGATCAAGTACAAGCTACTGTTTTATTATTACAGAAAAAAAAGAAATCATTTTTAAAAATTTGGATAAAATGGAGTCTATGGGAGACATTTAGTAATTCGGAGCTTTCTGGATATAGGATAAGGGATCCTATTCCTGTACCTTATCCGCAACCTGATCCGCGACCGGATGTCCATCAATAAACAGGAAGTGCTGTCATTGTAAACTGGAAGTGACATCATTGGAAGTTGGTCTGATCAGAAAAAAAGGAGTAAAACAGGAAGCGCTGTCTCTGTAAACCAGAAGTGACGTCATTGGAAGTAGGCAAGATCAGAAAAAAAGGAGTAAAACTCGCTATTGAGAAGACCCGCGACCGACCCGCGACCCAGAAATCCGGAAAACCGCCGACCTTCGTCTATACCCACTCCCGAAACTTCTACCAGCAACCCGTAGGGTACCGCAGGTTTTTGCGGATAACCCGACCCGCTGCAGGACTCTAGATTCAGTGCATCCCTAATCAGAATTGACACAAGTGAGAACAAGCTCAGTAATAAACCATAAAAGTTCTTCAGTACTGGGCCAGTGCCAGTACGATAATAATGTTTTACCCCATGGCTCCCCCACAATATGGTTATTGGTCAGACATGGTTCCCCTTTCTCCAATTATCTGTTAGATTAGATTGGCTGGAATTGTAGGGTTGCACAGTCGTGGGCACACACTAATCATCATGCAGATTGTATGAATCACTGTAGACTTGTGTACCCCAAAATCATTGCAGGGGGGTCTTGCTTCTGGGTTACTCATTAGTTTCCTGTCTATAACAAACAAGGAAAAGTTGTGCTCACCACTAATTTTTAAAACCATTAGGCGGGGGTGCAATGAGGCTGTGACCACAAAATACATAGAGAAATACAAGAGTCCTCTGCACTCAACCCATTATCAATATATTTAAGACAGAGACATGGACTGGCCAGATATGGGATGACTTTGACGTAGTTGTTCAGCTTAAATATATTGCAATATATGGACAAACAATCCCTGTTTTGTTTAAAGGGTAAGGCATTTTTCAGTAGCAGTAGCACAAAATGTCTCTGTCTTAAATATATTGATAATGGGTTGAGTGCAGAGGACTCTAGTATTTCCTGTCTGTGTCACATGATTCATATTTTTGTTTTTTTATCACATAAGGCTGATCACACCCCTGATAGCTGGAGGGGCTGCTGGGAGTTGCGGCTGGAAAACCACAAGCAGCAGGTTCCTAGTCCTATAACTTCTCGTTCCCCCTCTCCATCACTGCCCTGCAGCTGTTTATGTGTTGTACTCCAATAGGATTGCAGTAGCGCGGTACAAACAAGAGGCATAGGCAAAACAGGCAATGGGTCAAACCAGGTAGAAAACTTGAATACAAGCCTTAGCAGAGACTGTAACGCAGAACCAGCTTGGGGAGTTTTTGGGGAATGAAAAGGGGCTTTTGTTTTTTACATTTTCACTCCAGACGTGATGTCATGGCACAGTGTCCAATGTCTTAACACAATAATGTGTCCAGATGTTGTGCCTCCAACATTTCTCATAGTTCCCCTCCGTATCACTCCACAAATGGAAGGACTAATGCCCCCTGGAACAGCTGCAGAATGATAAAATAAATGTTAAAGGGGAACTATCCTGAAAATTAAAATTGAACACAAGCTTCATCATACTGAAATAAGAAACGTTCTAAATACAACCAATTAAATATTCTGTACCGTTTTCCGAAATAATCAAATATATCTTCACTATTCCTCTCTCAGCATCTGTTTCTCTTCATTCTGTCTTCATGCAGCAGTTGGGTGTCACATAATAATTGACAGTTAGATCCAATATATCTTATAACAATGTGAGTTCCCTCTCCGCCCCTAATTTGCATATGCAAATTAGGATTCCGTTCGGCCGTGCAAAAGGATTCGGCTGAATCTGATTCCTGCTGAAAAAGGCTGAATCTGGAACCGAATCCTGGATTTGGTGCATCCCTAGTAAAAAGGTCCCCTGCTATTTGTCTATAATGTCCTCTAATGTACTTGTAAAGTCTAATCATGTCCCCTCCCAAGAGTCTTTTTTCCAGAGAAAATAACCCCAACATTGACAGTCTCCCCTCATAATTTAAGTCTTCCCTCCCTCTATCCCAAGGGTGTCCAACCCGCGGCCCAGGTTGGATATGAATGCGGCCCAGCTTGAACTTCCACCAATCCAGGAAACGTCATGTTGCAACGTCACACACAAAGAGCGTATGTACACGGTCGCTAATTGTGTGGTTTCAATTTTACGTGGGGTGTGCGGTGTGTGGCTTTTTAGAGCAGGAAAATCGGTTAACAGGTGAGCGTTCGGTTACTTACAAAGGCAGGTAAGCATTCTTCAGCAGCATCACCCGCTATGCTAGGGATATATGCAGCGCCTACATTTGTGAGCAACTTTTTTCAAGAATGAACACACTTGAAATTCAAAAAGACCAACCGTAAAGTCGTGTTTTTTTGGCCGAATAGGTCCGTTTTCGATCGAACAGGTCCGTATTCGGCCGGATTCGAATCGTATGAATAAAATTAATAGCTCATTCGATCGAATTTGATTCGAAGTTTTCCCCAAACAATCTTCAATTTTTCAAAGTCCACCAATTGACTCCAAGTAGGTTCTAGGAGGTCCCCCGTAGGCTAAAACAGCAATTCGGCAGGTTTTAGATGGTGAAGGGTCGAAGTCGAATTTTTAAAGAGACAGTACATTTTTTTCAAATTCAAATCGAATTTGGACTATTCCCTAGTTGAGGTACACAAAAATAGCTTGAAATTCGATTTTTATTTTCATTCGTAAAATTCACCTCGACCTTTGATAAATCTGCCCCCAACGGTAAAATTAGAACCAAATTTTCTGATGAACACCTTGAGAATTCACTAAGAATTGCAACTACTTCCATTCAACCAGATATTGATACATTAGTTTCCCAAACACAATGTCAAAAATCTCACTAGGTTTATGAGACCCTCTTTTCTTTTACTTTTACAATAAAATAGATCAGTGTTAGTGTTTGTGTGTATTTCGAGTGTGGTCCCAGAACATTTTTCTTCTTCCAATGTGGCCCAGGAAAGCCAAAAGGTTGGACACCCCTGCTCTAACCAGTTTAGTTTCACTTAGTCTCTGCACTCTCTCCACCAGTTCATTTATATCCCTCATGATTGTATATTGGATGGTATATATATCCAATCTCTTGCTGGGTTACACCCCACAGCTCCGAAGCTTTCTTGCCCCCTAGACGATCGCGTAGCTGAGCCAAACCAAACCGGAACAGCGTGGTGGGGGACCATGTGGGATATGGTAGCAGGAGATGCAAGAAAGCAAAAAGAAACCGGCAATCTGAGGATCTTACCAAAGACATGCGTTACACAAAGTATATATATATATATATTGCCCTTTAATTTCCAGCATAAGTTAATGAAGCCACACTCTGGAAGGAGCAAATTCCAGGAATGTGGAATCAGAAGTGGAAAAGCTGAAAGCAGAGATGTGTTAAACTAACGGACTTGACTGCTAGTTATGAGTTTGACAGTGACACAGGCCCATGCGCTAAATTGCTAAACCCAATAATTACCCGGTGCCGCTCATATATCTGCACCTCTCCATAATGAGCAGGGCCCACAGCAATTCTTCATCATTTATTGGATTTCTCTTAGTGCTTAAACAGTTTGTCCAGTGCCGGTACTTAATCTCCATTAAAGTCTCCCTCGTTTGCTTGATTTGCAGGACGTGTGCGTCTTCGTTAGTCTCTGCCGCCGCAAACAAATAACAATCTCCAACCTTCTCTGCCACTTACATCTTTAATGGGATTGAAAACGGATTAATAATGCTGCAGGGGAAGCTTTCCACTCATATTCGGACTTAATTAGGTTTTTTGCCCCCCCCCCCCCCGCGTGTCCGTTAATGATTTAGAGAGGGATTTTCTCATTGTTCAGTTAGAGTTGGAGACTCTAGAAAATATTCAATGTCTGTACATACACACACATATGGGAACTTTTATCCAGAATGCTCGGGACCTGGGGTTTTCTGGATAATGGATCTTTCCATAATTTGGATCTTCATAAATTTGGTATGTTAGAAAATCATATAAACATTAAATTAACCCAATAGGCTGGTTCTGCCTCCAATAAGGATTTTTATATCTTATGATGGCCATAGACGCAAAGATCCTATCGTACGAATCGAGGATTCGTACGATTTTCAGACTGTGTGTGGAGAGTCCCGACATTTTTCGTCAGCAGAGATTACCCCGATATAGCCATGCACATTAGTGGCATTTCGGGGAAAGATTGGCTCATTTGGCGATGTCGCCAAACGAGTGGATCTTTTCGTCTATGGCCACCTTTAGTTGGGATCAAGTACAAGCTGCTGTTTTATTATTACAGAGAAAAAGGAAATAATTTTAAAAAAATTTGCATTATTTGGATAAAATGGAGTCTATGGGAGACAGCCCTTCCGTAATTCAGAGATTTCAGGATAATAGGTTCCTAAAATGCAGTTGCCGATGCTTTTGCTGCTATAACAGCCCCTAATCTTCTGGAAAGGTTGTGGTTCCCACTAGATGTTGGTACATTGTTGCTGGAGCACAAGAGCATTAATGAAGTTGGGCAGCGATGCTGGGGATCAGGCTCAGAGTAGAGGTTACAGTTCATCCCATATGGATTTATTCGGGTTGAGTTGAGGGTCCTTCTACTCCCATCTCATAGTTATTATGTTGAGCAGATAATTCCAACCAATGCCTCTGTACAGGGCCGCCATAAGAAATCACGGAGCCCCGTACAACAACATTTTCAGAGGGCCCTGGGCCCCACGCACCCCGAGCCCCACCCCAGATCCCGCCCACTCCACACAACAGTTAAAAGGCAACACAGACATCATCGCTAAAAAAAAGTAACCTCCCCCCACACACACACAAGTTATAAAAAGCTATTGATGGTCAGGGCCCCTTTATAAATTTAAAAAAAAACTGTGTTCCAGGGCCCCCCTTAAAAGTTTTTTTTAAAAATTGGTGGTCAGGGCCCCCCTACAAGTTAAAAAAAATAACCCTGTGCCCCAAAGAATATTTAAAAAAAACATTGGTGGCAGGGGCCTATAGATTATTAAAATAATACATTGGTGGCCAGGGGATTAAAAAAATAAAAAAAAACACATTGGTGTTCAGTAGAATTGAACTCGTGGCTTCAGGACTTCAACTTCGCCTTCTTTCGTGACTTCAGGTCTTTTTGCCGCTTCAGGACTTCCATATTTCTGCACATCTGCATTTCGGCTGTTTGGGACTTCGGAAATGACCGCACGGCTTTGTCGTTGTCAAAGGGGGGCCCGGGACACTTGTACCCCCTGTCCCCCCTGATGGCGGCCCTGCCTCTGTATCATGGACAGAGGATGGTTTATCAATTGGTCGTTGGGTTGACTTAAAGGAGAACTAAGGCATGCTGTATTTTACATACTGTACTTACAGTACCATCCCCGAGGTTCACCATTACAGTAATGGTCCAGGCCTTCAAAGTTGCCTCCAGCAGCTCCCCTTTTTGAAGTTCATTAAGCACATTTTCTGTGTCAGTGGCACTGCACATGCTCAGTGGGCTTTGGGCTGCTGGGGAGAAGCTGAGCTTAGAGGTCGGGAAAATCATCAAGCAGAAAGTGAGATTCATAGAAGCCGATGCTACAGGGCTGATTATGAATCGATTCTCATGCAGACTACACTGGTTTCTATGCTGCCATCTAATGTCAGCCTTGTATTGTGACTGTTATATACTAGTATATTGTGAGTGGCTCCCTAAGCTCAGTAAGTGACAGCAGCACAGAGCATGTGCAGTGAATCAGCAGAAAAGAAGATGGGGAGCTACTAGGGCATCTTCCCTGGCACAGATATTCTAAAGGGGTGGCCCTGGGCTGGTACAGAAACCATATAACATAATGCCTGATTCTTTGTTGAGCTTCAGTTCTCCCATTACTGAATTTGGTTTTGCTGGTGCCAGGGGACAGTTATTGTGGCTTATATCCCTGGCTCTGACTGGTCGGACTCTAAAAAGCCAATTACCCGAGTTATTTGGCGCTGCCCTTCCTTCATTACCAGCCTCTCTACCCGCAGCCGCTTGATAATTGTCCACTTTGCCGCTTTGCAAGTTTCCCTGATTAATTAAAGGGACTGTGGGCCAGGAAGCCTGCGGGGAAAATAACAATTCAGCAATAAGATGTTCCTCTCGTTAGCGGCCATATTGGTGCAGGCGGATCTGCCAGGAACATTTCTTAGCTCTCTTGGTTAATTTGCTGACGTTTACTCTTCTTGAACTTCTCTACTTATTCACCTTCCTATACTCACTACTAATTAATATCTGCACACAAATGAGTCTCTGCCACTTACAGCCGTAACACAAAGGTTGAGCAACAGATAACTAAAGGGGATGTAAAACCAAAAATAACATTTTACTAAATTTCAGAAAATGCCATTCTCAGTACCTGACTGAAAGCTGTTTCTGTCCCTTCCTGCACTGCTGCTGCCGACTGAAATGGTCTCTTCCTACACTGCTGTTCCTGACTGAAAGCAGCTCCTGTCTTTTCCTGCACTGCTTCTGCTCCTGACTGAAGGTGGCGCCTGTCCCTTTTTTTGCAATGCTGCTCCTGACTAAATGCAGCGTCTATCCCTTTTTGCACTGCTGTTCCTGACTGAAACGGTCCCTTTCTGCACTGTTGCTTCAGACTGAAACTGGAGTGTGCCCCTTCCTGCACTGCTGCTCCTGACTGAAACTGTCCCTTTCTGCACTGCTGCTCTTGAATGAAAGCATCTATCCCTTCCTGCTTTGCTACTCTGGACTGAAACTGTCCCTTCCTGCACTGCTGCTTCTGACTCAAAGCAGCATCTTTCCCTTGCTGCACTGCTGCTCCTGACTGAAACTGTCCCTTTCTGCACTGCTGCTCTTGAAATAAAGTATCTATCCCTTCCTGCTTTGCTACTCTGGACTGAAACTGTCCCTTCCTGCACTGCTGCTTCTGACTCAAAGCAGCATCTTTCCCTTGCTGCACTGCTGCTCCATGGAATCCTCACAACCCCCGCACATTATTTACATGTTTCAGAAGATGATTTTTGTATTGAATATTTACATAGAGAGAACCCAGTGAATTCCCAGAGCCCAGTTCCATTCGTTAGGAGCACGGTCGCTGTCAGATGGAACGTCTTTACCAAATTTAATTGTTGAGTTTGGGAGGATTGGCCCAGAACAACTTGGAGATTTCTCGGCGGGCGGCCACTATCCTAAAGTCGCATGTAAGAGACAATCACTCGATTTGTTTGAGAAGCTGCTTCGTTTGATGTCTTCAACCCTCAGATCTGAGCCGTCGTTTCTGTTTATGAGAGGGAGGATGAGCATGGAGCGAGCGGGTACCGAGGGGGTTCTTAAATCTCTCCAGCAAGGGGAAGCTGTCCGACTCGCTTTGTACTTACAAGAGCTCCAAAGCCATTTCACACTTCCATAGAATTGAATAACAACCAGAGGCTTCTCTCACAGCTCCCCTTCAACTTCCACACAAATGCGTAACTACTGCACCAATCATAGGGGCTTTATCTTTCCAGTCTAGTGCGGATCCCCGGCCAGAGAATCTGACCTCTACTACAGGCATTTGGTCTTCAGAAGAGATAATGTGTAAATCCACCGGGCGCGGATTAGTGTGAATGATGTGTATAATATCAAGAAAGTGCTGCAATATACAGTATGTCTGCTCTATATAGATCATAATAATAAGCACTCACCCCAAATCTCCCTAACTTGACTTCAGGCCAAACCCCCTTAGCTTATAACAAGGTTACAGATATATAGAAACATTGGGGTAACCGTCACCCTGCTATAGTTCCAGGGGTACCCAGGGTACAAATAAACACTCACCCCAAATCTCCCTAACTTGACTTCAGGCCAAACCCCCTTAGCTTATAACAAGGTTACAGATATATAGAAACATTGGGGTAACCGTCACCCTGCTATAGTTCCAGGGGTACCCAGGGTACAAATAAACACTCACCCCAAATCTCCCCCTAACTGGCCTTCAGACTGGGCCCCCTTAGCTCATAACAAGGTTACAGATATATAGAAACATTGGGGTAACCGTCACCCTGCTATAGTTCCAGGGGTACCCAGGGTACAAATAAACACTCACCCCAAATCTCCCTAACTTGACTTCAGGCCAAACCCCCTTAGCTTATAACAAGGTTACAGATATATAGAAACATTGGGGTAACCGTCACCCTGCTATAGTTCCAGGGGTACCCAGGGTACAAATAAACACTCACCCCAAATCTCCCCCTAACTGGCCTTCAGACTGGGCCCCCTTAGCTCATAACAAGGTTACAGATATATAGAAACATTGGGGTGTCACCCTGCTATAGTTCCAGGGGTACCCAGGGCACAAATAAGCACTCACCCCAAATCTCCCCCTAACTGACCTTCAGACTGGGTCCCCTTAGCTCATAACAAGGTTACAGATATATAGAAACATTGGGGTAACAGTCACCCTGCTATAGTTCCAGGGGTGCTGATCTAACCCACAGAAGCAGAATATTTATACAGTGGTGCTTGAAGTTGGGGAACCCTTTAAAATGTTCTATATTTTTGTATGAATGTGACTTAAAACATCATCTGATTTTCAATCAAGTCTTAAAAGTAGATGAAGAAACCCTAGTTACAAATGAAACACAAATGATTGTATTTGGCCATGTGTATTGAAAAAAATGATCCAATAACAATAATATCTGCGTGTGACAAGAGTAAGTGAATCCTTATTCACTTTTGCTCAGTATTTGGTGTGATCCCCTTGTGCAGCAATAACTGCAACGAAATATTGAGGATTTGTAGCCCATTCCTCCATACAGAACAGCTTCAGCTCTTGGATGTTGGTGGAACACCAGACTCTGATTTCATCTTCAAATTATATGATAATCCTACGGATTCATTTACTTTTGCCACACGCAGTTATTTCGCTTTTTGTTCAGCAGTTCTCCAGTTTGCAATTTCATAGCAACCATGCATTGATTTGAATAAGAAACTGGAATGTGTATAGTAGAGGGCCTGAATAGAAAGATGAGTGACAACAATAGCAAAAACAATACATTTGTAGACTTACAGAGCATTTGTTATTAGATAGGGTCAGTGACCCCCATTTGAAAGCTGGAAAAGAGTCAGAAGAAAAAAATTAAAAAACTATTAAGAATAAATAATGAAGACCAATTAAGAAGTTGCTTAGAATTGGTTGTTCTATAACATACTAAAGTTAATTTAAAGGTGACCCACTCCTTTAACTAGGCTTTCTTTTAGGACTTGTTTGATGATGATGTTTTAGGTCACATTTATATAAAAATATAGAAAATGTTAAATGGTTCACAAGTTTGTGTGTGTGTATATATTGATAGAGTGCTGCTTGCTTGGTGCCATGAGTATGGGAAATGAAGCAGAAATTGTTTATCCAGGGCTCCCTGCGGCAGACGAGTGTCATTAAAGGTGCCAAGTAGCACATCTCCCCTTTTCGTTTCTCTCTGTTGCTTCCCTCTGAGGTGCCTCAGACTTCACGACCCCTGGCTATGACTCTAATGAATAATTGACTTCCCCACTCATCATGAGCACTCAGCACATTGTGGCATCATCCAGTCGCCCTTCTCCCAAAATACCTCCTGCCGGACTGGGATTTGCTTCTTAGCGCCTGAATGTTGTAAAGTCAATGTGAGCCCAGAGGAACCAGCACAACACTTAAAGGTGCATCATAACCCCCTGTGACAGCACAAATGGGGATGACACAGAAAGAAGCTGCCAAGTCAGATGCATCCTCACATTTATTATCCTCTGGTGAGCGCTGGCTATTTATATAAATGTGCTAATGCAGGAGATTCACAAAGCTGATATTTAGGAGCAGGGCCCCACAACCCCTACCCAAATACACATTATCTCTAATCCTTTCATTGATATCTGCAGCTTTAATGCACGGAGAAGAGTTGCAGTTGGTCGGTTGGTACTTCATGGGGGTGACACAGTCTAATTCTGCCAGAATAGTTGGTGCTACTCAGTTACTGCTGCTCATGACTTTGTGACCATGGGAATGTTTTCTCGCTATAAATTCTTATGTTCTGTCAGGGACACTAGGTGGCAATGTAGCTCTAAACAGTCAATGAATTGCAGGGCTTTATCTCCAAAACTGTAGGACTTAAAGGGCATGTAAAGTCAAAAAAATTATATCCTATTTTTACTTTCTTTAATGAAAAAGAAACCTAAAAATGTGTACCGTTTTTATAAGAAACCTGACTGTATGCAGTGAAATTCTCCCTTCATTTACTGCTGTGGATAGGAATTGTCAGACAGTCCCTAACTGCTGAGCAGGGAAACAATCATACTTATGAACAGCAGGGGGAGCCCCCGCCTTACTTCCCAGCCATGCAGAACTCAAGCAGCTTTGTTTATGACGATCCCTAAGCAGCACAGACCACACTGAGCATGTGCACAGTCTTAGTCTTGCAAAGATGTTTAACAAAGTTACAAGATGGTGACCCCCTGTAGCCAACTTTGAAAGCATAAATTATTTGTTTGATTAGGCTTGTGGTGCAGTAAGTTCATGTTTATATTTAGTATACAAAATACAGCATTTCTAGCCTTATTCTATTTCAGAGTTTACATGCCCTTTAAACATAGCAGCTACCTATGTGAAAACTTCTTCCCATGTACACTGCATCATTAAACTGGGATCATTGCATCTTAGCCATTGGATTTGTATATGTCTATTCTATCCCACCCTCACATTGCCACCAGCTCTAGTTCAGGATGTGCAGCTCAAGGACCTTCAGCAGAAATGATGCCCCTGGGATGCTTTTCGGAACCCTCCTGCCTCATACTCTTTAAATAAACACTGCAGCAGTTCCTGGATCTACAATATTAATCCCCTTGGTTTTTCACTTATTAAAAAAGGCATCCATCCTTCCTTGAAACAATCTACTGTATCTGTCAACACAGAGAATCCCACGGTATCAATCATCACATTGTGAAATAACATTGTGAAAGCCGTAGAGAGTTTATTGCACGGGCCTATTTATACAGATATATAAACCAGAAACATTACCGTATATACTCGAGTATAAGCCGAGTTTTTCAGCAGCCAAAATAAGCTGAAAAAGTCTACCTCGGCTTATACTCGGGTCATTACGGTACCTAGTTGATCAACGCGACGTTCCCCCGGCAGCTCGCACACTTCCTGATTATGCGCATCTCCTAGCACAGCAGCCTCCTATAGCACCGCCCTCTACTCGAAGAGCCGCTCCTTAGCGACCCGTGATTGACTGCCTACGACGACGTCTGTCATCACTCAGTCCCGCCGTCAGCCGCACGTCAGGGAAGGGCGGATCGCTTAGCTTGTTCGATTGCGATCGCTTAGGCTGTTCGATTGGCTCGTACCCCTGCAGGGCAAATAATAACAGCAAGCCCCATCATGTTGCTGTGCAGCGTCAATGCAGCTGCAAGGAACACTTTATGCTGCGCAATGAGGGAGCTGCCTTATTAAAAAGGGAATGACAGGCAACAAAAGTGTATCTACTAAGGAACGTATAAGCCAATGATTTTCTGCTGGATTCATTGCAGTCATCTCCTGGAAAGCCTACACCGTGCCCTCACCTCCCTCCCTTTCCTCTACTGCATGGATGTAAGTTATTCACCTACTGTATTCTCCCTTGCTGTGAACTGCTGGAGCAGGCATCCTCACCCTATGGCCTATATGTACTACAACTCCCAGCACTGTGTAATCTGTCTGTGCCACTGCTTTGGCCTCAGTCTTTTGGGCTGTGTGTAGAATAAAGTGCATGGAATTGCTATTTAAATATATATGGAGAGGACTGCTTGTTTTTCCATATGTAGCATGGGAGGAAAATTACCAGTAGCTGCTGCATTTCTCACCCTAGGTTTATACAAGAGTCAATACGTTTTCCCAGTTTTTGTAGGTAAAATTAGGTACCTCGGCTTATACTCGGGTCGGCTTATACACGAGTATATACGGTATCCTGCACCCACAGCCAATCTGCTCATTTTAGCATGGAATGAATGACTCCTGTAGTTGTTCCAGAGGCTGATAGAGTTGTGTGTGTGTGGGTGAAAGACAAGGCAAGGTTAGTAGCATCATGTCCTTGTGCAGAGGATCTTTCCAAGCTGCCATTATACAACTTCCAATAAAAAAGAAACAAAAAAAAAAGTGATTCACTAACAAATGTCACTTCCCATCTGGCCCTCATCAAGATGTCTATCCCCAGGGGACCAGCAACTCTCCGGCATCACAGCTACTTATTCAGGCAATAGCACTCGGGCATGCCAAGCAGATCAACTGCTCCTCCAGCTTTCAAGCCTTATATTCCCGGCTCCAACCCATCTGATTTCCCTGCTTTGTCTCATTACAGAACTTGCTCGCTCTCTGCAGTGCAAACTCATAGCAAGCGTACTATAAATTCCTGTCAGTGGTGAAAGCCTCTGAGATCGGAGTTGGGCTGAGGTGAATCCAAAAAAGGGCAACTGACTGGGACCCCACATCTCATGGGATTTGCAGAGAAGCAGTTTTAGGTTGGACACTGCATATCAAGTTCGTAAAATGGCCACAGTATTGCAAGATAAAAGACAGTTGGACCAGTTAGCAGAAGTTGATCAAAATAGTTAAAGTAGGACAAGATGGAGCACTAGGACAACATAGATGTTCCGGAATATAATGGTGGCTGCAGCACAAGATGGCAAAAGTAGGAGAAGATGGAGGTTCTATATCAAGTATATAATTGAGAAAGAGAGAAACTTTTGGGCATGGTGAAACCAGTAGAGCAAGGTGGCAAGAGTAGGAGAAGATGGGGATAGAAGGTTATACTGTAGAAAGTAGGGCAAGATGGAGGCAGCCGAAACTAATAGTGACAATCAGGCAAGATAAATGGAGACAGTAGGGCAAGAGGTACCAGAATATAATGGTGGCAGCTGTGCAAGATGGCAAACGTAGGAGAAGATGGAGGTTATATATCAAGTATATCATCAAGCAAGATGGAAAGTTTTAGGCATGGTGGAACCAGTAGAGCAAGATGGCAATAGAAGTAGTATATTGGGATATTAGGTCATGCTGGAGTCATTAAACATGATGGAGACACTAGAAAAAGATAGTGACAGTAGGGCAAAATGGATAGATAGTAGGGCAAGATGTCGACAGTCAGGATAGATGACTGAAGTAGGAGAAGAGGAGGGTCGTGGGTCATGCTGGAGGTAGTTACATAATAGTGATGGTAGGGCAAGATCACTTTAGTAGGCCTGGTGAATATAAACACAAACAGTGCAATTAGCAATACAAATCTGCATTCCCAATCTCTGCTATTGGTTGCCTCTGTGTCTTTTCCTAACAACCAAACAGCACTAAGTTTCAACTTGAAAAAATCAAACTTAAATCATTCTTAAAATTAATAAAAATCCAATTGCAAAGATGCTTGGCTCACTGCACTGAGGAGATTACTTTGAACTCTTGGGTATATCCATGAGCACTTCATCACCATAAACCTCTCTGTCCCTCTACTCATAAGTCTCACTCGATCAGGTCTGGTTAGAACCTACCGTCAGTTCTTTTATCCAACCTTCCGAAAGTCACTTTATCCTCTGGTGTCACAAAAAAAGTCCAGCAGATAATTACTTGGGCCCACCGGGAGAAAAGGGTTCCTAAATAATTAGTGATCTCTCCATCTCCATCTGTTCCTCCATTCGTCTGCCTTTCATCCATCCTTTGTTCCCCTTCTCACTCTTCCCTTTCTGCCTTTCCAGTTTTAGACTGCCAGGAGTATGTACTTGCCTCTAACTGCTTAAGACGGGGGCCTCCATATGCTATAAGGTTCTACCTGATTATGCAAATTACTGACATCGTTTCTAGTGCCATGTGATACCCCAGCAGTTTATTCTGCCCTGTAGTGCCCACCTTTGATTTTCTTGCTGCTGCACAATGGGGGAAAGTTTAAAGCATGGAACATAGGGCATTTTAACCAACACGGTGCCCATATTCAGTACCATTTCATTTTCATTCAATTATCATTTCAGCTGACGGATTTCTCACCTCCTTCATTGGTTTGGGGACATCAGAAGGCCGAAAACATATTGTCTATAAATAATGAAGTATTGGCTTTAATCAAGAATATTTTCTGCAATTTTTTCCCCTCCTTGAAAGTAGATTGGATGTGCCAAGCTTTACCTGCGCCTCCAGCACTCGTGCACTTCAAAGAGGGTCAATTTGTTGCAAACCTGCCACTTTGTCGTTAAGTTTTAATTACCTTCCATCTGGTGGGGAGCTCTGATGGGCTTTAGAGCTGGGGAAGAGTTCTGTGTTGGTTGGTAATGCCCTCCTATGAGAGTAACGGTACCTTCTGCTTGAGATGCCCTTGTTACAAGATTTTAATGAGCATTATCTAAGTTTTCTCAACGACATTGAGGGGGAAAATCTAACTTTCATTAGAATAGCGTGAGACGCTACAACTGCTCTGATGAGTTAGAGCTTGCAGATCGTTATATCTGTCCCATTCATCTAATTAGCAATCACAGAGACACATAGCCTTCAGAGATGCCATGTTATTGGTCATTAGCATCTGGGATCCTTAATGACCTTTGATAAAGTCACTCGTGATATTTGCACAGCTGAAGATGCACATGAAGCACTCACAGTGAGATTCTAAGAGTGATACAGAATGTATTTACTGGAGACAATTGGTGGACTTCATCAAGTCTTTGGCTGCTCCATGTGGGTTTGGAGGAACATCAGTCAAAGTTTCTCATCATTTCCATACAGTTTCCACCACCTCTAGACAATCACAAGTATATGCCAATAATCGTTAGAGGCGTAGGGAGGATTGCATAACATAAGTACTTTATTCTGCTTTCTTTATTAGCGTTGCAACATGTTTCTGGCTGAAACACCAAGGGCTTGAAGGTCCTCTTGAATCTGTCTAGGTGTTTATCAAGTCTCTCCCCGCGGCTCAGAGGGCACAGGAACATTAATATCTTTGGAGATTAACCTGCAGTCTTGAAATTGTCCACGTTCTTTTGAAGTTTTCTGTACCACCCTTATAGTATATGAAATTGGCAATGTATTTACCCTGCTGTGTGCTCTGGGGTTTTATACCCTTACCCTTTGCTCCCATACATAGTACACATAAATCAAACACAGATGATCTTGCCATTGCTTTATCATAGATTCCAATCACTTGTCCTTTAACTTAGCAGTGTGATTCAGTATTTCAAATAAATAGAAGAATTGTTAAGAGGGTCCAATCACATCTCCTTTTTTATTACAACATATTCCATTCTAACGATTATTGGCATTCTGGGAAAATATTGCTACATCCTACTAAAAAAATGGTTTCAAGCGGAACTACTGTACACGTTGAAGCGTTTGCCATGCTTGTTTGTCATGAGATGATGGTTGAACACTGTTTTTATTGTCTCGCCCTCTCAGGTATATCCGAATTGTGGGGACACACAACACAGTCAACAAGGTTTTCCACCTGGTGGCCTTTGAGTGCATGTATACCAACAAAAGCTTCACCTTGGAGAATGGGTTGATAGGTAAGAAAGATCCCATCCTATTTGTTTCTGTGTTCCCAATTGAGAAGAGTGTTATCCCTTTAAGGCTGTGGGGAGGCATAGTTACCCCTCAATGTGCTATTGCATATATGGCCCTCCCTTCCTTACAAATTGGCTCATTGTGGGGTATAAGGAATTTGCAGCACCCAGATAGGACACTATCTGCTCGGAGTGTTTTTATGTTCTCCCTATGTCTGTTTGAGTTCCCAAAGGCTCCTTGGTTTTCCCCCACACTCCAGATACATACAGATTAGTTAATTGGCTCTGGAAAAACCTGCCGCTAGTGTTTGTGTGAGATAGGGCCCTTACCTGGGAAGGGACTGATACAGGAGAAAATGAACCAATACAAAAAGCCCTATGAAGTATGTACTGCCATCTTTGGGACAGATTCACTAAAGTGGCCAACAATAGTGTCAATTCGCCAGAAATCCCATCCGCAGGATCATCTTCAATTTACTAACAGCCGTAGAGGACAATTCGTTAGTGAACGGATCCGTCGCTAGTCTTCGTTCACACTCTATCGGCAGACGATTTTTTTGCTCTGGGGAACGGTCATTACTGAACGTTACCTCTTACGCCAGAGTTGACTTTGCCACCTTAGACCAGGCAAACTGCTAAAATGAAGCTGCATCTTATGTCAGTGACATCATATCCTGTCCTTTTTTTAAGCGGGATTTACTGCAAAAGTCCTGACTATTAAACTTTTATGTGTTAACATTTTCCCCAGACATTTGAGGGTCATGGAACATTCAATTTAGGATGGGCTCGTATGTAGGGAATTAGAGGCTCTCTTTTGTCTTTATTATGATTCCTTGGACATTTGTAATAAAAAGTGGCCACTTCATTCATCTCTAATAAAGACTTTAATGTACCCGCCCTATTCAAATTAGCCTAAGCGTAAAAGGACTAACAGAAGTGATCGATAATGTCATTTCACTTTGAAACGGTCGCACTACTGATGTCATCAGTTATAAACGGTGAGTTCTGATGTCATTTCCTTCACTTGACTCACTAAAACTTGTGTATTATAATAAATAAAGTACCCCCTGCTGCAAAATATGAGGATATTAGAAGTTACCTCGCAGTTCCATGACCTGTATAAAAACAGGTCATGAAACTTCTCGGTAACTTATAATATCCTTATAATTTACAATAGGGGGTACTTTTTTCAATAAATATGTTTATGTGCTTGCCTGTGTATGACTTTGGATTTGAGTTTACTCACTGGCCAATCATTGTAGTTCCCGCAGAGAACGTCGCCACCATCACAGAGTGCGCCAGCGTGATCGAGGGAGTGAGCCGAAGCAGAAACGCCCTGCTGAACGGGGATACAAGAAATTACGACTGGGATTCCGGCTACACTTGTCACCAACTGGGCAGTGGCGCCATTGTGGTTCAGCTCGCTCAGCCCTTTATGATCGGATCCATCAGGTAAGTCCATTGACCTATTTACATCTGTAAGGTAAGTCCTGCTCTGGGTGGGACCAGCTTGTGGGTGGAGTTAGCAACAACCTATAGCAAATCAGAATATTCATATATAAATATATTCATAGCACAGAAATAACTGCAACTAAACATAATTGTGCAGATAACAAACCAGATTTGTGTGTGAGATTGTGTCTGACCCTTCTATGGATTTCATTCTGCCTCTCCGCTCTCTAGAATAAATTGAACCCAGTGTCTGTATTTAGGGTTCCACTGCTTAAACATAAATAAACACATGAGTTACAGTCAATCAGGGATCAATTATCTAAATTAACAATTTGTCCCACTTGGCTCCAAACAAGACTTAGCAGGGAAAGGGCATTTTTTGGGCACATTTCTCTTTTACACAGAGTAAATATCCTTATGTGATGGCAGTTCCTATGGGGGTGGTTTGGCAGAGGGGGCTGTGATTAATTACATCTGAGGACTTTCACTCACTTGTGCATTGCTTCACCCTACTGTCTAGATATGATTAGGCCTGAGTGTGAGTGATGCTATAATATGAGAGCCAGTGAGAGTAATGTTACAGTATTAAAGTTAGAGTAATGCTACAGCATGAGAGTTAGTAAGAGTAATGCTACTGTATTAAAGTTAGAGTAATGCTACAGTATGACAGTGAGTGAGAGTAATGCTGTAGTATGAGAGTGAGTGAGAGTAATGCTACAGTATTAAAGTTAGAGTAATGCTACAGCATGAGAATGAGTGAGAGTAATGCTGTAGTATGAGAGTGGGTGAGAGTAATGCTACAGTATTAAAGTTAAAGTAATGCTCCAGCATGAGAATGAGTGAGAGTAATGCTGTAGTATGGGAGTTAGTAAGAGTAATGCTACTGTATTAAAGTTAGAGTAATGCTACAGTATGACAGTGAGTGAGAGTAATGCTGTAGTATGAGAGTGAGCGAGAGTAATGCTACAGTATTAAAGTTAGAGTAATGCTACAGCATGAGAATGAGTGAGAGTAATGCTGTAGTATGGGAGTTAGTAAGAGTAATGCTACTGTATTAAAGTTAGAGTAATGCTACAGTATGACAGTGAGTGAGAGTAATGCTGTAGTATGAGAGTGAGAGTAATGCTGTAGTATGAGAGTGAGAGTAATGCTACAGTATTAAAGTTAGAGTAATGTTACAGCATGAGAATGAGTGAGCGTAATGCTGTAGTATGAGAGTGAGTGAGAGTAATGCTGTAGTATGAGAGTGAGAGTAATGCTGTAGTATGGGAGTTAGTAAGAGTAATGCTACTGTATTAAAGTTAGAGTAATGCTACAGTATGACAGTGAGTGAGAGTAATGCTGTAGTATGAGAGTGAGAGTAATGCTGTAGTATGAGAGTGAGAGTAATGCTACAGTATTAAAGTTAGAGTAATGTTACAGCATGAGAATGAGTGAGCGTAATGCTGTAGTATGAGAGTGAGTGAGAGTAATGCTGTAGTATGAGAGTGAGAGTAATGCTGTAGTATGAGAGTTAGTAAGAGTAATGCTACTGTATTAAAGTTAGAGTAATGCTACAGTATGACAGTGAGTGAGAGTGATGCTGTAGTATGAGAGTGAGTGAGAGTAATGCTGTAGTATGAGAGTGAGTGAGAGTAATGCTGTAGTGTGAGAGTGACAGTGCTCTTCCTGGTTAACTGCTGACAGACTGCAGGTCTGAAACAGTTAAATTAATCTTCTTTCATTTGTTTTCCAACAAAAACAAATGTGCCTATTCACTAATTTATTAAATTAAGTACAAATAAAATACCCACAATGCATTTGCGTATAAAGTGGGGCAGTGTGACGTAGCGCACGACACATAGAAACATACCTCCCAACTGTCCTGTTTTTAGAGGGACAGTCCCTCTTTTGACAGCTCAACCTGCAGTCCCTCGTTTGTACTGGAAAGTCCCCTTTTTCTCTGCACTGAACAGCCAGAAAAAGAAACAACATTTCTAACGTAATTGGCTTTTAGCAGAGAGCCCAGAACAGCCACAGCAGCAGTGACAGGCCAGGCAGTGAGGAATAGAGAAACCTGCAGAGTTTCCAAAGTTCCTACAGGAGGCGCTGTTTAGCAGCTCTTGCCCTTTGGATTAAACTGTGCTACATAAATATCAGCCTATCTGTTCTTATTTGTAGCATTTTGTTCCTTGATAGTCTTTAGGCCCTCCTTGCTGGGATATATTAGGATTATTTTTAGAACTGTACGAATAGGGATACCTACTGTACTCTGGCATACTGTTGTGCTATCTCTCTGTACAGACTATGAGCAAATTTAGGGACTGTTCCTGCTAAATTGTGCTTAGTACAGGGAATACCTATGCTGCCATAGTTTTATGGGATCTCTCTGTACAGACTATGAGCAAACTTAGGGGACTGTTCCTGCTGAATTGTGCTTAGTACAGGGAATACCTATGCTGCCATAGTTTTATGGGATCTCTCTGTACAGACTATGAGCAAATTTAGGGACTGTTCCTGCTGAATTGTGCTTAGTACAGGGGAATACCTATGCTGCCATAGTTTTATGGGATCTCTCTGTACAGACTATGAGCAAACTTAGGGACTGTTCCTGCTGAATTGTGCTTAGTACAGGGAATACCTATGTGAGAGTTTTATGGGATCTCTCTGTACAGACTATGAGCAAACGTAGGGGCTGTTCCTGCTGAATTGTGCTTAGTACAGGGGAATACCTATGCTGTCATAGTTTTATGGCCTTTTAGTCTGCCATACCCCCAGTGATGATCCAGATGTCCCAGTTCAGAGGTGCAGGTGTGGAACCAGGAGGATCTGAGAGTCGTGTTGTGGTTGTGACAAACCCCTTTGCTTTAGTTTAGTTATTTATCACGTGTAGACAATAACCCCCTCCCGGGGCAGCGTGTGACTGATGTGCTTCAGCGAATGGGACGTCTCCCAGAGATAAATGGCTCTCAGAGCTGCAAGTGGGTAATTGAGGAATAATTGCATCATTTTCAAGCCATTTAAAACATTAAAATTTAAATAAGAGAAAGCGGCTGAGATGGGGCCCCATAAAGGAGAATGTAATAACCAATGACATCAGAATCGCTTCACAGAGGCTCCCTATTGGCCGTCACTTCTTCATACGGTTACGTGCCCCTTGGCACCCCTCTGCTAAATAGTTTCATCCTTTGTGACTCCACCCCTTTCTATGTAACACGTTAACCCTTTCAGTGGCAGGGTTCATATAAGGATAAGTGATACATAATAACAGTTAATATCCAGCCCGGCAGTCACGGACCAGGGCACCCACTTTTTCATTTCAATTTCACGTTAGAGACAGAAAAGAAAAGGGGAAGCAAAACATTAAAACTTTTCTCAACTGTAATTATTGCTGTTTTAGGTGAACTTTCCCTTTGAAAGTGACGGCCTAAGAGGGGAGACCATATACTTAAAGGACAAATAACAGCATCATATTCTCAGTTTCTCAGTCTGTTTACATGACATAAAAGGAGGTTTTAGAATGGTTCCCCTAAATTTGGATTCCATCTGGGCCTCCGCTCCCTGGGTATTAGATATAACCCTCCTCATACGTTGCTTTTCCCCCTTTGTGGGACTATAGAGACATATAGGACATTATTCCTGAAATATTATCATTTAATGCAGACACTTCAGCATCCGAACATGGATACAAAGACACTAATGCACTGCACAGGGCTGGGAGCTTTATAGATACAGATACTGTATATTAACCGTCATCCTCTCAACTGACATATCTGTGGCTCCAACCATAACTGTCCGGCGTGCAGTTGCCATGGTTACACTGCTGTGAGACAGACACGCTGGGGAGATCCTGCAGTACCACTAGAGCCCACTGCAGAATAAACCGATTAATGGATAGGGGAACTAAAGTGTAAAATAGAATAAGGCTAGAAATGCTGTATTTTGTATACTAAACATAAACATGAACTTACTGCACCACAAGCCTAATCAAACAAATGATTTATGCTTTCAAAGTTGGCCACAGGGGGTCACCATCTTGTAACTTTGTTATACATCTTTGCAAGACCAAGACTGTGCACATGCTCAGTGTGGTCTGGGCTGCTTAGGGATTGTCATAAATGATCAAAACAGCACAAGTCAAATAATATCTGCCAGAAGCCGATACAACAAGACTGATTAATAATCAGAATATACAGACTGCACTGGGTCCTGTGTTTTCATGTAATCTAATGTGGATTTTATAGTTTTTTGTATTGTTTAATACAAACTTTCTCCAACTCTGCAGAACCAGTGGCTGCAGCAAAATAATCCTCCAAATAGAATCCCAGTTTATCTGTTTAAATCTGGCTCCATGATCTTTGTCCCTGCAGCTGGAGTTGGAAACAGTAAAGGGGATGTAAAGGCAAAAATAAAATCCAATACAAATCTCTACACAGTCGCCGACTGCTCTACAGGGAAACAAACAAAGCTGCTTGAGTTCTGCAGGGCTGGGAAGTAAGGCGGGGGCTCCCCCTGCTGTTCATAAGTGTGATTGTTTCCATGCAGAGCAGTTAGGGACCGTCTGACAATTCCTATCCACAGCAGTAAATGAAGGGAGAATTTCACTGCATACAGTCAGGTTTCTTTTAGAAACGGTACACATTTTTTAATTGAAGTATATTGGAGATACGTTTCTTTTTCATTAAAGAAAGTAAAAATGGGATTTTATTTTTTTGCCTTTACATGCCCTTTAATGGGAAAGAAGATGCAGCAATGAAAACAGCAACAGTCATAGACCTGTCCAGCCCTGACAGCCACAGGCTGTTGAGATTTCTCCAGTACATTCATTTCTATGACAAGAACTTCTCAGACTATTTGGTCCCATTCTGCTGAAAGCAAATCAGATGTATGAAACAGGTAATAGACTTGTTCCATTTACTCTATATTCAAGTCAGTATAAATATTCTCTTTCAAACTGGATCCTAATTTGCCTTTAGACTGCCCCTTTCAATGCTTTGGGCACTGTTGTAGGGCCTAGGGTTGCCACCTGTTCGGTTTTGACCTGAAAAATTAATTTTTTTCTTAGACCAGGGTCTCAAATGTCTGTTCAGTTTTTAGCCTTGTAAAACCCGAATAATAATTTGGCAAATAAATTAAAAACATCTAAATATGATGATACTGTGATGTTTTTCTATCAACATGGCTTTCATTAAAGAAAAATGGGATTTTATTTTTTTGCCTATACATCCCCTTTAACCATTTATATTCGGCGAATGCTGAGAGGTTTGGGCAGACAGCCGGATCCAGGAAAGATAATTCCTATGTTATCAGAAGCCAAAAACCAACAATTTTTAGACAAGGGAACCAGAACGAATTGAGGGAATAGACCCAAACACAAGGATTGGGACATTCAGACTGCGCCCTGTAAGCTCAGCCATGGTTTGACCCATGGGGCAGTATTGGACCGGTCCTTAATCCGATCACACAGAAATAAGATTTAGAATGAAATCCCTTTTATTAAAGCCAAAGGAAAAAAATCTGGGACGTTTTCGGCGGAATTCTCCATTAAGGAAGTTGAAAAGGTTAAACCTCTTTCCTTATTTTTTGTTCCACCATGGTTTTTTTTTTTTTTTTTGCTATAGAACAAATCTGTCCATTAGCTCCAGCTCAGCGGTTCTGTAGAATTTAGAGGCAGCACTTGCTCACATCAAACATTCAGAAGGAAATAAGTGGCCCCATAAAAAGCTTTCCGTCTTCCTTTTAGTTTTAAGGCAGAACGGGGATAAAAGTGCTATTGTAATAAATGTAAATAGAGAAATGTATCTCTCCGCTTTGCTTTTACGAGCTGAACTTTCATCATATAGCAGCTGGTGTGTAATATCCCGGCCTCTGTGTGCAACTCTGCACCCCTCGCCTTTCACTTGGGGGAGAAGGGTCAGTGCAAGGGGAACGATTTATGTTTTAGTGCATAAATTTAGAGCATTTCTGTTGTCTGCTCCAACCACTGTGTCTCCTGAGGGTCCTCAGAGCCAACTCCCAACTGTGGGTGAGGAGGAATTCCTTATACAAGATGGCACTTCTGTTGCCCACCCTGGGGCACACATATCACAGCCGAACCTGGCACCCATTAAAGAACATGTAAAAAAAATGTAATCCATGAACAGCCTCTTTGAAATCTTTAGATAACTGCCACTCTGATAAAAGGTTAACTGTTTGGCTGCAGCATCCCCTTAATCACTTAGAAATCCTTCTCCTCCTCTAACCCACTCTGCCCCCTCCCTCAGGAATTTGCTTTGGCTGTTAACTTATGAACATACTCAGTTCTTCTCAGCTCAGATTACTAAACACACCCTCCAGTCTTATAGCTAATGAAAATATAGCATTCCTGGTTCCCATAGAAACTCTAGCTGTCTGATCCTATTTTTTTCTCCTAACCACCTCTCCTGAGCTCAGCTTAACCATTACACTGCTCAACCCCAGCAGAACTTTATTATCAAAGTATGCTGTGCCTGTGTAAACCTGCATTCTGCATTGCATGGACTTTTCAGCATACATCTCTCAATGTTACTGATGATGCGTCAGAGAGAAAATAGCCGGGGAAAGCTGCTATTTGTTTTAGAAAAATGTGATGGAGCTGGCAAACGGAGTGGGTATATGCAGTACAAATGATGTGGCTTGGGTGGGGAAGATGTGCCCAACTTATATACATGGTAGGAAAATGTAGGCTTTACTTTGTCCTTTAATAGACTAGACTCCAATAGACTCCATGTTGGCTGGGAAGTCTTGTAATTGACCCCACTGTATGTTTGTTTCTACACCTTTGATGAGGGGGCAGGTTTATCCTCCTTAGGAATAGTGAAGTGGGGTCAGGAAAAACTCAGCTCACACCCGACGCTTACTTGCAACACCTTTACCCAACTCTAATCCACAAAATGTTGCCATTGTAGAACCCGCACCCGATCCACGTCCTCTTGCTTATCTGTTCTACGTCTTTGTGCACCTCTGGTTCCAAGACATGGAATCTTCAGGAGCAGTGGAAGAGTGGACTTCCCCTGTCTGACCCGCATCCAACCCTAACACACAACGGTTGTCCAAATGTCAACCCAAACCCGTCCAGCTTGTGGTCAACCCAAACCCATCCAACTTGTGGTCAACCCAAGCCCGTCCAACTTCTGGTCAATCCGAACCCGTCCAACTTGTGGTCAACCCGAACCCACCCAACTTGCAGTCAACCCGAACCCGTCCAACTTGTGGTCAACCCTCAGGTCACCATGGGTTTCGTGTCAACCAGCAGATCATTACCCAGAACATGTTCCCAGGACCTCAAGAGCCTATAATCTAATTCTGTAACCAATCACACCATCACAATATTCACAGGAACATGCTTGGGCTTCAGAAAGCAGCCAATCCTAAAACTAAATGCTGGTTCAAGTAGGAACAAAAGGAATTTCAATATCCACATTGTTTCCTTTCCCACATCATCAGTCTATTCCCAAGTGAGGTGTTCGTTGGTGCAAGTGGAAGGAAGGAGAGGAACCATGAGAAGTTGCCGGCTGCCCCTATTTACAACAACAGATGCAGTATTAAGTCTGGCAGCCGCTGTCATTCTTATTGACATAAGTTGGCAGACTCATTAGGCGCCTGAGAATCTTATTAAAATGAATAGAAGCGCCTTATAGCTCCGGTGCCTTTGAAAATGGATTTTTCGGTGCTTAATGAAGCGTCATGGTTGAGTGCACCTTGCGCTCGTTCTGTAAGGCAGTGCAGTCCTTCCAGTTCTCAGAAGCGCCTAATTGACCGTACTCTGTACATAGGGATGGATATTATGCAAGTGACAGCTTCACAGCTGCCTAACACTTATGGGCAAATTTATCAAGGGTCGAATTAAAAACTAGAATTTCGAAAAAAAAATTATGGCCAAAACTGTCAAATTGTTAAAATTCAATTCAAGCTTTTTTAGAAATTCAAATTCGATTTTTGAGATTTAGCGTACTCTGGCCCTTTAAGAACTGGAAATCGACTATTCGCCACATAAAACCTGCCAAATTGCTCTTTTAGTTAACGGGAGACGTTCTGGGATCAATTTGGAGTTGTTTGCAGCCTTCCTGACATTCGAGTTTTCTTCAGAGAAAAAACTTGAATCGGTTTCTAAAACTCAAATCAAATTATATTCGAGTTTTCTGGTCATTTCTATTCACCCGAGTTTTGAAAATTTGATTTTTTTAATACATTTTGATTGGTCGGGAGCGGATTGGTCAATCAAAAAAAAAAAAAAACAAGGTTATGTCCGTGAGAGTGGCACTGTCTGTGCCCCCGGTACTGTCTCTTCTACTTCTGAATTTTCCTTGTAGGGCATTACGTTAGCATGGGGGGTAGACCTACTGTATTTCTTAGTCCTTTTTTTTTTTGTCTAATGTAAAATCATTTTCTTTGTGCAGTTTCAGCCTTGCATTAGACTCCATTGTACCCAGACACAGCTTTCCTGTAGTCTCATAATCCCCTTACAAGAAGCATTATGAGGGCCCATTTTAGCAGTCCATTGGCCGTCATTACTATGTGCTGCAGTTCAGCATGTCTGTAGAGCTACAGATTCTAAGACATACTGTAAGAAGGAGAATTTGCACTTGACACGTAATCATCTTGTAACATCGTGTGTATCGCCTGCATGCGGAGAGGTTTCCAGTGCCCCCATCAGACATGAGCTGAGAATATATTGGGGAGGATTAGTGCACACGCCATGGAAATTGGCCCTTCTGCCTAATGTGAACGTGTGAATATTCATGGAGATAACTGACAGATCGCTGCCTGGGATAGCGACTCTTGCAGAATATATTCCTCTCCGGCTCTCGTTTCACATTTTTACAACTCCCAACGGCTTCTTCTGTTCATCTCGTTTAGATTGGAACAAAACTTCAGCTCTGTTGCTAATTCTTCTGCTGCATTAATTATATCAGTGGGGGAGACGGGTCTGTTTTACTGAGCACAAGCCTTGCTTGTTTAATGTAAAACTTCCCATTATAAACTGTATCAATGTTCTAGAGCCGTAACTGTAGGATTCATCTCAATACTCATTGTGTCTTTCTTTTTGTACAATTTAATGCCAGTATTTTGTGGGTGGCTAGTAGGATTTGTGAATGTAGGGATGGGCGTGGGTCTGTGGGCCCATGGGTAGCAGTATTAGCTTATTTTCTATGTTTCACCTCTCCGTGTCCTGGCATGACATCACTTCCCATCTACAGCGATTGCACGTCCTACATATCATGATGTCACTGCTGTTGGTGGTATTGTAAATAAAGAAGTTGTGGTAGGGTTGGTAAACAGCTAAAAATATGGGTTGTGGGTATAGGTTGTTGGGCAGGGTATAGGCCATGGTTCTACCAAGTTAGATCTGCTCGGATCTCTAATGTACTACCATAACCTTTATTTAATTCCATAGTCTGATAATTTGTCACTACACAACCCCTGCATAAAGGCCACCATTACTAATCATTGGGCCCACACTAATTAGTAGGACCCTTCTCCGCAGGGACAACATTTTCATATTGAGTAGGTCTTAGTTTCCCTAAAACAGAGGCAGGGAAAATATGAGATATATAAATGGTTAAATGAATCCGCCCAGCCCCTTGGTCATATTCCATCTTTCTCAGTGCTGATTGGCCATAATTCACAATGGACACTCACTGCTGACAAATACATATCTGAGACACTGAGGAGTGGGAATGGGTACCTAGGGAAGGGGGTGGGACCCTAAGGAACTGGGTGGGAATGGGACCCCAAGGGACAGGAAGGGGATGAGACCCCAAGGGACTTGAAGGGGATGAGACCCTAAGAAACTAGATGGGAATATGACCCCAAGGGAAGGGGCTAAGACCCTAAGGAACTGGATGGGAATGGAACCCCAAGGGACAGGAAGGGGATGAGATGGGACTATGACCCCAAGGGAAGGGGATGAGACCCTAAAGGCCCCCATACACGGGCTGATAAAAGCTGCTGACAGACCGAGTTGGCAGCTTATTTGCCCATGTATGTGGCCCTCCAGAGGGCTTCCCCAACTGATATCTGGTCGATAGTCGGCCAGCTATCGATCGGGCAGGATTAAAAATCCAGTTGGACCGCGGCCGCATCTGTTCGTTGATGCGGTCCTGCGATCCAACTGCCCGTATGCCGTGAATTATGATCCGATCGTTGGGCCATAGGGCCCACGATCGGATAAGCCCGATATTGCCAACCTCAAGGTGGGCATATCGGGGAGAGATCCGCTCGTTTGGCGACATTGCTAAACGAGCTGATCTTTCTGTGTATGGCCAGCTTAAAGAACTGGATGGGAATGGGATCCTCAAGGGATGGGCAGGTTTCATTGTTTCACTTTCTCTATAATAATGATAATAAAAAGCGCATTTTATGCAAATACTTTCCATACCAACAAGCGGCTAATTAGACTTAATTCATTAAGATTCCTTTGATCATTAGAGGCAGCGATTGTTTCAAAGGAACACAAGGGAATGAATGGAGAAGATACGATACACTGTTGGAAAGGGCTGGGCAGAACCGATTGTTACTGATTTAGATAAGAACCGAGTGACACATCCTGTTCATTAGGTTAATGGCTGTGAAATGATTGGATTCCATCTGAACTTTTAAGATCTGTTTCTTTGATCTCTTATTAGCATGGCTTATTGTGACTAGCAGCGTAACCACCACATGCCCTCAATATACATTGTCTGACTTGCCCTTTGTTTTTCATTCTTCATTGGACAGAAGAAGTTCTCCTTTACAGTCCCACTAAGGGCCCAGAGAATCCCAGTCCTTCCAATTCATGGTGCTGCCAGCAAATCAATGACTTTGCCTCTTACAGGAGTAATAATTCAACCAGATAACCAGTAGCATTCATTGCCCTCGTTCTCTTCTGGTACCTCCTATAGACCAAATGGAAGAGAGACTCCCCACCAGCTTGGTCATCCAACCTGTTCTACAAGATTTGCATTGTCATCTATAAATATACATTGTCATGGCGGGAGCTTGGGGGAAACCAGTGATGCTTCTTCGGGGGTAACACTGTTACCTCTGTACATATAAGGTCCTACCGAGCAGTCTTTGCGCTTGGAGTTCCCTGACATTATTTGTTCATGACGCCTTAGAAATACCCTTATTGCTCTAAAATCCGCTAGAAATAATGTATTCTTTTTTTCTTTGAATTGTGAATAAAAAGTTCCGATTGGCTATAGGTTGGTTCTGTTCTACTGGTTTGACTAAAAGCTGGTCTAATCCAAATAGTGCCCTGCTTACTGGCCAAGCCTGGACTGGGAGTCAAAAGAGGCCCTGCCATTCTAAGTACCGAGGCCCAAACAGCCCCCTATCAGCCCACTATATGGTAACTTTCTATGGAACCATACAGCAGCCCCTCTGGCATTTGCCAGAACCCACAGATTGCCAGTCCGGGCCTGTTACTGGCCAATCTAATGCTGTAATTGCCCGCTGATTGGTTTTATGATTTCTATACCCAAACCTCTGATTGTTCTGTTCCCTTGTTACAGGTTGTTATTATGGGATTGTGACGAACGCAGTTACAGCTACTACATTGAGGTCTCCACTAACCAGCAGCAATGGACAATGGTGGCCGACCGAACAAAGGTTCCGTGCAGGTGAGCGTCCTATCTGCCCGACTTTCGCCATCGGAGGGCCCCACACATGGGCCAATAAGCTCCCGACTCGGTCTGTCGGCAGCTTTTATCGGCCCGTGTATGGGGACTTTAAGTCACATGACTGGGGGAAGCTGACAATATGTCTAGCCCCATGTCAGGTTTCAAAATTAAATATAAGAAAAACTGTTTGCTCTTTTGAGAAACGGATTTCAATGCAGAATTTTGCTGGAGCAGTGCTATTAACTGATGCATTTTGGAAAAAAAATATCCCTTTAACTCTCATATTGATAAGAACCAAGTGGTCGTGGTGTTTCCAAACCAGCAGAGAAGGGCCCGAATCCTGTCCAGAATCCACTCATTAGTTTAAATAGAAATGGGACCAGTCGTTTCATTAATTAGTTTCCATTAATGCTGCTGGGATCAGGGGAGTCACTGGGGGAGAATACATCTCATGTGCCATGATCCTAAGGGATCTACAGGAACCAGGGCTGTTCATTCTCCCAGATCTTCCTTTTTCCACAGCGGAGGTTGTGGGGTTTATTATCTCTGGTGCAGAGACACCCCCTCCATAATAGAAGCCAATTAAACCCGCGTGTTGGTCTCTTCCTTTTAAGTGCTGGGCTTTGTGTGGCACTTCCCTGTGCAGAATGTGACATTAATAACAGTCCTTTTATTCCAGTCCTGTAAGATAAGAGCGACTGTCTCTCCACTTTATACTCTCACAGTAAATAGGCAGTAGATGGGTAAGAGGCCCCTGAATAATTACATTGCAGCAGTTCAATGAGCTGAGCTTTTCCTTTGTAGCCAATTATATCCATGACGGTGAGTTTGCCTGTAGGATAAGGAGTCTCTTGTCCCCTGCGTGACGGCGACGGAGCCTTTCAGCCACCGGCAAAATAATATCCGACTTTTCTCTTCACTAATTGACATATTACACGTCAGTGAATTGTAATGGTTTTGCTGCTCGCTTTTAACCCCAAAGGGATGCGCTGGAATGAAAAGTGAGCCTTGTTAGATAGGCTTTAGCAAGAGCAATATCTGGGGGTGTGGTTTAATGCACTAAAAGGGGGAGGGTAGGGTTGCCACCTGGCCTAGCCGGTAAAAATGTAGTTGCCGGTAAATTTGTTATACCCTTAAAAAAAGCCCTTGGCCCGCCCTCAATTCGCTTACTTTTTTCAGCCTTCTGGCCTTTGCTCGACGTGGCTCCACCCCTTTTGTGGCATGTTGATTGGCTCCACCCCCTTTTGTTCTCGCCCCCCCCCCTTTTGGGAAACATGGCAGCCCTAGGGGAGGGCCACGTCATTAAGAGCTGCTAAGAGGGGATCCCTCTAAAGGTGGCCATACACAGAGAGATCCACTCGTTTGGCGAGAGGGCCTCATACATGGGCCAATAAGCTGCTGACTCGGCCTGTCGGCAGCTTATTGGCCCACGTATGAGGCCCTCCGACAGGCTTCCACGATCGATATCTGGGCGAAAGTTGGTCAGATATTGATCGGGCAGGGCTACAAATGCCGTCAGATCACGGACTGAATCTGTTTGTTGATGTGGTCCCACGATCCTACTGCCCATACTCCTGCATTATGATCCGATTGTTGGGCCCACGTTAAGGTCCACTTTTATTGGCCTGTGTATGACCACCTTCTTCATTTGTCCAGGGGACCCATCAGCCCTTTTATCTGCAATAGCATTTAAACTATACCCCCAAAATAAATACTTGATAGTTTATATCAAATTAAGTGGCATATTAAAGAAGCTTACCAAACTGGTATAAATAGTTAAGTAAATATTGCCCTTTTACATCTCTTGCCTTGAGCCACCATTTCATGATGGTCTGTGTGCTGCCTCAGAGATCACCTGACCAGAAATACTGCAGCTCTAACTGTAATAGGAAGAGATCACCTGACCAGAAATACTGCAGCTCTAACTGTAACAGGAAGAGATCACCTGACCAGAAATACTGCAGCTCTAACTGTAACAGGAAGAAGTGTTGAAGCAAAAGACAGAACTCTGTCTGTTAATTGGCTCATGTGACCTAACGTATGATGGTTTGTTTGTGTACACCGTAAATCCTACGATCCCAGGGGGCTGCCCTTATTTTTTAAAATGGCAATTTTCTATTTATGATTACCCAATGGCACATACTACTAGAAAAGTATATTATTATGAAAATGGTTATTTACCTGAAGCAGGGCTTTACATATGAGCTGTTTTATGCAATATCTTTTTATAGAGACCTACATTGTTTGGGGGGTATAGTTTTCCTTTAAGTAAATTAGCTCCAACAGATATAGAGGGGCTCAGGGTTGGGGGCTGGGAAAGAAACGTTTGTTAGTATGGCAGTTCATTCTTCCCATAGATATTAGAAATGTAACGCTGTGCAGACAATGTACATAGAATTGATATATAGCCATCGTCAGCCAATCAGAGTTGCAGCCCTTGTATTCTAGGCTTGTCTTTCTACTTGGCTCCTCCGTGTTGCGCAGTACGTGGGCGTTTGTTTGGAAAGTGCAGATTGATTTGTATGAGCCACACAGGAGTCCGACTTTTACCATTTTGCTGTTTTATCTCTATTTCCCTGTGTGTGTGCGGCAGTCCCATCACTATGAAAGTAACACAAGGGCCTCGGAATGTGATTTTAATTATAATGTCCCCCCATCAGAACCCCAGCAGCCCGATCTGCTTTGTGACAGGGCTTTGTTCCAGCTATTGTGCATCTCTCATACAATGCAGTACATACAATGCCCAATGATTTGTTTATAGGAGGAGTGGGGGGCCCACGGGCAGGAGAGAAGCCTTTGTTCTACACATTCCCTGCACATTCCTCATACATCTCTCCTGTCATCCTCTTACTTCACAGACTTATTCCTGCAGTTTCTTATTGATTGGATTCTTCTCATATTTCAGCAGAATCCACACCAACCTCTTCTCTTTATTATCCCCCCCCCCCCCACACACACACACACACACACACCCTGTGCATTTGCTCGGGTATTAGAATCCTACGTTGGGTTAAAGAGAGAGAAAGTCTTATCTGTTTGTATTTGTTACAAATGTCTATAGTGAAACCTTGTAAATGCTTGACTTACTGTCCCACTGTAAGCTTCCATTGGAGTATTCTAGTCCCACCCACTGCTTTCTCCCTGCCCTATTCTAGTCCATCCCACTGCTTGACTTACTGTCCCACTGTAAGCTTCCATTGGAGTATTCTAGTCCCACCCACTGCTTTCTCCTGCCCTATTCTAGTCCAGCCCACTGCTTGACTTACTGTCCCACTGTAAGCTTCCATTGGAGTATTCTAGTCCCACCCACTGCTTTCTCCCTGCCCTATTCTAGTCCATCCCACTGCTTGACTTACTGTCCCACTATAAGCTTCCATTGGAATATTCTAGTCCCACTCACTGCTTTCTCCTGCCCTAATCTATTCCAGCCCACTGATTTACTTACTGTCCCGCTGTAAGCTTCCATCAGAGTATTCTAGTCCCACCCACTGCTTTCTCCTGCCCTATTCTAGTCCAGCCCACTGCTTGACTTACTGCGCCACTGTAAGCTTCCATCAGAGTATTCTAGTCCCACCCACTGCTTTGTCCCTGTCCTGTTCTAGTCCAGCCCACTGCTTGACTTACTGTCCCACTGTAAGCTTCCATTGGAGTATTCTAGTCCCACCCACTGCTTTCTCCTGCCCTATTCTAGTCCAGCCCACTGCTTGACTTACTGTGCCACTGTAAGCTTCCATTGGAGTATTCTAGTCCCACCCACTGCTGACACCCTGCCCTATTCTAGTCCAGCCAACTGCTTGAGTCACAGACTCCCTGAGCCTTCTTTGTAAACTGTCATCATAGGGTTCTAGTCCAACCCACTGTTGGACTAAACATGGCAGTACATGCTTGGATTTGATGAATGATCCAATATATCTTATGGAGGGAGCACATTCCTAGCAGATGAATTAGAGCTCACTCAAATAACTGATTCCAGTACAAACAAAATGTAACAAAATAACTGCCTTTTGCACAAATTCTGCATGTAGAGAGACACAATGTCTGGTGATTTTAATAGAGTGAGCTCTAAAACATCTTCTAGGCAAAAGGAGCCCCCCTATAAGATATATTAGATCATTCACCTGACACCCAACTGCTGCATGAAGAGAGAATGAAGAGAAACAGATGCAGAGAAAGGGTTAGTAAAGATAAACTTGATTATTTCAGAAACTGTACAGAAATTTTAATTGATTGTATTCAGTATATTGAAGCTAATATTTAATTTTCATTTTCGCGATAGTTCACCTTTAAGTATCTCCCCAAAAAGTGAGTCCAACTAAATAGTGAGTGCCTACACCCCACCCCCTGCAGCCTTTGATTTACAAAGCCATTAGACAGTCAGAACATGGCGTGTCCATATGTCCCTTTGTAGGAGGAAGATCTGTCATGATTAAAAGTTTCCTTTCATGTAACAGTGACGTGTTTTTAGTGCAGAGACCGTGCGTCTACAGTGCAGCTCATCCATCTGCTTCCCCTTCAGCAAATCACAAGTCAGCGTTCCCATCACACGGGGTCTTCACTTTCGTAGGATTTTCAGGAAATCTAGATTTTAAAAATATCTTTTTATTTTTAGACTTGATAAAATTTTCACTTGAGCCTTTAATCGGCCATGTTGGCAGCGCAGTCATGATAATAACTGCCCGCGCTTTATGTCCTGTATGGCTCACCTCTCGTCATTTTCCCCTTATCAGAATGATGCATGATGGGGGTGTCAGTGATGTTATTAAAACTCATTTTAGGACTAGAGGCTATACCTACAGTATTGTTTAACGGAACCCCTATTGCACCTCCTACCCATATGTATAAATACAAATATACAGAGAAGGAATGTTCTGGGCACACAATAAGCTATACCCTCATACTGTACTGTCTAAGGGAATCAATATGGTACCTCCTCCTCCCATATGTATAAATACAAATATACAGAGAAGGAATGTTCTGGGCACACAATAAGCTATACCCTCATACTGTACTGTCTAAGGGAATCAATATGGCACCTCCTCCCATATGTATAAATACAAATATACAGAGAAGGAATGTTCTGGGCATACAATAAGCTATACCCTCATACTGTACTGTCTAAGGGAATCAATATGGCACCTCCTCCTCCCATATGTATAAATACAAATACAGAGAAGGAATGTTCTGGGCACACAATAAGCTATACCCTCATACTGTACTGTCTAAGGGAATCAATATGGCACCTCCTCCCATATGTATAAATACAAATATGCAGAGAAGGAATGTTCTGTTTGCACTGCATGTTATCTATCTGATTATCTAGGAAAGTAAATGTAGCCTAAACCTTACTGAAATAAATGTACCTTCTCTTTAGTAACCTGCAAAGTATTTACTCGCAGATATGCCTTACAAAAGAAAAGTAAGTATTTCCTATTTTCTCATTGCTCTCAGGGAAGAGTTGCCCTTTGCAATACACATCACAGTGTCCGTCTTTAAAGGACATGTAAAGGCAAAAAAATAAAATCCCATTTTTACTTTCTTTAATGAAAAAGAAACCTATCTCCAAAAAATATGTACCGTTTTTATAAGAAATCTGACTGGATGCAGTGAAATTCTCCCTTCATTTACTGCTGTGGATAGGAATTGTCAGACGGTCCCTAACTGCTCTGCAGGGAAACAATCATACTTATGAACAGCAGGGGGAGCCCCCGCCTTACTTCCCAGCCATGCAGAACTCAAGCAGCTTTGTTTATGACGATCCCTAAGCAGCCCAGACCACACTGAGCATGTGCACAGTCTTAGTCTTGCAAAGATGTTTAACAAAGTTACAAGATGGTGACCCCCTGTAGCCAACTTGAAAGCATAAATCATTTGTTTGATTAGGCTTGTAGTGCAGTAAGTTCATGTTTATATTTAGTATACAAAATACAGCATTTCTAGCCTTATTCTATTTTAGACTTTACATGCCCTTTAAATTGCAGGGATTACAACTGTTTTGTCACTTAAGCATTCAGGGAGTCAGTAAGATCGTAGGAGAACTCATCACAAACACGTCCTCCTGTTCTGTTCCTTATCTGCCCCTGTCCAAGTGTCGGCACAGGAGAGAGGCAGAGAACATTATGATGAGATGATTCAGAGACAGACAAGCAATATAAAACATAGATGACAGTATCGAGGCTCTGTAGCTGCTGCAATATGAGGCTGCCATTAGGCTACATGGGAGAGATGTTTGAGTTAATGGACAAGGGTTCTATACCTGCCCAATTTGCAATGATTATAGGTATGTGTCATGGTCTCATAATGGTGATCACTTTAATCATATGTCAGCCTTTTCTAGACTCATGCCAGGATGTAAGGGGTATAAATTACGTGTTCACAGTCACATTGTTTTATATGTATATATGGCACTCTCTTGAGATTTTTCTTTCGGGCATTAAGCACTAGTCTGTGTAGGTCAACTGCTTCTCTGGGCATCTCGTCCACTCTGCATGTCATGCTCTTCCCTCCATTCTGCATCTCAACTACTCTTCTATCTAGGTATCTCCTCCATTCTGTCCATTTCTGCATTTCAACTGCTCTTCTGTCTAGGCATGGCCTCCATTCTGTCCATATCCTTCTTTCTGCAGGTCAGCTGTTCTTCTGTCTAGACATGGCCTCCATTCTGTCTATTTCTGCAGGTCAGCTGTTCTTCTGTCTAGACATGGCCTCCATTCTGTCTATTTCTGCAGGTCAGCTGTTCTTCTGTCTAGACATGGCCTCCATTCTGTCCATTTCTGCAGGTCAGCTGTTCTTCTGTTTAGTCATGGCCTATATTCTGTCCATATCCTTCTTTCTGCAGGTCAGCTGTTCTTCTGTCTAGACATGGCCTCCATTCTGTCCATTTCTGCAGGTCAGCTGTTCTTCTGTCTAGACATGGCCTCCATTCTGTCCATATCCTTCTTTCTGCAGGTCAGCTGTTCTTCTGTCTAGACATGGCCTCCATTCTGTCCATTTCTGCAGGTCAGCTGTTCTTCTGTTTAGTCATGGCCTATATTCTGTCCATATCCTTCTTTCTGCAGGTCAGCTGTTCTTCTGTCTAGACATGGCCTCCATTCTGTCCATTTCTGCAGGTCAGCTGTTCTTCTGTCTAGACATGGCCTCCATTCTGTCCATATCCTTCTTTCTGCAGGTCAGCTGTTCTTCTGTCTAGACATGGCCTCCATTCTGTCCATATCCTTCTTTCTGCAGGCCAGCTGTTCTTCTGTCTAGACATGGCCTCCATTCTGTCCATATCCTTCTTTCTGCAGGCCAGCTGTTCTTCTGTCTAGACATGGCCTCCATTCTGTCCATATCCTTCTTTCTGCAGGCCAGCTGTTCTTCTGTCTAGACATGGCCTCCATTCTGTCCATTTCTGCAGGTCAGCTGCTCTTATGTCTGGGTATTTCCTCCATTCTGCATGTCAAACGTTCCTCTATCTAAGTATCGCCCCCATCCTGTATGTCAGCTGCTCTAAGCATCATCACTAATTCCCAGCAGGACAGATCATTCAAGGAAACAGGATTGAAGTCTCAGTGTGGTATCACTAATACATTATTGATTGGACCAAATTCTAAGAACAAAAACCTCGCAAATGTGTTTGCATCTGAGCTTTGTTACAGAGAGAATGGGGAATTGGCTTGTTCAGTCTTTTGTTTTTCATAAATCAATCCCCAGGCGACAGGTACTGGGCCAAGAGGTAAATACCTAGAAGAAGCAGAAACACTTTTCTTCCTTTTTGTTTCGGAGGCTTTAGTTCTCCTTAATAAATTCTTGGATATGAGCGGGGCACACATGCTGCAAGAGGACCCAGAAAGCCTGAGCTTGCATATGGTTAATGCAGTACTCATTATCTATTATTTGAAGTGAAGTGATCCTACTGGCATTTCTGGGGTGCTTAGTATCCATTGCTACAGTGAATTTACTACTACATACTCAGTACCCATTTTCTGCAGTGATGTTACTGGCACATCTAATGTTAATGCACCTGCCTTAGTAAGTTTCTGCAATGTCTGGGACTCTGAATCCATTTTATACAGTGAACTTGCTGAGATGTCTGGGGTTAAAGGAGAACTAAAGCCTAACTAAAGAAGTAGGTAGAAATGTTGTACATTATGTTTTGTGCTTCTGTACCAGCCCAAGGCAACCACAGCCCTTTAGCAGTAAAGATCTGTGTCTCCAAAGATGCCCCAGTAGCTCCCCATCTTCTTTTCTGCTGATTCACTGATTCACATGCTCTGTGCTGCTGTCACTTACTGAGCTTAGGGAGCCACTCACAATATACAGTACACATAGAATAGAAATGTCACTATATAAGGCTGATTAGTAATTAATACACAATTACTACATGGCAGCACAGAAACCAGTGCAATTAGCATCAGAATTGAATAATCAGCAAACCTGTAGCATCAGCTTATATTACAGCCAGGGAAGCTCATTTTCTGCTGCTGGATAATTAGTGACGAGCCCTAAGCTTAGCTTCTCAACAGCCAATCAGAGCCCACTGAGCATGTGAGTGTCACAGACACTTTCCAAGATGGTGACCCCCTGTGACAAGTTTGAAGTCCTGGATCATTGCTGCTATTGACAAGCTCAAACTTTAGCCTCGTGCAATAAGTTCAGTATATAAAATATGGCATTTTTACATTTAGTTTTCTTTTAATGCAGTGCTCTGAATCCATTTTCTACAGTGAACTTACTGACATACAGTATCTGAATGTAAAGTCGGATCAGATAAGTCGGATGGAGTCTTTAGTTCATGCGTTTATATCGACAGTCAATATATTTCAATGAGGAAAAAAAGTCTTTCCATCTGTTTTTGTCTTGTCGGATGAAGACGCAGTGAAGATGCAGCACTCACATCTGACAGTCGTTTCATGTCGGATGGAACATTTTACATGTAGTTTACACATCCGATTTTTGTTTCAGTCCCACTGTATTGTAACCCACAAGACAACATCAGACTTTGTCGATCCGACATCATCCTACAAAAGCGCTTGTGTACTTCAGGCCTTACTCTCTCTCACTCTCTCATCTTACTCTCTGTCTGTGTCTCTCTCTCTCTCTGCAGATCGTGGCAGACAGTCACATTTAACAGGCAGCCGACGTGTTTCATTAGGATCGTTGGGACACACAACACAGCCAATGAGGTAAGTTACTAGAGTTGTCTGTGGCGAATCCATATAACATACCAGTTTGGGGTTCTGCTCTGTTTTGGGGAGCTGCAGCTTGCTGGGCAGTAATATATACTCTCTATCTGCAGCTGTCACTGAAACATGCCAGTGAGCAAATTGCCTGTGTGCAATATAGATTTACATGCTGCTAATTGCTTGGAATCTGTCTCCATTAAAGGGCAAACAAACCCCTGGAAATTATGCAGCATTTCTCACAGTGCTGGTGACTTCTTCAATATGTGCAAACATATTCATTCAAAAGATAACTATATCTCTTAGACCAGTGATCCCCAACCAGTAGCTCATGAGTAACATGTTGCTCTCCAACCCCTTGGATGTTGCTCCCAGTGGCCTCAAAGTAAGAGCTTATTTTTGAATTCCAGGCTTGGAGGCAAATTTGGTTTCATAAAAACCAGGTGCACTGCCAAACAGAGTCTCAATGTAGGTTGCCAATCCACATGGGGCAACCAAATGGCCAATCACAGCACTTTTTTGGCACCCCAAGAACATTTTTCATGCTAGTGTTGCTGAATTTTGCTCACGCCTTCAAAATATTGGGGATCCCTGTCTTAGACTGTAAGCTCTACAGGAAAGAGACCTTGCTCACGAATCCCCCAGTGGTGGAGCAACTGTGAGAGAAAGGGTTATATAGTAACAGTGCAGTGGGAGGGGGGAATAATTAATAATAATTATTTTTTAGGAATAAGCTGGACAGAGAGGCTGACTCACATTGAAGGAGATGAATTTATTGCTGAGAAGTTGAGGGATCCTCCGCCTGAAGTGAGTGCAGATACATTAGATAACTACAAGGAAGGGTCAGATGGCTTTTTTGCAAGGGAGAAAATGCAAAACCCAGAGAGAACCTGCTATAATGTGCCTTTCTCAGTGCCCGAGTCTCCTCTTTCTTTGTTTCAGGTTTTCCACTGCGTTCACTTTGAGTGTCCGGCCCAAAATGTGTCCCACAAGGATGAGACCAGTGAAGATTCCATCCCCAGTGACCAGAGCCATTCTGCACAAGTGCCATCTGCAGTCAGCCCGCGGGCAACTAATCCCATCACCTCACAATCACAGACTGAATCCAGTGCCCACAACCCGGGCCAGCAGATGTGAATGGACCAAACCAGCACCAAGAATCCCCAAGGAACACTATGTTCTCCCTCCATCTCCCATTCTATAATTTCATACTGCAATCTCCTCCTGTCCCACCCACTCAGCTGCCTTCCACCCAGGTACCTGGAATGGCATTTCAAGAATATCTGGATTTGGGTCAAGTCTGACGCAAGCACCCACTTGCCCACCCATGTTATGTGAGTAGCAGCTGGGCAGGCTGGTGCCTCAGAATTGAATTCCATGATGGCAGCACATTTTATTTGCCCACCAGACTAGAGGGAGGGGAAACGCTTCAGTTTTATTGTGGTCACTGTGTGACTTGCAGTACCGCTCTTTACCTCATGATGGCAGCAGTGCTTGCTTTAGGCAGTAAGAGAACAACACCACCACCTGAGCATCTTCCAGAAACAGCAGCCTCCCCACCCCTTTAACCAGAATGTTAAACAGTGGGGTTTTTTGTTGGCAGGATACACACGAGCATGGCATGTCCATACATGAATTAAGAGGACACAGTGCCCATGCGGATGCCAACATGCATGTCTGTAGTCATATCTCAATAATCAGTAGCGGAAGTTTCAGCTCTGTGCCAATGTTACCATTATTACAGTTAATGGAGACTGTTTGCCATTCTGCACCCCACCAAGTGCCACTGCAATGAGTTGCACTTTGGCACTATAATTAGGCTGAAGGAGAATGTGCCAGTATGTGTGGTTTTCCGGGTCCAGCAAACTGACAATTGCACAATACAGCCATTTGGAAGTCCGACCAGGAAACAGCAGGACTGGGCTCTTTGCAGCAGAAAAAAAAACAATTATGGAACCCAGTTGTGCAACGAATTTATTAGCCACCCATATGGACATGTTTTCTCCTCTTTTATGGTCCTCTTTATTTTTATTTTACGTGGAACTTTGCCTACAACAGGTGAATATGGTGGGTATAAGCTTAGAAGAGACTCGTATGTTCAGGTTGAGACTTGTTCTTACATTTCTACTCTCTTAGGGGTTTATACCGGCCTGTCTTGCATCATTGGGCTCTGTGTGAAGTTATTGGAGGACTGAATAATGTCCCCCTCGAGTGAGGTGACACCATATAAAAACAAAAAGTTTATGCAAAATCCAATACCCCGACTGTAAATTAAGGTGGCCAAACACAGGTAGGTTTAAGCTGCAGATTTGGGACCTTTAGACCAATGCTGTAGTGTATCTGCCCATGTGTGGGGACCATTGACAGGCCTCCCCAATCGATATCTGTCAGGCTTGATTTTTCTGCCCGATTGCAGGACGGCATTGGCTCATGTTGACCTCACTCTGACTTTTCGTATCTTCTTAAATGTAAAGCGATTATTTGACAACCTCACCAAACCAGCGAATGTTACAATGTATGGCGCCTTTAGGATTAGGTTAGGGTTGTGTCCCACTATTTTGCACTTTGTCCCTTGCCCCCTCCCTCTGTTTTAATTGCACCCTCTGGATGAATACAAAGTAAGGACACCTGAGCATTCATCATAGGAAACTGCCATATTGTTACTGTTGTTATACAAGGATTTCAGTTCTCAGGGGCTGCTGGGAATACCAATGACATAAACAGCAGCAGGTCAGTATTACCTGTATTATTCAATCTGCTAAAAGACAATTCTGGGAACTGTAGTCCATTATTAGTATTAATATCCCCCAGAACTTATTGAGGGGATTTTCTGTTCTTCTTGTTCCTGGTTGTTCTCCTTCCCATGGTCAACTATGGGTGGGGCTTGGTCACAAGCAGGGAAAACACTACATTACATTCAGCTTTATCACCCAGTGCTCCATTATGGCTGAAGGTTTTGCCATGTGGCCAATATCCAGGTCTCAAGTGATAGCAGGGCCACGGCCAGTATATGTTTAGACTAAGCTAAAAGGGCCCCTGAACAAATGTGGAGTCATAATGGGGTTTAAACCCAAGAAAAGTCCTAATATAGTGCTGTGTTGCCCAGTGCATGACTTACATGAAGTGGTTGATTTATCCAGGCACCAGGATTAAAATAAATTTCTGCTTGAAAGGCATCACTTTCATATGGCCAGGATTGAAAAAAAAATCTGATTAATTTCTGGTGTTACTGGCCCTTTAATTGCAAACCCACCCAAGTGTATATATTGGATTAGTGATGTAATGACGGCACAAGCAGATGGGGGTGTATGAGTTGAAGATATAGGTGCAGCAGTTCTGCGTGGCAGCCATTGCTGATAATAGAATGTGTTGCTGCATCGATGTGACCCCCCCATGCTACTTGTTAGTAGGCAACACATGTTCAATTGGAATGACAACAAGGCATCTCCATCTCACGCTGATGTGAGGGTCACTGCTCTCTGCACGATGAATTCTCTCCATTAGCCAATCCGGGGGAACCCCCTTGAGAGCACCATTAATTCCACTTTCTGCTTCAATTGATTGGGCATGTTTATCCTCACAACGACTCCAGTCTGAGGTCAATGCTCATTAGCTGAGCCATCAGTTAGCGTAAAGTCCATGGTTTGGGGGTCTAGCTCATTGTAAAACTGATTTAACGCTTTTATTGCGTGTTATTGGTTATTTTGTGCACTTAGAGCTTCCTCTTGTTGCTAAGGAGTGCACAGAACCTTTTCCCCAACTGGGGCCCAAATTATTGGCCCATAATTGTAATGAGTTCTTCTACAAGCACTTTAAATGGAAATTAAATTGTGTATAGGCTACAGGGAAAAAAGTAGTTACATGTTAGTATCAAATACTAGGATATCTCCCCCCATGTGTCTTGATACAATTCCTCAACCTTCCATAAGGGATTGTGCACGTCTGTGCCAGTGCCCCCAATATTGAGCTTTTAGAACCAAATTTCTTATGGTTAGTTTTATGGTGGAATTTCAGTTTCTTCGTTAGCAGGTGGGGAACGTGCCGATTGTTGGACAACCTCTACTTCTCATCAACAGATGAATAAAGATTCACTGCGAGTTGGAGAGTTGGGCAGAGATGGAGATTTGTTTAACTGCCAACATTCCATATTCAAAAGTGCTCTTGTCTTCCCAAATTGTCTGCACCCCCTTCTTTTGTTTAGTAGAGTTGTATGTTTATGGCTGTCGATATTCCCAAGACCAATCACTGGCAACCGGAAAACTCAAGCTCAGTTTTCAGCTATTGTGATGGTGTTGACTTGCTGATCTCTTGACATCTTAGTGGGGTAATTACTTGGGAAATTCATTTAGTTTTCGCTTAGTCTCTTGTTGCTGGGAAACTTTATGTAATGCACTACTATAAGACTCAAAAACATCAAGGTTTTTCACAAAGGTCAAAATGATTAAAACATTTCAAATTTGTTGTTAATTCCTAAGAAAGGAAAGACTGATCTGACAACACAAACTGCACCACTTTCTCAGGCCTATAGCTCAAACCAGAATGTTGCCAGGAAAGGAGTATTGGGAATGCAAGGGGCTGAATTTATTATCTGTAGATCGACAGTTCCTTGGTTTATTTGTGTAACATTTTATTGCTTGTAGCTACCAGCAGAACAATTGCACTTTTTTCAGAGAGGCCTTCTCTCTCTCATATGGACCTTGTGTCTCAGCAATGTGTGAAGTTTTACATTGAAAATTGAATAATTTCAGATTCAGTGATATCATTTTCTCTTTTACCTGCTGGGGCAGGCTTTGCAATTGTATGGATGTCAAGCCAGGGCAGGATCTGAAACTCTTTGTGACATCTAGAATTCCTGTGTGGCAGTCCATCCTGAATATTTGCAAATGTAGACAGCCATTACGAAATCTGCAGTCTCCATGGAACTAGAAGGATCGGCAGCCTCTTTTGTTGTTGTCTCTTTGAGGGATTTGCAACCTCTTTGGTTTTCCAACTCCTTCAGGGATCTTCAACCTCTATGGCTTGCTATGTCTGTTTTGTGGTTGTTGTCCCTTTCCATATGCTTGAATGATTTGCTGCCTCTGTGGTTGACAAACTATTACAGTGATTTGTTATCTCTATGGTTGTCTATCACTTTGAGGGATCTGCAACCTCTATGATTGTCCACCTCTTTCAGGGATCTTCACCTTCTGTGGTTGTCCATCTCCTTGAGGGATCTGCAACCTTTGTGGTTGTCCATCTCTTTAAGAGATCTTCACCTTCTGTGGTTGTCCTTTGAGGGATTTGCAACCTTTGTGGTTCTCCATCTCTTTGAGGGATTTACAACCTCTGTGGTTGTCCATCTCCTTGAGAGATCCTCACTTTCTGTGGTTGACCATCTCCTTGAGGAATCTGCAACCTATGTGGTTCTCCATCTCTTACAGGGATCTTCAACTTTTGTGGTTGTCCATCTCTTAGAGAGATCTTCACCTTCTGTGAATGTTCATCTCTTTGAGAGATTTGCAACCTCTGTAGTTGTCCATCTCTTTAAGAGATATTAACCTTTTTGGTTGTCCATCTCCTTGAGGGATCTGCAACTTTTGTAGTTGTCCATCTCTTTGGATATGCAACCTCTGTAGTTGTGCATCTCCTTGACAACTCTTCATATTATATATTGTCCATCTCTTTGAGGGATCTTCACCATCTCTGGTTGTTACTCTCATTGTGGGATATGCAACCTATGTGGTTGTCCATCACCTTGATGGCTCTTCACTATCTGTGGTTGTCCATCTCTTTGAGGGATCTGCAAACTCTGTGTCAATATTTATATCAGTTGTGTTAATATTAATAAATCATCTAAAAAGCAGTCTCTGGGCTGGCAGTAAATGTCTCTGGGATTTGTAAGGTCACATTAAAAGTAATTTAACACTTTCTTGGCCCTTTGATGACAACAATAATACATGAAGTACATTGATTGTTTCAGTTATTGTGACTTATTGCAGTGTTGGTCAGATTGCAGCATGCTAGTCGGAACCCTGGCACATTGTGTTATCTCTATAGCACAGCATTTGTTTAAACAAAGTATCAGTAGTGCAGAGTGTGAAGTCTGTTCCAACAGTGCAGGGCTTTTGTCGTAAAAGCTTAAAGAAATTCTGTCATGATTTTTAAGTTGTATTTTTTATTTCTAAATGACACTGTTTACACTGAAAATAATTTACTCTACAATATAAAATTTAATTCCTGAACCAACAAGTGTATTTAGTTGTAATATTGGTGTGTAGGTGCATCTCAGGTCATTTTGCCTGGTCATGTGCTTTCAGAAAGAGCCAGCACTTTAGGATGGAACTGCTTTCTGGCAGGCTGTTGTTTCTCCTACTCTCTGTAACTGAATGTGTCTCAGTGGGACCTGGATTTTACTATTGAGTGTTGTTCTTAGATCTACCAGGCAGCTGTTATCTTGTGTTAGGGAGCTGCTATCTGGTTACCTTCCCATTGTTTTGTTGATAGTAGTGATGTGCAGGCCGGCCCGGTACCCGCGGGCCGGGCAGGTTTGGCCCGACTCCTGCACAAAATGTTCGCGGCTTCCGGCACCGGAATTCATAGACTTCTGCCCGCCCCTTTTGTGACATCACTGCGGGGGAGTGTTGAAGCGGGTCTATAAATAGAGGGCTGCAGCTGGCCCGGGCCGGGTGCAGTTTGGGAGAGGTCAGGTTAAAGTCGGGTGTGGATCGAGAAATTCTCGACCCACACATCACTAGTTGTTAGGCTGCTAGGGGGGGAAGGGAGGGGTTGATATCACTCCAACTTGCAGTACAGCAGTAAAGAGTGACTGACGTTTATCAGAGCACAAGTCACATGACTGGGGGCAGCTGGCAAGCTGACAATATGTCTAACCCCATGTCAGATTACAAAATTAAATGTAAAAAAAAATCTGTTTGTTCTTTTTAAAAACAGATTTCAGTGCAGAATTCTACTGGAACAGCACTATTAACTCATGCGTTTTGGGAAAAAAAAATTTCCAATGACAGTATCTCTTTAAATAATAAGCATGGTACTTTATATTACTGTATAATTCACAGACAGGGTATTTTTGTAGCATGGGACTAAGGGCAATGGCACTTAGCATTTCTGGATGTTGCCTGGTTGTTACATTGCTCCACTAGTGGGTGACAGGTCCTGGGATAACTTGTGTGATTCTCTTATGGGTCAGCACTTGAAAGCATAGTCTACTGGGTGTTTACGTGTCAATCCCAGGACCTGCAAGTCCACTGTATGGAATAGGAATGGCAATCCTGTTGCTTTATCAGTGGAGCTAATGAAGACTCGGCTCATCAAGAACTACTGGATGTGCCATTGGCCTTACACAATCAGAGTCGAACAGTCTCTTAATCAGATGCCTCTGGATCTGTAGACAAGGAAATCTTGGACCAGGACTCTGATGTAAGAGCTCTTCATAAACTCATGTAGGGTTAGGGTGGACTTTTGGGTGACGTTGGGCATTTTTCCAGTTGAGAAGCTTTTCTCTGTTTGAACTTTACACCAGCTCTTCGTTGTATTTCCATATGGGTGACGAGTCAGTGTTCACGGATGAAGCTTTATCACCCACTCAAGTTCCACAGATAAACGATTATAGAAGAAGCTAAGTGAACAAGTTGTGTATTTATTTCCATGGTGCAGAACTGTCACATGACTAATATATTTGCAGATATTTAAATATTAAGTATGCACATTTGTAAAGCTGGTGATGTGATTTTGCAATTACAATTGTTTTGTGTTTCTAACTTTCTCTGTGACTTGGTCTCTTATTCATCCCTGGACTGAGAATGAGAATCCGACTATCAGAAGTAAATGGTTTGCGGAGAAAAGCTTCAGTCCCATGATCCAGGGCTGTAACTACAGAGGAAGCAGACCCTGTGGCTGCAGTAGGGCCCAGAGGTCCCCACGAGGCTCTAATTGATGAATCTCAACATAAAATGGTTAAAGGAGAATTCAACCCCTTATTAAAAAAAACCCTACCCCCCAACTCTACATAAACCCGCCCTCACTCCTCCCCCCAGGCCTAGCTGCTACCCCGGGTAAAATAATTTTTACTTACCCCTTAGAGCAGATTCATGGCATTGGAATGCAATGATACATTAAAATCAAAAAAGGTCTAAAGGTGGCCATGAAATGACCAATTTTAGCATGATCCAATAAAATTGTCCACTTATGTTTTATATTGATGGGGTGCAAACTATCGTATCGTAAACTGTCAATTTTTGACAAAATTGCCCTAAAAGTCGATTGGACAGGTTTGAAAATGTGCATGTGACAGTCTGATAATAACTGTTAAACCATTGCTCACTGCACATGCCTTTTGCAAAAGTAAACAAAGGGACAGAAAGCCACTGTTTAATATACATTAGGGGTGCCCAGACGTTGTCACCCCGTGATCTACTCCTGCCACCTGATGCCGTCATGAGATCTACCTTAAAGGGCACCTATCACAGCCAAAATCAAACACATATTAACAATCTGACCAGTACAAGCTAAACATGTTTAATCAAACTACATATATAGTTTTTTCAAAAAACTGCAGGTTTTAAAAAAATTACTTACTTTGTCAAATGGGTTCTTTCACTGAGGGAGGCCATATTGAGACTATAACAGAGACTCTAATGTGCAAATTTCAGGAGCATGCTCAGATTGTAACACTGCTTTGAGTATTCTACCCAGAATGCCTTGTTTAAGTAAACTCCTCCTCCAGGAGATTTCCCTCTCTTGTCCCCTGCTGGTGATGTCATTATGCAAATGAAGGACACACACTAACTTCCAGCAGGGGGCAGCACTACTGAACAGCAGCTAACACACAGGTTTGGCTGATTTGAAAATAGCTTAGAAGGGTCGATAAGCAACAAGGAATTTGAACTGAGCATGTGCGAGATTTCAGAGCTACAGATGGCTGGGAAGATATAGGTAGGAGGAGCCAGTGAAATCCAAGATGGCTGCCTCAGCTAGAACTGCAGGGGAGATAGGGGAGATCTTGCAGAAGGAATAGTGAGCTGATCATTTACATTATACAAACAATTCTAACTGTTTTAAAAATCAGATTTCTTGAACTTTCACATAGTGTATTTACTTAGGAAATGATTTTGGTCATGATTGGTGCCCTTTAAGACCTCATAGCAGGATGGCACAGAGGCAATTCCATGTATTAATACCCTCAATTTGCAGAAATACATTGAAGTCTATGGCTGACTTTTATGTGTGTTAATTTTTTTTATGCGACAAATTTTTCTACACGCAACAATTTCTTTTTTGCGCAACAATTTTTTCCGCAGTCTACCGCTAACTTTAAAGGGATCGACTGGAAGACCGCAATCGATGTCTTGGGCTCCCCTGTGTTAGATCTTGTAGCCAATGCGACAAAGATACAACCTCCTCACATATCGGTTACCAGGGATGGGTGATTCGTTCCTTCAAACGATCAATAGCAGAATGCCTACACAATCTGCCTGTGTGCAGCCAGCTTTATTTTTGAGGTTAAAAAGACTTGTGTCCATCAGGTTCAGCTCTTGCTCAGTTCCTTCATAGTCACTCTACAACACCAGAAGACCATCTTGGGAAAGCTCTTGGAACATTTAAAACAATGATCAGTGGTACAGATTAGTATGGGTCAGAACCTAACACTCACTGCTGTAATTACGTTTCAGTCAGTGAGGAAACCCAGTTCCAAGGTAACTGAGGAGGAATCTCATATTCACATGATGATACAGTTTGACTTCTCCTTGTGATGATATAGAAAAGCATCTCCAATGTCTAGAGACATTTCTTGTTAAGGTTAGTATGTGCGTGCTGGAGATGATGGTATTTTTAGTAGTACCATTTTTGACCTCGTGTAAGACAAAACTCAGTAAAGGAAAACCTTTAGTAATAGTCAGGCAATTTATTCCTGCAGAATACCACATTACAGTTGTGTCTGGGTAAGCTGTTGGAGTAACACACAAAATGTCACCCAAGGACTCACCAAAGACCCACCTCTTGGTCCAAGCGTTATATAGCTTTCAGAAGGCATTTACAGTAATTGTGACAAGGGGTACACGGATATACCATACATGGTCTGGCGAGGAGACTTACTGGCATATATATTTATACATTCTTGCAAGATGTGCAGTTTTGCAACATAAGAGTTTTCTGGTTCCAACTGTCCACAGCCTCGTAAACATCTGTTGGCTAAACATAGCCATTGTGGTAAAGCCAGTAATTGAGCAGCACTTCTGCAAAAGGGCATAAGAGACATGCTGACACTATGCTGACACTCTGGAATCTAAGTAACAGAGTGGAGATCATTTATTTGTATGGCCTAGTATAAGTTATATGAGTGACCATTGTCCACAGTTGACCATTAGCCCTTATAGTCCATCCTGCCTTGGGCCCTATAGCGTTATGGCGTCATAGAGGGCAGGGGTAATAGATATCGATCCATCTGACACTAGCCATTCATCCTTCATAGGAAATAGACAGTTCCAGATATAAAAAATATAAACAGAGACCAGCGCAGAACCAACTGCAAGTGGCATGTCATACTGTGGCCCAAAGCAGGAAGAATGTGTGAAGCCCAGTACAGTATCACATACTGAAGCAAGGTGGCAAGATTCTCTTAGAGGAAAATTACCTCCATAACACTCTAAACTTTCCCCAGATGATTGGCTACATGGTGGGGTCCAAGAGAAACACAAGAGGAAAATATTATTCCTGTTTCATACGGCATGAGACATTATCAAGCAAGTCGTGCCTGTGGTATAAATTCTCTGCTTCTTCCACACACCGAGATGGCTGCCAATTGATATGCACCTATGGGCCCTGCTAAGGAATTAATACCTTATGGTAAGCAATTACACAGACTGGTGCTGCTATAAGCCCAGAGGCAATGAAGAGTAAACCAGCCATGGAAAGATCTCTCCATATTCCCATGCCAGCTTTTTGTCTGAGCAGAAGATATTAAAGGCTCTCTCATGGTTTCCTCGAGATGACTGATATAGTGGGACACTGACAGTAGTTCTGCCTTGCATATAAACGAAGGACAATATCCTGGAATGTAAAAGAGATGTATTCCTCTCGGAAGAAAAAGAAGTGGATTAAAAACCACCATTCGACAAGGGACGTCGGCTCCTAATGAAAGCCAAAGGCAACCTTTATAATTAAGATATTTTTTAAAAATGAGCACACTTCTGTTAAAATCATTTCATTTCAAGGACATCTGTGCCAACGCCGCGGGAAATAAAGTTATTAGGGTCATAGGATTGGAAAATTCTGAAGAGTTTTCTTTCACCAGTCGACTCTTCCCATGGCTTCTTGTTTCTTCACAGAACAAATAACAACGAAGAGGACAGTCCCTTTGCCTTCAGCTCTTCCCAAATACCCAATGGTTGTCTGAGAAAATGATCTCAGGTTCAGTGTACCTGCATAAGTTTACTGAGACATTTTCAGAGATGAGGTTTATGGAGTTCTGAGCCAATCTGGGCGCCCTGCTTTTAAACTCCAGTTGGCCAACAATCTTTTTCTGTTTCTCGGGCTTTGGGTTCTTATTTATTAATGGGATCTCTGTTCTTCTCTCTCCTCTGTTATTTACTACGCTGCATCCACTTGGATCTCTATGATAGTGGGTGGCATCTAACACTTTCTGCTTTCCTTGGTAGGGTTTTTGGCTGCTATATTAACTACCCTAATGCTATCCCTTACACTTAGAATGGGAGAGTCCCCCCTTCCTAGTATACATATCCTTGGTTGGAGTCTGTTCCTTCCAGTAAGGGAAGGATTAAATCCCTACAGGGAAAAATAGTTGGCCAGAATTTGTTCTCATAATCTGTCTCTTTTTCAAGTCCAGTCTAATTCCTACGAATCATAAGTCCAAGGAGTTCCATTTGACATTCTGCAAAGTGAAATACAGGCCATTTTGAAAGAATATTAGACATTTGAGTTCAAGTCAACTATGAGTTGAAATATTATCTAGTACCATTCCCCCCCCCCCTTTATACTCCTGGGCCCCCAAACCTCGGGGTAAATGATCTGCATCTCATACATGTATTGGTATTCTAAACCAGTCAGGAACCCCACTAACCCCTCTGTCCTCCTGGGCCCCAAAATCCCCAGGGAGACAGTAAATGTGAATGGGGGGATTATCTGTCATCGATGTCGTCTCTCGGGCTGCATTGGATTATGTCACTCTCTTTATTATAAAGCAAAATCTTTAATGAAAGCACCAATTACCCACCTGCTGCAGATATTACATTTAATGCCACATTTATTCTGTATACTTTTGAACAAAGAGATAATAAATCCCTTGCTAATCTTACATGGTCACTTTTGTGCAATTAAAAATATCACAGGTTGGAAACTCTTTGGGTCGGGGGTTCCTAATTTGTTGATTTAAATCAGTGATCCCCAACCAGTAATTCGTGAGCAACACGTTGCTCTCCAAACACTTGGATGTTGCTCTCAGTGGTCTCAAAGCAGGAGCTTATTTTTGAATTCCAAGCTTGGAGGCAAGTTTTGGTTGTATAAAAACCAGGTGCACTGCGAAACAGAGTCTCAATGTAGGTTGACAATCCACATAGGGGCTACCAAATGGCCAATCACAGCTGTTAAACCACAACCCTCAGTGCCAAGAACCACCTAAAGACAGTAGTTTGGGCAACGGCATTGCCATCTTGTACTTCTGTCCCCAAATTGTTTCTATTGTCTCCATTTTTCTCTACTGTCTCCATCTTGTTTCTATGCATGGAATCCAGGATTCGGTTCTGATTTGGCTGATTCCAAGCTGCAAGATTCTGTTTTAGTCGAATCCTGGCCAAACCAAATTCAAACCCGTTCTAATGGAAGCAATTGGTGTGCGCCCGCATCAGGTTTTTCCACTTGCGCCTCTGGATTTCTGGAGCTGCGGAAGGGTTCGGATTTGGGTGGGTAATTCACCCAAATTCATAACTCAGGATTTGGGGATTTGGCCGAACCCAAACGTGCAGTTTTCTGTGCATCCCTACTTGTTTCTATTGTCTCAATCTCTTCCTACTGTCTCCATCTTGTCCTATTGTCTCAAACTTTTCCTACTGTCTCCATCGTGTCCCACTGTCTCCATCTTGACCTACTATTTACATCTTGTCCTAATATTTCCATGTTTCACAACTGTCTCCGTTTTGTTTCTAACTTCAAAGAAGATCGCTGTATCCCTCAGGAAAGAGATATGGGAAGTGGAATATAGTGTAGTATTTCTTTAATCAGATGCACACCCAGTGCCTTTTTGTGAATAAATAAATAGATCAGTGTACAATATAGTGAAGACCTTCACCATTAGTGTGTAGTGTTCTTAATACCATCAAATCATTAGAACAAACACAGAGAAGAGAGCTATTTGAAAGGGTTAATACCCACACTTTAAATCCCACTCGCTGTAGTAGTCTATTATACTCACAAACGTTAAGAAAAATTGCTTGCGTTTCTCAGAAATCTTAGGGTTATCATGGTCGCCAACTCCCAACAAGAATTTTTCCTTAATGGACAATAAAGAGTATCATGTGCAAAAACGTAGTATTTGACACCTTAATAAACGATAAAATTGCACTCACAAATATTTCTCTGTACATTCGCATTAAAAACCAAGTGAAGGGAAGTTTCCGTGGTAGTCGCGAGGTTGTTGGCGTCTTTCCAATCTTGCCGTGCGCATTCCCACTTTTATTCGGTTCACTTCCTCATTCGTCACCACTCGACGCGTTATACCTGTGCGGCTTCCTCCAGGAGTAATGGCGACTTCCGCAATGTCCACTATCAGTTGAACACTCTAACTTTATTAGTAACTCCAAATGTCTTTAAGTTCATATTTCAATCAACTTTATAAAAATGGACAAATTCCTTTTACAATGTCTCCATAGTAAAATACTCGAAGATAAAACACTAAACGTTAAAAAACATGATAAATATACAGTATTACAATTCAACAAAAGATTACAAATACAACTATAATAAGAACTTTTATCCCAAGAAAGTTTTCAAGTTAAAATCGATGTCAAGACCATGGGGGGATAAAGACTGTATTTTATGAATCCACCAACTCTCTCGCTGTAAGATACTTGTCACCAGGTCCATTTTGTTTCTATTATCTCCATCTTTCCCTAATGTCACCATCATGTTTCTTCTGTCACGTTTTATTGTCGCCATCTTGTTTCTATTGTCTCCATCTTGCCCTACTGTCTCAATCTTTTCCTACTGTCTCTATCTTTCACAACTGTCTCCACCTTGCCCTAGTGTTTCCATGTTGCCCTACTATTTCCATCTTGTCCTACTGTCTCCATCTTGTTCTACTGGGCAAATTTGCACTTGGCCAGTAACCCATAGAAAACAGTTTTTAGCTTTTTTCAGCCAGCTGCAGGTAGAACAATGAATGCAACTTTGAATTTGCATTGCTGCCATGGGTCTCGCCCTACGTTCTCCTTCTTGCCCTACTGTCTCCATCTGGTCCTACTATTTACATCTTGCCCTACTGTCTCCATCTTGTCCTACAATTTACATCTTGCCCTACTGTCTCCATCTTGTCCTGCAATTTACATCTTGCCCTACTGTCTCCATCTTGTCCTACTATTTACATCTTGCCCTACTGTCTCCATCTTGTCCTACTATTTACATCTTGCCCTACTGTCTCCATCTTGTCCTACAATTTACATCTTGCCCTACTGTCTCCATCTTGTCCTGCAATTTACATCTTGCCCTACTGTCTCCATCTTGTCCTGCAATTTACATCTTGCCCTACTGTCTCCATCTTGTCCTACTATTTACATCTTGCCCTACTGTCTCCATCTTGTCCTGCAATTTACATCTTGCCCTACTGTCTCCATCTTGTCCTGCAATTTACATCTTGCCCTACTGTCTCCATCTTGTCCTACAATTTACATCTTGCCCTACTGTCTCCATCTTGTCCTACAATTTACATCTTGCCCTACTATCTCCATCTTGTCCTGCAATTTACATCTTGCCCTACTGTCTCCAGCTTTCAGAACTATCTCCATTGTGTTCTACTGTGTTCATCTACTTACTACAAACATCTCCACAAAGGTGCTCCACTAATATTTGGACCTAGGGCTTCCTATAACTTCTAAAACCAGTCCTGTGTTGATCAGCAAGTGAGACCACTGCACTGTAATTGGAGAGGAACATGACTACACAGAGCTACAGCTAAAATTAACAATATGGCAGCTTGCATCCCCAAAGACGGCAATAAACTGTACTGTAACGGGATACGTGGCTTTTCCCTACAAGGTAAGAAACTGCCTCAGGGGCAAATAGTAACCTGTATTTAAAGCAAAATGTCCTTCTGTATATTTTTTCACTCTGTTTAGAGTGCAGGAGAGGATAGAACTGAGAGCTCTTCCATTCCAATTCCCTAATGGTTCTGGGGCAAGAGTAGAGGTGAAGCAGGGAAGGCCACAGTTTCTCTATTACGAGTTCAATCAGAAAGTCAAACAGCGGTTAATGGTGCTGGCCAATCACACAGTCACCTTGTCACTTTATAAATTGTATTTAAACTTCCAATTGGCACCAAGTTGTCATTTCAGCTGCGACTTTGAGATAACGAAGACTAAATAGACTCGTGTGTGTCCTTATTTGCATACGTTTGTCCTTTCTCATCTCCAGCTCTGTACAAAAAAGCGCAATTATTCTCACAATATTCAGTCTTTAGTGTGAAATTGGCCCATTTCTCTGTTATTCCCATTGTGTCGGACAATCAAGTAACAGCGGGATGAAACTCTTCAGGTCACCTGAGCCCACAAACATGTTATTTCCGTGTTCAGCTGCTAACTGGCTCTTGACTGACATGGTCGCGGCTCATAGGCCTCAGCAGAGAATTTATAGCGTGTGTAAAAATGAAAATATGAGAGAGCGGTCACGGAATTAGCTTTATGGCGCCATTTATTAGTCAGAGAGAGAAAGTCTCCAGATCCTGGAGGGTTTAATGGAGCCAATTTATCAGTTGCGGAATCTCAGGTATCCGGACAAATCAGTTTAATGGGGCCGGATTGTATATCGTTATTACACGTTTGTACTACAATGGCAGTAACATTTTCCGCTCTCTCCCAGACAAACGTCACAGGCATCAGAGGGACAATAACATTGCCGTTTCCTCGCTTGGATCACAAACATGTCGGCAAATATTCCTGCCCAATGAAAAGCTGTGCTTGATGCACAGACAAACTCAATATAAATAGGAACGTAGGGACCCTGTTGTACCCTGTAATTCTGTCCCTGACTGGTAGCAGTTTTCATTCGTACTGGGACGGTGTTTTGATGGAGTCAGAAAGGGCAAATAAATGTTCCAACTGTTGAAGCCACAGGTTCTTCTGTGTAGATTGATGGGGCGCTGGAGAGCACAGAAGAGTTAACTATTGTAATCTCCCAGGCTGCGACGTTACTGCTTGAGTGCAAGGATTGTTATCATATGATTTGTCATGTTTCTAGTTTTGTTTTGGGCCCAGGGAAATTATATCTGTAGCAATTATGTTAATGAGGGACCTGCAGGGATCTGAATCCTGACCTGCAATCTGAGAGGCATTCTCCCGTCACATGGAGAGGAGCCAAGGAGAAGTCAGTGCAGCTATTAGCACCTTGATTCAGGACTGATGATGTTGAATCATCCTTCCGAGTCCTACCCGAAGGCATGGGCTCTGTTGCCCAAGCTGTTCCCAGCTACCGCCAGCAAACAGCTCGAACGGGTGGGTCCCCCTTCGCCGAAGCTAGGGAGGGCCCACCACCCCGCCCCCCCGAAGGGGTTTGGGGACGTTTGGACTCCCAGACTGATATCACGGAGCCTTTAGCAAGAAATACAGCTGGGGGAATAAGGAAACAGCTAATGGGAGACAACCCTGAGTTCTGCGGGGCAGCAGCTTTAGGCAGAATGAGGAAGGGTATAGCAGTATAGTTGGACTAGATGGTGATATTGTGGGAAAAGATGCTGTCAGTAGGAATGGAGACAGTAGAGCAAGATGGAGACATGAGGACAAGATGGTGACAGTGTGACAAGATGGAGACAGCAGGACAAGATGAAGAAGACAAAAGTGCAAGATGGTGACAGTTGGGCATGATGGAGACCGTAGGGCAAGCTATATAGCGAAACTGCAAAAAATTTGTGAACCGCATTGAAGTCAATGGGCGTTTTTATGCTCAACTTTTTTTTTGCGCTCGCGTAAAAGTAAAGTCAATTACTCAAATCACTCATCACTATACATATATCACTTACACCTATATGTATTTGCTTCTGGCAGCAGTATGCGCCGCACCTTGTCCTGAAGTGAGAGACGTGCCTGGAGCAGTGTACAGATTGGGAACCCTGTACCTAAAATGTAAGTGACGGGGCAGTAAGTATAAAGATCCCTTTGTGTTCTTATGTTCATTTCATGCCAGGTAAATTCTCAATCCGCCCTGATGTTTCATGCTTTAACCCTCATAATAGGTTCAAGCATGGCAGGATTTGTAGTCCATCAGCAAATTATTAAATTAGCCAAAGTGTTTAGATCCCCCCCCAGAACGAAGCAAGGAAATTACCCCAAGTACAAATCTCATTATTGGGCTACAAATGGAGCTTATAGGCTGCGGGTTGGTGTTTAAATCTGCGCTTTTATGAAATATATTAATTTTGTTTTTCTATCTTTGCTGTTTAACCTTGTGAAATCTTCCCAGGGCCGAAATGAGTTTGTGATTTATGTGTCGCACCTTTATGTGTTTATTTGTTGTCGCCAGCAGCCGCCCCCTACACACAGCGCTCAGGATATTGAGCTCTTTATCAGGCTCCCAGACTGCGCATTAGTAACATCCAAACTGGTGATTTTCTCCCTTCCCGGTGAAATATTATAATGGGACGGTTGCATCTGGTGTGGGCCGGAGTAACATACAAGATAAAATCAAGATAAAGGGGTATTTAATGACACAAGTACATTTCTGTACATCGCAGTTTATTGAACTGCGGCAGGAAGAGGCACCAGTTTGTTGGGCTCAGGAACACAAAGCAAAGTGAATGCAGTCGTCTGTCTTTTTGTTCTAGAAAGAATCTCCGCTGGAGCAATTTGTTAGAAGAATGGGGCCCCGTCTCATCACCTGATACAAAGATACAGTGGTAAATTATCCCAACACGGGGCACAAGAAGGATGGGATAAAATAGAAGCTATGGAGAGAGGGATGGAATAACGTGGAGCTGTTGGCCATAAAGTTCTTTAGGAATCACGTTGGAGAAGACCTTGGCCAAGAGAACAAGGTCTCACCAACTTGCCTTGATAAAATTGAATGGTTACAATGTTTTAACTGTGGCCTTCCAGCTATTATAGAACTATCATTACCAGAATACATCTCAGTCGGAAGCTGAAGATGCCTCATTTCCATCATTTCTTTGTTCTTATCCCTTCTTTCCTATTTAGTTTAATTTTTACTTGACTTTACTTCTCTTCATTTTTCCTCTTCCCCAACCCTCCTCCATTCTTTCCCACATTTCGCAGTCCCTTATGACTTCCCTGCACTCTTCTTCTGTGCTCCTTGTTAATACGTATCTTCTTCTTATTCATATTTGACCTTTCCCTCTCTCTATGTGTCATGGTGGACTTTTCTGAATAGAGCTCAGCTCAGCAGGGATTTTGATTGTGGTTGGGAGGTAAACCTTACATATCATATTAAGTGAGTGCAGCTGCACAACTTTGAGAAGGGACAATGATCCCAGGAGTTTGGATGGAAGGGTCTAAATGATGCTAGGCCTACAAATACTTGGGCTGATCAGGTCTCATATTTCTCAGTATTACCTAGAACATCAGTGCTAGTCCTGCTAATCAATATCACTTGGAGTCATTGCCATCAAATGAGTTAACATATTTCACTGGTCTACTACAGTTAGAATAATGAAAGGAATCTTCTGCTCTGTGCCTCCTAATGATCATAGTTTAGACTGGACAGTCTCAAATCACAGGCCTCATAGTCTAGGCTTCTCAAAGTGTGGCTAGGATTTCAGTAGATTGAGGTGTGTCTGGGCATACATTGGTGTAGGGAGGATGAGGAGCATGGCTTAAATTGCCCTCCTTGTCAAAATCAAACTGCTGGAAGGTATAGTTATGATTATGTTAGGAAATACTGTCATCTGATTGATTGATTGTCTGTCATGTCTGCTTTTATTCTACTGGATACAGTTGGGCAAAATTGAGACTAGGGTGAGGTGGAGACAGTAGGTCAAAATTAATTACAGTTACAGTAGGACAAGATGTTGGCAATAGATCAAGATAGTGATGGTTCTATAGGCGAACATGGAGACAGCAGGTCAAGATGGTGACAGTAGGACAAGATGCAGATAAGATGTAAACAGTAGGGCAAGCTGAGATGATAAGGCAATATGGAAAGAGTAGGGCAAGGTGGAAAGAGTAGGGCAAAATCGAGACAGTAACAGAAGACTGAGACAGTAGAGCAAACTGGTGACAGTAAGAGAAAATGGAGACACTAAGGCAAGATGGAGACAGTAGGGTAAGATGGAGACAGTAAAGCAAGATGGACATAGTGAGATAAGATGGAAACAGTAGGGCAAGAGGGAGATGATAGGGCAAGATGAAAACAGTTGGGGAAAATGGAGGCAGTAGGAGAAGATGGAGACCGTAGGGCAAGATGGAGACAACAGGGCAAGGTGGAGAGAGTAGGGCATGGTCAAGACAGTAAGAGAAGACTGAGACAAGAGGGCAAGCTGGAGACATTAGAGCAAGATGGACATAGTGAGATAAGATGGAGACAGTAGGGCAAGAGGGAAATGATAGGGCAAGATAAAAACAGTTGGGCAAAATGGAGGAAGTAAGAGAAGATGGAGGCAGTAGTGGCAAGATGGAGACAGTAGGAAGATGGTGAGCCACACCGGCTTTAGGGATCTGAGGGAAATATATCAGTAATTTCCAATCCACTTTCATTTGCAATTTCCATATGTTTAGAGACTACACCTGTAATTTCAAATCAATCTAAGGCAATGTGCATATGTAATAGTTTTTCCTCTCTGCGTATGGCCCCAGCGCCTTGTCTATTTCAGTTACGGTTCTGCTTTAAGGATTTTTAATTAACTCTGGTTAATTATCTCTAAAAATTATTCGGAGTTGCTGTTATTGCCTCCAAGCCCCAGCGCTGCCTTATGAATCTATATTAAAACAAAGGGCAATAACGATAGTGTCCTCCCTAAAGGCTGGTCTAATTATTGACTCCAATCAAACAGCGATACAACGGATACCTTCCTTTTTATTCAAACACGGGAACATGAGAAAGGAATGAACCCATCGCTGACTCTAAATAGGCTTTTCTTATGAACCTTATTCCATTGAGACCGAACATATGTCTAACTGGATTCCATTTTCTAATTGACTATTGGATGGAGCAGAATGTTGACTTAAAGAATACGTGAGCCTGCCCTGCCTGCTAGATAGGCTGGGATCTCTGAATATAAAACTTGGAGAACTGTAGGATCAGGTTAAAAAGTAGGTTTATAAGTAAAGGCATTCTTCTTCTAAGGCCCCTGGTGGCCAAATTACCGTATGGTGGAAAGAAGTGATCACAAAATGGCACAAACCAACGCACATCCAAAACTGGACGGGTAAGAGACGATGAGAGCGAGTAACCTCTACACTCAAAGGAACAATGGATAGGCGCACTCAAAGCGTAGCTGGATCCAAATAGGATGGGGTACTCCAGTAAATAAGTACTGGTAAAAAATCGAATTTTATTAAATATATGTAAAAACATTGTTACTATATGGAGTGGATGTATAGAGCAGGGGAGTGCATGGCTCTACGCGTTTCTTGACTGCATAGGTCACCATCAGAAGCCATGTGACTTCATCACAAAATGGCGGCAAAATTTGGGATTAGGCGCAATTATAAGGCCCCGATCGGTGCTACTCAATCATGATTAGAGCACGGGGGAGCTGGGGGCGCAATGATGCCAAACTAACACAATTATGTGCTTATTAAAAGCAACGGTTTGTCAGCAAGCGAGTGCCGAGTCTAAATTCCGAAAGCAGGTCTGACAAAGATAAAGAATTACAGCCGGGCTCCATTTCCCTAGATACCCCCGTGCCGCCGCATTTTCCTTTCTGCTGTAGATATTTAAAGGGTCCCTGCATGTACAGTATAAACAGATGTCAAAATAAAGGCAAATAAACATTTCTGGGTAAACAAAGGGAGGGGGAGTCTCTGAGGGCTTCTCGGGAGGGACGGCAATTGGTAATGTAACTAAAATGACAGTTTTGCTGATGTTTAGGGGGATAAGGATGGAGAGGGGGGCCCTTGAGTCCATGAAAGATAAACAGAGCAGGGAAAGCTTACCCTCAGGATACACACAACTGCTTAGAAGAGACGCAATCTCCATAGGTCTTGCAGAACTACATCTCCCATAATCCATAGTTAAAAGAACCACTTGTGCACCAACAGCAAATCACTGCCTCCATGTTATTGGCTAAAAGTCCGGCGGCCCTGGCATTAACAGACGAAGTCTCATTTCAGGTATTATCTAGGCAATTAGGGATTAACTGATGCACCACAAAGACCCATTATTCCCAGAGTGAGTTTTTAGCCCAAAATGCTCTTTGCATTCGTTTGTGAGGCACAAAAACCATGAAGTATTAACCAATGCTCAGTTGCAACCATCTGTCTGAAGTTATAGGGTGGATGGGGGACAACTACATCTGCCCAACCTGCCCGTCTTATTAATTATTATATATTATTAATTATTATATTGTATAAATTATTATATCTAATACATTATTATATCTTATAAATAATTATATCTTAATTATTATATCTTATAAATGATTATATCATATTAATTATTATATCTTATAAAAGCAGCGCTGCCAATGAGAGCAGACCTATGTATGGCCACCTGAAGACAAATTCCTGAAGTTAATCAGCATGAGACTGTTTGGAGTTTATGGTTAATTAGACAAATTACAGACAAGTGGCCATGCTGTTCTTCTTCCACTAATTGCTGTAAGTGGAAAGTGGAAAATGAGTGGTGCTCCCCGGGGTGTGTGAAATCATCTGATGTTTCTAATGCATTTAAAGCTGGCCAAAGACGTGCAGATTTATCTTCATATCGGACGAACGATTGTGCGGTGCCATCTCCCGATCAGCTGATGTTCTGCCCCTGACAGCAATCGTACGAAAGTTAAGTCCGACAAAAGCTAGTGACAGTCTCCCTCTGAAAATCGTACGATTGGCAATACACGCAGAGTATTATATATTATATTATAGGCTGTTCACAGATTACATTTTGTAGAGGGGGTTTACACGTCCTTTAAGGCTATGACATTAAATGACATTACCCCAAAGGTATATTACTTTGCATTAACTTTAAAGGGATGTTACACAATCGTTAATTAGAAGTAGATTACCTTTGCTCCTAGGTCTGTACCCTTGATTCCCTACTCTGTGCCTGACACTCAGGATTACTACTACTTTCCTTTTTGGAGCACCAGGCTGCTCACTAATTACACTCATCCTAACTCTCACCCCTAGAGGGAGCTATTACACAACTATCCTCACACTATCTACTCTATCTACTCCTACTGGCTTCTGCCCAGGCTCTGAGTACCATCCACCTCCTCCAACAGGTGGGATTCAAAGAGGCCAAGTGCATGTTGGTTCCCCCTCATAGAGACTAGAACTTTGACTAGTGATGGGCGAATCTTCCCCGTTTCAATGACAATTTTTATACGTGCGACTATTTTGTCCAAATACATTAGTAAAAGTCAATGGGCGTAATTTTGAAATGCGGAATTTTTATGCACCAATGTTTTTTGTCACATCTCATTTTTTGCCGGCAAATTCGCAAAAACATTTGTGTGCGGTGAAATATGGAAATTCACAGCAAATCCATACCTAGCTTATTTATTCGCCCATCACTAACTATGACATCTCCTGATAAGTTTCTGAACTGCAAGAAGAATACTTTAACCCATGATAGGGAAACAGTTTCACCTCCAAACTGTAAATTAGGACCACACTCATATGTCTTAAACTTTATGGCACTGCCTAAATAAAGGGCAACTAAACCTTCAGTCTCCTACAGAACTGGCATGTGCAACAGTATCTACAAGCAGCCTGCTACTATTTGTTCTTTCCTGGCTGCTCTTTTCTAGCTCCTCCCCGCAGTGACATCATGCTCATACATGGATTAGCACCATCCCCCTGGGAACCTACAATTTACACCTGTACTAAGCACAATTCAGCAGGACTTAGCCTGTACAGAGAGATACCATAAAATTCTAGCAGGTCTGGACTGGGAGTCAAAATAAGCCCTGGCACTTCAAGTACATAGAAGCCCAAATAGCTCCCCACCAGCCCATGCCTCCCAACATTTTGGAAATAAAAAGAGGGCCAAAAAAAGTTACCATGTTCATTTTACAAAATTTGGCAGGTTATGAAAGTTTGAACATATGTCTGTGTTTTGTTTTCCAGTTATTACAGTTTTGCTAATGAAGGTGAATTGCCCTTTAAGCTTTGAGTCTAAGTTCTCCCAAGAGACCTGTTTATCTAAATTGTTACAATTACTTATTTGCTTATCTCAGAATTGTTACAAAATTATCTTAGTTGCACCTGGAGGCTGTTCAGGGCTCTCTGCCAAAAGCCAATTAAGTTAGAAACTTTGTACCATTTTCTGGCTGTTCAGTGCAGAGAAAGTCAGGAGATTTCAGTACAAACGCGGGACTGCAGGTTGAGATGTCAAAAGTGGGACTGTCCCTCTAAAAAAAGCGACAGTTGGGAGGTATGCCGGCCCACTAAATAGCGACTGTCTATTTCATTTTATAGCAGCCCCTCTGACATTTGCCAGAACCCACAGATTGCCAGTCCCGGTCAGTAGCCGACATATTCCCCTGTACTAAACCCAATTCAGCAGAAACAACCTCCTAAGTTTTCTCATAACTTGTAGAGAGACATAAATGTCACTCTGGATTGTTACTTAAAGGGCACGTAAAGGCAAAAAAATAAAATCCCATTTTTACATTCTTTAATGAAAAAGAAACCTATCTCCAATATACATTAATTAAAAAATGTGTACCGTTTTTATAAGAAACCTGACTGTATGCAGTGAAATTCTCCCTTCATTTACTGCTGTGGATAGGAATTGTCAGATGGTCCCTAACTGCTGAGCAGGGAAACAATCATACTTATGAACAGCAGGGGGAGCCCCCGCCTTACTTCCCAGCCATGCAGAACTCAAGCAGCTTTGTTTATGACGATCCCTAAGCAGCCCAGACCACACTGAGCATGTGCACAGTCTTGGTCTTGCAAAGATGTATAACAAAGTTACAAGATGGTGACCCCCTGTGGCCAACTTTGAAAGCATAAATTATTTGTTTGATTAGGCTTGTGGTGCAGTAAATACAGCTTTTCTAGCCTTATTCTATGTTAGACTTTACTTGCCCTTTAAATGGAATTATCTGTTTAGCAGGTTAATATAATCATGTTCCATGCAAGCAGAGCCATATGTTAAGGTAGGGATAAAATCCAAAGCAAATTAAGAGAGAAGGCGGAACACGGAAGCCACAGTCGGATGAGACAGCGCCGGAGCCCAGGCTGATAATAATCACAAAGGTCAGATGAAGAGCTTGGGAGGCTTGTGTCCCCCGAGGAATCTGTAAGTCGGGTCAGGAGGCTGCAGATGAGATCAGGTGAACTGTGAAATTAACTGAAGCCAATTTTTACTCAGCGAATCAAGACAAAACGTTTATTAAAATGATTCCACCGCTGCCGAGTGTGAATCGTGAGCCTGTGCGATGGGACGCGAGAGACCAAGAAATGATGCGTCTCCCCCATGGCCGCAAACTCTTCCTTTAGTTTCTGTACATTTAATCAATTTTGCAGAATTCCAGATGTATATTTTTGTGCAAGATTGAATGGGTGCCCCACCGAGGCCAATTCACTGCCAGCACAAAGGGTGGCACGGCAATAATACATTGACACATTCAGTCAACCTTTGAAGAGTTAACTCCTGAACTGACTCAATCTCCTGCAATTTGTCTTGTTTCCTTTAGTGAATGATTTGCCACAACCTCAGCTGCAAGTTTCTCTGTCTCTCTAGGCTTCTTGTTGCTCAAGTGGAATTGCCAGTTGCCATGTGACTCACCACCCCAAAAAGAATGAAAATGACAGCGAAGACATTCTGTAACTTTAATGTATGATTTGTGGTTCACAAAGACTTAAAGGGATACAATCTAAAATAGAATAATGTTAGAAATGCTGTATTTTGTATACTAAATATAAACATGAACTTACTGCACCACAAGCCTAATCAAACAAATAATTTATGCTTTCAAAGTTGGCCACAGGGGGTCACCATCTTGTAACTTTGTTATACGTCTTTGCAAGACCAAGACTGTGCACATGCTCAGTGTGGTCTGGGCTGCTTAGGGATCGTCATAAATGATCAAAACAGCACAAGTCAAATAATATCTGCCAGAAGCCGATACACAAGACTGATTAATAATCAGAATATACAGACTGCACTGGGTCCTGTGTTGTCATGTAATCTAATGTGGATTTTATAGTTTTTGTATTGTTTAATACAAACTTTCTCCAACTCTGCAGAACCAGTGGCTGCAGCAAAATAATCCTCAGAATAGAATCCCAGTTTATCTGTTTAAATCTGGCTCCATGATCTTTGTCCCTGCAGCTGGAGTTGGAAACAGTAAAGGGGATGTAAAGGCAAAAATAAAATCCAATACAAATCTCTACACAGTCGCCGACTGCTCTACAGGGAAACAAATAAAGCTGCTTGAGTTCTGCATGGCTGGGAAGTAAGGCGGGGGCTCCCCCTGCTGTTCATAAGTATGATTGTTTCCCTGCAGAGCAGTTAGGGACCGTCTGACAATTCCTACCTATCATTTCAGCATTAGGACTTCCAAGAACACAAGTAGAGCCTAATGGGCCCAGGTCAAAATCTGCTACAGGGCCTTTCCCACTCAGCATTCCCAGTTACCATACTCCTTACCTCTCTGCAGTGGTATAACAAGATACAGGCCCAGATTTGAGGGCGGCAAAATGCTGGGGGTGGCATGACCTATTTCTCCAGGGCCCCCCTGCAGCCACAGGGTCTACTTCCTGTGTAGTTACACCCCCTACCTTGCTGCATACCCCCTCAAATCACCACCACTGTGCTGAGGAACGCATTGCCATTGCATTCGATGTGTTCAAATATGTGCAGTTGCATATGTGAATTTTAACAAAGTGGACCCAACTGAACTGAGCATTTTTGAGTCAGCTCAGTGCTCAGTGCCAAAATGCCATTGGCACATGAATATTTTGGTGCAAACCTGCTGAGCCCAATAATGCAGCTTGCAGTGGGAACCATGCACATCCATGCAATTCAGAACAGGGCCCAAATGCAACTTTAAGCAAATGTGGGGCCTCTTTAAATACAAAAAGGCTTTTCATGAATTGCAACGAGTGTGTCCATTTCTTGCACAATTGCTCATCGCCCTCCTGCAGCCACACGGGGTCCACATAAGTGACCCATTAAAACTGCCAAATAATTCTGCGTTGCCCCTCTGTGGAAAAGATATGTTCTCTGTAAAGATGCGATGACACTAACACACGACTGTCTGGTATTTCAGATCATTAAAGGAAGAGATAAATAAATTGCGATGTTTGGCAGCAGCGCAAGAGGAAAGCGCCAAGTTGACTGCAGCCTCTGCCCAATAGACAAACCCTTTATTTTATGTATTTGTGGAAATGATTGGCCTGTCGCATCCACTGCGTCGATAACTGCTGCATTTATTTATTTACCCAGCGCCGCTGCATTATTCATGGGATGATTTAGTCTCCGCTTGTTTCCCACCCTAATTTCCTCTCTCCCTCATTTGCTTTACAATTGGAACTGCCATTACTGTTTTGGGAAGAGCAATGGTGTGAATATATTTTATTAGTTTATACATAAGATTCTGTGCCAAACACTAAAACCTCCCTCCCCGTTCGCAATCAGACGTATCACTAATGGATCATCTTGTTGGGTCTGGGAGCCGCCTGCGAACGACTTGGGCCAATTAATAAATACTTGTTTTCTGCAAACAGAGATTAATATTTAATAAATAATCACTGATTCAGGAGTTGTGCCGACACTCGCAGCTCACGCACCATCTGCTTCCTGATGTTCTGCATTCATTGCAACTACCAATCAGTTTGCTGCAAACATGCGGCCATGGATTTGTGCTTAAACTGTGCAGAAATAACAAATCTGGCTGGAGCTACAGAATGCAGAGTGAACGTGGGAGAAGAAAGAAGCACAAACTTTATACTTAATATTGTAGTTCCCAGTCCCTTATGTTGCCACAATCTGCAGGGCTGGGCCTTTGGGTTAAATTACTATGCCGAAGGATTGTCCAATCAGAAGCTTTTCTGCATTTTATGTACTTGGTTCCCTGGAGGTGTTGTTATACAACCCAGTATGTCCATATAAACCCTCTAGTACTTACACTGGGTTATGTAACGCAACAGACATTGAACCAATACTCTGGGTAAGTGCTGTGCCCCTTAAAGGAGAACTAAAGTCTAAAATAGAATAAGGCTAGAAATGCTGTATTTTGTATACTAAATATAAACATGAACTTACTGCACCACAAGCCTAATTAAACAAATAATTTATGCTTTCAAAGTTGGCTACAGGGGGTCACCATCTTGTAACTTTGTTGAACGTCTTTGCAAGACCAAGACTGTGCACATGCTCAGTGTGGTCTGGGCTTCAGTTGGGAGATTAAGTTTAGGGATCGCCATAAATTATCAAAACAGCACAATTCAAATAATTTCTGCCATAGAAACAGATACAGCAAGACTGATTAATAATCAGAATATACAGACTGTCTGTGGATACACAGTTGCCAGCTGCTTTACAGGGAAACAAACAAAGCTGCTTGAGATCTGGGAAGTAAGGTGGGGGCTCCCCCTGGTGTTTGAAAGTATGATTGTTTCCCTGCAGAGCAGTTGGGGACTTTCTGAAGTTTCCTATCCACAGCAGTCAGAGCAAGTAAAACGAAGGCTGAATTTCACTGCATACAGTCAGGTTTCTTATAGAAACAGTACACATTTTTTTAATGAAAGTATATTGGATATAGGTTTCTTTTTCATTAAATAAAGTAAAAATGGGATTTTATTGCCTTTACATCCCCTTTTAGCACACAGTAGAACTGAGGAGAAAGTAGGGGCAAGAGTTATACTATGAATTGAGTCATGTGACTTTGTGTTACTAATGTTACTTCCTAAATAAACCACCTTTAGCTACAGGGTCAACTGGGCTGGCAGAACACATGGAATAAACCCGGTGGGCCCCGGCCCGCTGTTTGTGTTGCCTCCTGACCTTCCTCCCTAGGGGGGCCTGAGGTATCTGTGTCTTCGTCACTGTGGTGGGGGCCGAGGTGTGGGGGGCCCTGTGCCGCCCAGTCTGACAGTGTTTGGCTATGATGTGCAGTGTGCTCCTGGAGTAGTCACCCATGGGTGCTGGACAATCATGATGAGGTGCTGGCGCACAGTAGTAAGGCCCTTTGCACTACACTTTTTTGCTATACCCACTCCTTTGCTGTGCCTTTTGGATGGCCAGTTCCTGGACCAAGACCAGGCCATAAATCACAGCACTCGATTTACTCTTTAGTGGTTACCTGCACTTTTTAGTTTTCTATTTTCTTCATTTTGATTGGAAAGGTGTAATAGGCCTATAAGGACTCAAACCCATAGATCTAGAGAGAGAGAGAGATGTGGCCTTCTGGTTCCTTCCGATCTGCTTCTGTTATCTGCTTCCTTGCCCTTGCCCTGCAAAACCTTTTAGCAACAGAGTTGGGTATAAAGAGGCATTTCATCTTTAGAGCTGGGCCTGCAGAATTGGCGCCCTTGAGCACTTATGTTGTTTTTGTCCTTTAATGTACTTGCACACCCAGGTTCAGGTTTTGAATAGAAGAGTACAACATCATGAGTGAACAATATTCAAATGTGTTCAGGAGGAAACATAAGTAAGTCAGTAGCATCCCCAACTAGTCAATTCCAATAACCGTATGGTTTGACCGATATAAATTCAGAAGGAAAACAAAATACTCTTCTGATGTGGCAGACAACCCCAGAAGAACTCTCTGTTTTCCTTCTGAACTTCTCTCCAAATGTACATTTACCAAAACTGACCAGTAGATGGCACTGCTGTTACAAGATTTGAGATTTAGACGCCAACACGTTAATAGCTTTGAAACTGAAAACAATTATTTTAAATAGCAACATTATTTAAAGGAGAAGGAATTCCATTTTATCCTTGGAGGTGCCAAAAATGTTTACTTACCTGACACCCCTATCAGCAGAAAACTGCACTGGTCACATGACCAGGGGAAGCTGGGAAATTGACAAAATGTCTAGCCCCATGTCAGATTTCAAAATTGAATATAAAAAAATCTGTTTGCTCTTTTGAGAAATGGATTTCAGTGCAGAATTCTGCTGGAGCAGCACTATTAACTGATTCATTTTGAAAAAAATGTTTTTTCCCATGACAGTATCCCTTTAAGAAAACCAGACAGAAATCCAGCCAACTGCATCAGCGTCATAACCCCACCTAACATTACTGTTCCTGCCTCTGACATCATCATGCCTACTCCCCAGGATCCCCAATGCCATCAGCCTTGGACTGGAAGTGACTGGAAAAGGTTGCAACCCTAGTAGGACCAGGCCCACAGCTTGGGGCCAAATGCTCTAAGTGCCGCTTCAGTTAAGGGAAGAGGAGTAATGCCGTGTGATGAAGCCTTTTGCTTGTTTCATGGCTGATTAAAAAAAGGAGCAGACCGACTGTTATATAAGGGGAGTACTGCTTCCCACAGAGGTGAGACGTTCTTGCTCCTTTAATGTTTCAGAAAACAAAAACAATGCATTTTGCAATGGATAATCGGGTAATAAAAAAAACTCCAATGACACATCCAGTGTGTTCAGAGAAAATTGGAAAGAAGTGGTACTAGAGGTTCAGCTCAAGGTGCGCCAAACTTTCCATTAGAGCTTACCACTTACATTGACTAACTCTACAAGCCCAATTGCACTCAAGTATGGAGTGCTCAACCTGTGAAAAAAAAAAACAAACACCTTTTTTTGTGGGTTGGGTGCTAGACAGTGGGTAGACCCAACCTGCCACAGGACTTCACTCACTGGACCCTATCAAGCCATGATAAAGGGCCCAGTGAGACTCGAAACGTTGCCTTTTTTTTGTATCTACAAGTAGAGCCATTAAAGCACTTTTGAAACACGAACGTCATTGATGTGGTGAAGCTACAGTGAACCGTTTGTTGACTCCAAGGCTTTCCAAAGTGAGGCTATAGGGCACAGTGTGTGTATTTTCTTATTTATTTGGGCCAATCAAGCTGACATATTACAGTGGCCGAAGTTAAAAACACAGTACCGATGATCTGGAGTGTTGCCTGTTGTGTGTCAACAATCCACAGAGCCTCTACTTTGGGATTATAAGGGCAGGACTGTCTTAATAAATGAGCCAAATGGGCATTTGCCCAGGGCCCACCATGACACTTTTCATCTGGGAAAACTTTTGTCAGAAGCATCCAGCAGATGGCAGACCCCTCCGTTTAATGAACTAAAAGGACTCTACCGCTTTTCTTATTTAAATTTTTTTGCCAAGTTCTTGTGGCATCACCAAGGCAGCACACCTGGGAATCATGTCTACCTTAGTAAGAGTACCGTATATACTCGAGTATAAGTCGTCCCGAGTATAAGCCGAGGTACCTAATTTTACCTCCAAAACTGGGAAAGATTTTTGACTCGAGTATAAGCCTAGGGTCAAAAATTCAGCAGCTTCTGGTAAGTTTCAATCAAAAAATTGAGGGTTTCTGCTCCCATTGGAGGTGCCGGCATCTCGTTTTTGGATGCCGGTGACCATTCTTGGACGCCTGCGAATATTCTTGGAGACTATTCTTGGACGCCAGCAACTATTCTTAGACGCCGGCGACCGTTTTTGCGCTTGACCCGAGTATAAGCGAGGTAGTGTTTTTCAGTATATTTTGGGGGCTGAAAAACTCGGCTTATACTCGAGTATATACGGTAAACCATTTCTTTACTGTTTGCTTTACTATATCCAATCATGTGCTTGAGGGGTTATTCGGTCACAAATCTTAGGCCAATGGGAGCCCACAAATGAAATTTTGCCCTGGGACTGCGGTTACCTTAAAGAGGCCCTGAATAAGGCCATCAGTCTCTTTACCAAGGGCTGACAGTTACAAAAACATGAAGGTAATATAGAAATGCCCAAAGTTGCAATTCAACATCACTTTGTTCCATATTTAGACCTTGAGAAGCATGGGAAAATGTGCAAGTAATTTACCGAAAAATAAAATCGTCAATTTTAATCTGATCGGTTTAATGTTACTTGTCAGCAGGAAGGGGGGGAAAAAAGAATAAACTTACAGGGTTTTTTTTTTTTTGTAATATTTTTTTTTTACAATGTTAAACTAAAACAGCGCTAGGCTACATGTGTTAAGTAAATCTAGAACACAAAATGGTTAAATAAGATTTTCATTTCTTAAGATACAAGAACTTAAAACTTTGCCTTAACTTTTAACAAACTTCACAGAACAGGTACTGCAAAGGAACAACCCAGTGAATTCTCATCATTGTATTGTAAGCTGTCCATCATTCACAAAAAAAACAAACCCCAGAACGATCATTGTTCTTTTTTAATCCAAAGTTCATCGTGCGCCCAACATATTGGGTCATCGGTACGAGGTTTTTGTCTTCATAATCAGTGAAAAAACAAGTCTTTATGGTTAGTTGAAGAAGTGAACAGCAATGGCTATGGAATACATCGGGTGGACTGATAAATAGTGGTCTCTGTGGCCTTTGCAAGATGGACAATCAGAGAAGATGCATTGATCTTCGTTGCCTGTTGAGGGAAGATCGATTCCTGAAAGAAACAAGAGTCTGGAGATGGTGCATGACAAACCTATAAATATGGCCGTAGAACTGAAGATTTACCATGTTTACTCATATGAATTGGTGGTCACAGATGTGTTTCTCTTAATAATGGAATACACTGAACTTTCTCTACTTAGGTTATATTGTAAACTCTTGTCTTGTATTGTTTTTAAGCGTTTCATAAACTACATATGGTGGTCACTATCAATGACTAGGCACAGAATGTGTATGAGGAATAGGTGTTGCCACTTGCCATCAGCCCGACAAACTATTTTGCCAATGACCAACAATTCCACAGTGTCACTTTTGATCAAGAGGTAATGTTATTTATTACTATTGTGAAGGATTTAAGATCCAAAGTAAGCCAGGTAGACACTACATTTCTACTTGTTCAAAGTGCTGGAAGTTCAGAAATATGGGAGGTGAGGATAAACTGGCAGATAGGACTACACCGGAGAAAGCTCCTGTGCAGAAGACTTGACAAAAGAAAGCACCTTGGGGAGCCGCTGAGAAGAAAACGCTGAGAGTAAAATGGAAAGGCAACAGGAATACACTGTAGTCCTGGGAGTTTGTAGACCTTGTGGTATAAATATATAAACATCCCCTGTAATTAATGCTAAAACGTACGTCTATGCTCTCCTCCTCGTCCTTGGAAATCCTGCACATCACATAAAAAGGACTCGCCATTTTTTTCCCATTTCCATCCCTTTATGCTACTCGTGGGCTGATCAATAGAATGTTTGAGCCCCGTTCCAAACTTCCCCACCTCTGGCTGCATAGAGATAAGGCTAGTTAGCCCTTTTAATTTGTTTACGAACTTGCTAACACTTTGGAGGTGAGGAGTAACATATTGAACTGACAAAAGGTGGGGAGTTTTCCTGGTTGTTCCTCAATACTGTTACTGAGTTCCGTTTGCTACAAAAACAAAAATGTCCTTTATCCCCCAATAAATGTTGAGCTACAGAGTCGGCTTGCAGAGTCCAACCACGGCTACTGCCAATTAGCCTTATTTGACCAGAGACCATCACTTGGCAAATTGCAAACCAAAGCCAATCAGGTTAAGGCTGGTAAGAAGGGGGGTGACCAGTAAATTGAGTGATCTATGTGCTTGTTAAAATAGAACGGGTTTTAAGTGTGTGGGGTAATAAGTAGTTTAAATTCTACCTAAAATTCTCTCACTGCTACACTCTGTGGTTTAATTCAATATTCTTTTACTAAGCTACAAAGGTAGGAATCCACAAATGAAATCTCCAGTGGAGCTGACCCAATCAATTCAGCAGTGACGAATGGGCGTAGGGAACAGTGCGTAAGTGGCCATTCACTCTCCATATTCATTGTTACACCACACAAAAAGTTAAGGTGAAAATCTAGCTAGCCTGGATAATAGTCATTTATTTCTTCAGTGGAATGGAAATACAAATAAAATAAAGTTACCCCAAACTTTGCTGATGGCTTTCTTGCTTGCCAGTGAGTAACAAGCACAGCCAACACATCTAACAACAACTTCATTTATTAAAGTACCTGCATGTTCAAAAACAGAAGACGATAACCTGATTGGCTTGGTGTCTGCCACTTGCCCAGAGAGCCTAGTTGACTTTATCCTAAATAAGGCTAACTGTTGTGAACTAAGAGAAACAGCATTTGGTTGGAGAGTGTGGCACTCAGGAGCAGCCCTCGCCAATGCGTTGGCAAGACCTGCCCACTTTCCGGTCTAGTTTCACCATTTTCATAATGGCCTCCTCGCGTCCGCGTCCCATGTGGTCGAATGTGCAGTCGTGCTGTTCTGGAAGTCGATGCAACATACAGAAGACATAACCTGCGCAGAAATAAGAGGAGGATTACAATCAACCCTTTACAGTGGCTCTCTGCAGCCCTATGAATCTGGTCACTAGTGATCCAAAGTGCAACGTGGGAATCGGTGAAGCAGAAGATGGTGGAAAATGAAAACGCAAGTGATACTGAGGGATAGGTGGAGTTTAAAAGAAGGTGGTTACGTATATGTTGATGCTATATAAATATAAAATAGATCAAATTTGAGGGCAATCTGACCAACCAAATGACTCAAAATGACTGGATCCCAAGGAAACTGGTTGGAGCGGGGTCTTTCTTTATAATGTCTTTCACCAGCTGCTACAAAGTCAAAAGTGAGAGGGGTTGTTCTGCCATTCATTTGGGAGTGTTGGAGCTCACTGAGTTCTCAAGAGTTTGGTATTTTCATCTGCGAATATGGCAGACTCACTGTGGATTATATGGTGAGGCAGTGTTTGCACGTCTAGGCTACCGTCACCTTCTTTGTGGACACTGTTATTAAGACAAGTCTTGTATCATCTCAGAATCTTGTTTGTGCACCAGAATGGGGGACCTGATGTCCATCCCCATGTCCTGGCTACACAATTAAATGAAGAGAACTGGGGGAATGTGGGGAGAGCAGCGATTTCTAGTTAGTGCTGAATGGAAAGTGAAAGTAATTGTCTGCCCCGCCTCCCAGGGCATAGAGGAGGGGCAGACAATATCTGATTGACAGCCGCGATGTTTAAATGAGCTTACAACAGCTATGAATGCTTTAATAAAAAATTGGATTTCATGTTTAATTTGAAAAGGACTTTTATTATACAGCTTTTTGTGTCTGGGTGACAGGTCCACTTTAATCAAAGGAATTAAAAGTCCATTCTCTATGGAGTTCAAGAAAATTCTACCTTTGAAAAACATACAGTTACTTATTGTAGTTGTGCGTGGAAATGTATCTACTTCCCCTCAGGCAAAAACACAGCAGTCCTCCCTTGCTTTATGGCAGGAAATCTAGATTTACACAGGATCAGAGCTTTAGTCTCAAATCTCCCATCATTCTGTACTAAAGCAACATGGAAGAACATGTGCTAAACCCAAAACACTGCCGTTGCTTTACAGAAATAAAATTAGGGATACGCTTAATAAAATGATTATCATTAGAATGAAGTCTCAATGCTCAGCTCAGGGAAAGAAAATGAATTCCACCACAGGAGGAGCTCACGAGAGCCAAATAAATCACTGCTGTTTTGTATGGATTTGTTTGTACAATTTGCTCTGTACCCGCTGACAGCACCGCGGATAAATAAAACAGATTGTGGGTCGGAAGAGATTATAAAGCTTCGCACATTCCCAAGGTTTCAATTGTCCATTCTCCGACTTGTTTTTGTGCCGGAATCAAAATGAGTTTCCCACACCTGGTAATGAAATGCAGGAAAATAAATGATGTCTTTGCATCGGCTTGTGCGGGACTACAGGCGGCAACCGTTCTGCATACCAACATCAAGCAGGGAAGAAACCGATGGTGTTAGTATGAATGGTCACCTTCCCAACAGGCCCCGAATCTGTCTGGCGCCCATGTTAATGCTTCTTGCCGACATATTTTATATATATATATATATATATATATATATATATATATATATATATATATATATATATATATATATATATATATATTCTATATTGAAATATATATACCATATATCCTCGAGTATAAGCCGTCCCGAGTATAAGCCGAGGTACCTAGTTTTACCTCCAAAAACTGGAAAAGCTTATTGACTCGAGTATAAGCCTAGGGTGAGAAATCCAGCAGCTTCTGGTAAGTTTCAATCAAAAAATTGAGGGTTTCTGCTCCCATTGGAAGTGCCGGCATCTCGTTTTTGGATGCCGGCGACCATTCTTGGACGCCGGCGAATATTCTTGGAGACTATTCTTAGACGCCTGGCGGCCGTTTTTGCGCTTGATCCGAGTATAAGCCGAGGTAGAGTTTTCAGCATATTTTGGGGGCTGAAAAACTTGGCTTAAACTCGAGTATATACGGTATATATTAAAATAATAGCTGTATGCCCACACTATTAACTCTCTCTCTGTACTACTATGCTGGTTACCTAGGGCCCCAAAGTAGGGATGCACCGAATCCAGGATTCGGTTCGGGATTCGGCCAAGATTCGGCCTTCTTCAGCAGGGTTCAGATTTGGCCGAATCCTTGTGCCTGGCCAAACTGAATCCTAATTTGCATATGCAAATTGTGGGGAGGGCGGGATTTCACGTGACTTTTTGTTACAAAACAAGGAAGTAAACCAATTTTTTTCCACTTTTTCCTTTCCCGCCCCTAATTTGCATATGCAAATTAGGATTTGGTTTGGTATTCGGGCGAATCTTCCAAGATGGATTCAGGGAATCGGCTGAATCCAAAATAGTGGATTCGGTGCATCCCTACCCCAAAGAGAATGTTTCCAAGAGCAAAGCACCTGCTTTCTGATAAAATGATTTATGCTCAAGCCTATGGGAAAGATGTTTTGGCTGAATCCATAATTATCCCACCAAAATATAGTGCAATGGCCTCTAATTCTAAACGTTCCCCCCTTTTCCCGACAGCCTATGGATTCATAAGTTTAAAGGGCAAACTAATCATACCAGGAAGAACAGAGGATGATGGCAGAAGGAGCGCTGAACGCACTTTTAGTTCAGTCACGTAGGGTTGGTGGTGAAGGAGATTACAGGAGCACGCTGATCTGTGCTGTGGTGGGGGAGCAAACAACCCGTCTTTTAACTCTGCTGGTTTCAATCTCTGCTACACTTTCAATTTAGCTTCTTTGTAAAGTGCGGGAGAGTGGGCAATGTCCTCCTTCAGGAGTCACCTTGGCACAAAAACAAACACAGCTCTGTGAGAAATGCTGTGGTGCGGATGTGAAACAAGGCAGCTGGGGCAATAAAACAGAATATGATTAACAAGTGAAACCCGGGGGGGGTATGAAGGAAAGACGTCACACTTTATATCCTCGTTTGAAGGGGACATGATTGAGAATATAAAGTGTTACACATGGGGTGGCTTCTATCCTAAAAATGCACAAGTGTGCGAAGCTAATGGAGCACATGGTGTGATGTCTTCACCGATATTCTATGTTGCATTTCCTCTTCTTTTGCTGTTGAATTACAGAATCCCTTATCCAGAATGCTGCATTTAAAGGCTTTTTACATAAGGGGTTTGCAAGAAGCTTTGGCTAGAAAACTAAATCCGAGTAGCAGAGCCAACAGTATTACCTAAGGCTTGAATTGAATTAAAGAGTTGGCCGCTCCCTGCACCTTCGGAACCTGAATCCACTTGCAGATCTTTTAGCATCCGCAGGAACTAAAACAATTCGCTATTCCTCTCACCTCTCCCAGTTGGCTGGATACGGACGCTCAGAACTCGTCTAACAAATTGCTCTTTTGAAGATCAAAGCGGAGCAGAATTTGTCTGTATGCGCCACAGATGAGACTCATTTAATGAATTTTATTTTTCCACCTACCAAGGGCCAGGCAGTGGTCCCACAGCGGCTGAGTGTTGAGAATGGGGGAGACAGAGGCTTTGTGACTTCTCCCCTCTTGAGTCTCTGCTCCGGCTTTAATTGGCAACTCATTAAAATGTAATGAAAAACGACAACCTCTGTTCTCTCTGCTCCAGGCTCTGAACGATACAAAGGGGCCGAGCGCAATTCGCAACACGTTCAGTTTATACAGCGATGGCTCTTAAGTATTATTTATGGAATGAGATTTCCTGTCAGCCCTTAATAATCTGTTAGGGAGTGAGAGGAAAAAGTAACTCCAAAGCGGCAGCTCCTGTGACTGCGACGGGGAAAAACACACAATCGTTTTTTGTTTCCCTTGCTGGGAATCCACTGGGATATTCCTAATCTCTAGTAGAACATTCCAATTCTCCTCTTTTTAATTTATTCAGCTCCCATTCATCTTCTAAACTCAATTGCAGGGTAGAAAGAATGGGAATGTGGGAGTATAAATTGTGTGTGTGTCCTGAGTACAAAATGTGTGTGTGTGTTCTGAGTACAAACTGTGTGTGTGTGTTCTGAGTACAAACTGTGTGTGTGTGCGGGTATCCAGAGTACAAATTGTGTGTGTGTGTGTGTGTGGGGGGGGGGGTATCCCGAGTACAAATTGTGTGTGTGTGTGTATCCGGAGTACAAACTGTGTGTGTGCCCTGAGTACAAATTGTGTGTGTGTGTGAGTATCCGGAGTACAAATGGTGTGTGTGCGGGTATCCGGGGTACAAATGGAGTGTGTGTGTGTGTGTGTGGGTATCCCGAGTACAAATTGTGTGTGTGTGTGTGGGTATCCGGAGTACACATTTTGTGTGTGTGTGTGTATCCTGAGTACAAACTGTGTGTGTGTGAGTATCCGGAGAACAAATGGAGTGTGTGTGTGTCCCGAGTACAAATTGTGTGTGTGTCCCGAGTACAAATTGTGTGTGTGTCCTGAGTACAAATTGTGTGTGCAGCAACTGTAATCACAAATGATAGCAGGTATAAGTGAGAATATAAACGAAACAGCAAAAACCTAGATCGTTAGCCCTATAACTAGACATATTCGCAGCATATGAATGTGTATAGATATGTGAGTGTGTCGATAGGTCTGTGTGTATAGGAGTAACAGGGATTCCTTCAAAGGGTGGAACTTGGACTACTGTCATTTATGTAACCTGTAGAATCACATCAGGATCTATAACAAATATTAGCCCTTGTGGCTGTAAAGAAGCCGACTTACCACAGCGACAGGAGCCCAACTCTTGCTGAACCAACTCCAGTTTTATTTGGCAACGGAAACAGCGACGGCGACTCTTCTGTTTGGAGCGACTGCTGTTGTCTGGCCTGTCCCCACTGTCCAGTAGCCGAGGTCGTTTCATGGGGGAAGTGTCATCTTCTGACTGTGAATCTGAAGGAGGAGGAGATCTGGTTAGTCTGGGCCCTCCCTCTTTCACTAGAGGGCCACAAGCTCAAGTTGTGTCTAGCCACATCCAACACAGTCGAGCCACATTGTTACAATCTGCTGTAAGTCATATGAGTAATATATGGTGTTGCTTTTACATGGTGCTAAAAATTAAAGGGATACTGTCATGGGAAAAAAAATTTTTTTCAAAACACATCAGTTAATAGTGCTGCTCCAGCAGAATTCTGCACTGAAATCCATTTCTCAAAAGAGCAAACAGATTTTTTTATATTCAATTTTGAAATCTGACATGGGGCTAGACATATTGTCTGTTTCCCAGCTGCCCCCAGTCATGTGACTTGTGCTCTTCTAAACTTCAGTCCCTCTTTACTGCTGTACTGCAAGTTGGAGTGATATCACCCCCCTCCCTCCCCCCCAGCAGCCAAACAAAAGAACAATGGGAAGGTAATCAGATAACAGCTCCCTAACACAAGATAACAGCTGCCTGGTAGATCTAAGAACAACACTCAATAGTAAAAACCCATGTCCCACTGAGACACATTCAGTTACATTGAGAAAAAAAAACAGCAGCCTGCCAGAAAGCATTTCTCTCCTAAAGTGCAGGCACAAGTCACATGACTGGGGGCAGCTGGGAAATTGACAAAATGTCTAGCCCCATGTCAGATTTCAAAATTGGATATAAAAAAATCTGTTTGCTCTTTTGAGAAATGGATTTCAGTGCAGAATTCTGCTGGAGCAGCACTATTAACTGATGTGTTTTGAAAATAAACGTTGACAGGATCCCTTTAATATTATTAATATATTATTAATTGTCCCTTTATTGGAGCTCCCTATAGATGTTCTCTGGTCCCTGTCGGTGGGCGTTTCCTAACGGTCCCTGCCAGAAGCACAGTAGGAGAGGGACAGCCAATCACAGCCCTGCAGTCACACAAGCACAGACAGGCTTCAGTTCCCTATCAGGTCCTGCTAGCTGCTGATTGGTTCCTGTCCTACAGTGCAGTGAGATGAGAGCCTCCGGCTCCCCTGTTCAGCCTGGGAATTCAGGGAGCAGGAAGTGGAAGGGAGGGATTATTAGGGTTTTTGCAGAAATATTCAATAAATCAGCCTGAAACACAACTTTTTTAAGCACAATTCTTCTATATCTAATTGAGTATAATGCACTGGTACATTCTTATTTTTTTTTTTTACACAAAATGTCTCCTTTAAAGTTTAATGTCTCGGACAGCTCGGTAATTCAGGCGCAGACTCTGAACTGTTACAATTTTACAACATTTAGTTGATCCATTTCTCAGCAGCATCTCTGGAGTATCAGCAACTATTGTATCAAGTCTAACAGCTGCCTGTAATGAAACCCAGAGATTCTGCTCAGCAGGGACAAAGATAAGAAATGGATCAACTCAACAGTTTACAGGGTCGGTGACCCCCCTTTCCAAAGCTGCTTTAGGGCAAGGCCAGACGTGGCATTTTTTAAAAAGTTCTGTCAGGCGTAAATACGCATAAACGGCACTACCACTGAAACTAATGGAAAACGCACTATGGCAATTCACAAGGGGCGCTTGCAAGCTGAAATCCACCAGTATTGGAGTTTTTCAGCAGAAACGCCAATAAACTACCAAATCAATAGACTCTGTGGGATCTGCACGTTTGAAACTAGACTTTGAGTAAATACGCCACATATTTTAAATATGATGTCCAAATTCTCAATGAGAACAATGAGAAGTGCATGTTGGGAAAAGAAACCTACGTGCTGAAAAATGTATGTTGCCGGTCGCGTGTGGTTTCAGTGGCGTATTTACACCCGGCGTTTCTTTTTTAAAAAAGCAGCGTAAAAACACCACGTCTGGTCTTGCCCTTAAAAGGTGAAAATGACACTTTACCCTTCAATATTAGAAAAACGGTCACATGTAGAAAATAGAAAGTCGTTTGGAAAAAGTCTTTATTTCTGGTGAACTGTCCCAAACCAACTGAACCGGAAAAAAAAAGTGTTGGAAGGTGAACAAGCCCTTTAAAGTGGCCAATAAAAGCCGGGCCAATTCGATGCTCCAGACTAAGACGCTTGTCCCTTGTATGGGCCCCGAGGGATAATTTAAAGGGCATGTAAAGTCAAAAAAATATAATCCCATTTTTACTTTCTTTAATGAAAAAGAAACCTATCTCCAATATACTTTAATTAAAAAATCTGTACTGTTTTTATAAGAAACCTGACTGTATGCAGTGAAATTCTCCCTTCATTTACTGCTGTGGATAGGAATTGTCAGATGGTCCCTAACTGCTCTGCAGGGAAACAATCATACTTATGAACAGCAGGGGGAGCCCCTGCCTTACTTCCCAGCCATGCAGAACTCAAGCAGCTTTGTTTATGACGATCCCTAAGCAGCCCAGACCACACTGAGCATGTGCACAGTCTTGGTCTTGCAAAGATGTATAACAAAGTTACAAGATGGTGACCCCCTGTGGCCAACTTTGAAAGCATAAATTATTTGTTTGATTAGGCTTGTGGTGCAGTAAGTTCATGTTTAGATTTAGTATACAAAATACAGCATTTCTAGCCTTATTCTATTTTAGACTTTACATGCCCTTTAAGGCCTAATAACAGGGCATCAATTGTATAACTACAGCAGCTACAGAGGAACCCAGAAAGAGATGGGGCCCAGGTTATTTCCCTACAGCCAATTACACAGAGACAGAGATGATCTCAATCAATAAAGAAACACAGCGTTGCTGAGAGTCGGAGGAGACAGAAGAACAGACGAATACAGGAGGGAATATTGATGGAAATAGACAGATACAAAGATAAATATCCAAATGTTTCACAAAGAACAAGATCTAAACAGCCCCGAGCACAGGGAAGGAGTTATATAAGAGCCGAGTTCTCGCTGCGCCGAGGATAAAAGCGGCACCACTCGGCCCCATGCCGACTTCTCCTCACGGGGAGACCAATCTAAATGTAAATACGCCCGCT